>NC_132915.1:100692091-101022091 GCF_047675955.1 Chlorocebus sabaeus
TTATTTTGAAAGCAATTTTCTGTAGCTTATCAGAGTTCCGTGTGAGTTATTGAATTTAGTATCTCCCACAAACTCATGACAGGATAAGAGTAGCAACACAGTTCAAACTGAGTGCTTGCCTGGTAAACACGTTTAGATTTATCACAGGGAAGAACTTGACTCTCCCCTTTTTTTTTTCTGAGACGGAGTCTCGCTCTGTTGCGGCCCAGGCTGGAGCGCAGTGGCCGGATCTCAGCTCACTGCAAGCTCCGCCTCCCAGGTTCACGCCATTCTCCGGCCTCAGCCTCCCGAGTAGCTGGGACTACAGGCGCCCACCACCTCGCCCGGCTAGTTTTTTGCATTTTTTAGTAGAGACGGGGTTTCACCGTGTTAGCCAGGATGGTCTCGATCTCCTGACCTCGTGATCCACCCGTCTCGGCCTCCCAAAGTGCTGGGATTACAGGCTTGAGCCACCGCGCCCGGCAGAACTTGACTCTCTAAAACATGTTTAATGTGTTTTTGAAATACGTTGAAATTGAGACTCTGTAATCCTGAGGGTTTTTTGTGCAGGCTATTATAAATGTATATAAAGTGTTTTGTACTTTGTCTTTTCATATGCATTGCATTTTTTTCTGATTATGAAGACAGCTTTGCCTTCAACTAAATGTCAACTACCAGAATGTAAATATAAGTTAACTATGTATCTGCGTTGCATTCTGTTGATTTACTTGGTTTGATAATTGTTAAGTGATCATGATATGTGTTTTATAATGTCTTTTTCTTTTTTTTTTTTTTTTTTGAGACAGAGTCTCACTCTGTCGCCCAGGCTGGAGTGCAATGGTGCAATCACAGCTCACTGCAACCTCCGCCTCCTGGGTTCAAGTAATTCTCTTGCCTCAGCCTCCCAAGTAGCTGGGATTACAGGCACCTGCCACCACTCCTGGCTGGTTTTTGTATGTTTAGTACAGATGGAATTTCACCATGTTGGCCATGCTGGTCTCGAACTCCTGACCTCAGGTGATCTGCCCTCCTCGACCTCCCAAAGTGCTGAGATTACAGGCGTGAACCACCACGGCTAGCCTGTTTTATTATGTTAAAGCATTCAGATATGCTAGCCTTGTTTGAAGACCAGTTGGGGACAATAGGATTAGCTCACCAGCTGTTGAGTATTCATAGGAGTTACTTTTTAGGAAGTGATTGATTTAATACCAAGCTATTCCATACTCTCTTGTCCAGTTCACGTGTTAACCAATAGCATGCTCTGTGACATTAGTGATCTAGAAACCACATTTTCATCTGTGCACAATGAGCTGGCTTATATTGGGATGAAAATCACAACTTTGACTTCTTTAACACTTAATCTAACTAGCATTGTTAACTATCCTAGACTTAGACATATATTTGCACTGATTTCATTCATGCCCTGGTAGCTTTGTTTATCTGAGTCACAAAAGCTCAAATTGTGGTGTGCTAACAGAATCACAAATGTAACACACCTCTTATCTTCTATTTAGAGGCCCCAGACCTAAAGCAGGAGGAGCGTCTACAAGAACTGGAGAGCTGTTCTGGACTGGGTAGCACATCTGATGATACGGATGTCAGGGAGGTCAGTTCCCGCCCCAGCACACCAGGCCTCAGTGTTGTGTCCGGTATGTCTGTCTTGTTTTAAGGAGTAGGGATTTGAAGGTGTTCACCCCTATCTCCTCCCATTTATAAAGTTAATACAAAGAGATATGTTTTATTTAAGAGCTGAGTAATTTCCAGGAAACAAACTTATTTCCATTGCACCTGAAATCTTTGAGAACTTAATGTGTGGCTTTATGGAGCCTGTTGAAGTAATTGGCAGACAGTGTCTCTACAACTGTTTCTGTTCTTAGTAGCCTGTCCTACTTTAGAATTGTATGATTCTGATTATGTTGTGTAAAGCAAGGTAAGTATATTTAAGCAGTAGTACCATAAAGGGTATAATACTAAACTCACATGTATAGAACTGTGACACAAAATTCGAGAATGTTTCAGTTTCTCCAAATTTCATATACTTTTTGTGTGGTTATTTTGTTCTTCTTCCTGTTTATTTTTTACTATTGTTTTTTAAAGGCATAAGTGCAACCTCTGAGGATATTCCCAATAAGATTGAAGACTTGAGATCTGAGTGCAGCTCTGATTTTGGGGGTAAAGATTCTGTCACTAGTCCAGACATGGATGAAATAACTCATGGTAAGAGGGGGAAATAAGAATGACTTAAAAAATGACCACATTTGTGGTTGAAACTGGCATTGTGACAAATTGCTGGTGACTGCATCTATTGGTATAGCACTTTGGGACATACTTTGTCAATATCTATTTAAGGCTTTAAATGTTCACATTCTAAATTTAGTCAGGTTAGTTCCACTTCTAGGTATCAGTCATAATGAAAAAATTCCATATATAGAGAAAGTCCTTGGCACAAAGATGTTCTTTATAACGTTTTGTGTTGGCAGAAAATTAGAAATAACTTAAAAATTGAAGAAAATGGAATGGCTAAATAATTTTGATGTAACCGCTTATTATAATTTATGTAGCTATTTTAAAATGCATTAAGGAATATGAAATGACTTAGAGAAAAACCTAGAACATACTACATGGAATTTATTTTGTAGAATTTTACATACAAAATAATAAAACTTTTTTTTTTTTTTTTTTTGAGACAGAGTCTTTTGCTGTCACCCAGGCTGAAGTGCAGTGGCACGATCTCGGCTCACTGCACCTCCGCCTTCTGGGTCTCCTGGGTTCAAGCTATCCTTCTGCCTCAGCCTCCCCAGTAGCTTGGATTACAGGCACCCACCAGTACACCCAGCTAATTTTTGTATTTTTAGTAGAGACGGGTTTCACCACATTGGCCAGGTTGGTCTTGAACTCCTGACCTCGTGATCCACTCGCCTGAGCCTCCCAAACTGCTGGGAGTACAGGTGTGAGCCACCGCGCCTGGCCAGTAAAACATTTTTTAAAAACCTATGCATGAAGTAAGTACTGGAAATACCAAAATGCTAGCAGTGGTTTTATATATTGGATGGTAGGTTTTGAGGTACCTTTTCTTTTCTTTTTTTTTTTTGAAACAGAGTTTTGCTGTTGTTGCCCAGGCTGGAGTGCAATGGCACAATCTCAGCTCACCGCAACCTCTGTCTCCCGAGTTCAAATGATTCTCCTGCATCAGTCTCCTGAGTTGCTGGGATTACAGGCATGCGCCACCACGCCCGGCTAATTTTGTATTTTTAGTAGAGACGGGGTTTTGCCATGTTAGTCAGTCTGGTCTCGAACTCCCAACCTCAAGTGATCTGCCTGCCTTAGCCTCCCAAAGTGCTGGGATTACAGGCGTGAGCCACTAGGCCCAGCGAGGTGCTTTTTCTATTTTTACAATTTTTTTTGTTCTAAACCAGGGTTTTTTAACCTTAACACTATTGACATTTTGGGCTGGGAAATTCTTTGTTGTGGGGGCCTGTCCTGTGCATTTTAGGATGTTTAAGCATCTCTGGCCCCTACCCGTAGCATATACCCTATGCCCCCTGGGGTTGCAGCAACCAAAAATGTCTCCAGACTTTGCCAAATGATCTCTTGGGGGGGCAAGATAGCCACAAATCAAGAACCACTGTTCTAAACCAGCAGTCTCAAAGTATGGTCTCCATGGACCACTGAGGTCCTAAAACCCTTTGAGGGAGGAGGGCAGATGAAGTAACTGTTTTCAGAAAAATCAAAGTTATTGTCCATTTTCATTGTGTCAACATTTGTACTTATGGTGCATAGGCAAAGTGGATAAAATTTGCTGGGGCCCTAGCAGGATGCAAGGGCACCACACTGTATTCTTCACTCACAGTTAAAAAAAAAAAAAAAAAAGTTTTACTTAGGAATGTCTTTGATGAAGGAATAAAAATTACTTAATCACATCTCAAACCTTGAGTATACACCTTTTTAATATTCTGTGTGAAGAAATGGGAAACACCCATATTGCATTTTTACCACATTCTGAGATATGATGAGATGTCTCAAGAAGCACTTATGTGATTATTTGAGTTGTTAGCTGAACTAGCCAATGTTTCCACTTATTTTTATTTGATTTTTCATGAAATATCATTTTTACTTGAAAGAATGACAGAATAACTGTATTTCTTATGAATACGTAGTTGGGTATTTGGCAGACATCTCAAAAATTAACAGAGTATGACCAGGCACGTTGGCTCACACCTGTAATCACAGCACTTTTGGAGGCTGAGGCTGGAGGATTCCTTGATCCCAGAAGTTCAGCACCATCCTGGGCAACATAATGAGACCCTGTCTGTACAAAAATAAAAAAATAAAAAATTAGCCAGATGTGGTGGCGCATGCCTGTGGTCCCATCTTTAAAGAAATAAAAAATTAAAAAAAATTAACAAAATGATCCTGTTACTTAAAGACAAGCAACTAATAGAGTTTGTTGCCAGTGATGAAATTCAAACTTTCAGACAAAAATTAGAATTTTGGAAACGTGTGTCTGCCTGCATGAGTTTGACAACTTCCTGTTGTTTTTAAAGACTTTTCTGGTGAGATTTGTGGTGATATGAAAAATGTGAATTTAACAGAGGACAAAAAGTTCATTGATTTGGTTTCAAATTCTACCTTGTAGCTATCCTTTAAAAAACTTTACTTCTCAAGATGTGGTAGAGTAGCAAAGAATAATATCCACAATTTTCTGAAAAGGCTACTAACATATTGTTCCTCTTCCAACTACATGTCCGTGTGAGGCCAGATTTTCTTTATATCCTTCAGCCAAAGCAACATTTTCAGCACATTGAAGCAGAAGCAGACATGAGAATCCAGCTGTGTTCTAAGCTGTGCATTAAAGATACTTGCAAAAAATGTTGAAGTGTCATTCTTTTCATTTTTTATTTTGGAAAATAATAGTTATTTTTAATTTTTTTAAAAAAAGCTTTTTGGTGTTACCATTAAATTTTTTTCTTTTTTTAAAAAATGGGGCCGGGCACAGTGGCTCACGCCTGTAATCTCAGCACTTTGGGAGGCCGAGGCAGGCGGATCACGAGGTCAGGAGATCAAGACCATCCTGGCCAACATGGTGAAACCCCGTCTCTACTACAAATACAAAAAATTAGCTGGGTGTTGTGGCGTGTGCCTGTAATGCCAGCTGCTCGGCAGGCTGAGGCAGGAGAATCGCTTGAACCCAAGAGGTGGAGGTTGCAGTGAACCGAGATCACACCACTGCACTCCAGCCTGGCGACAGAGCGAGACTTTGTCTCAAAAAAACAAAAAAAATGGACAGCCTCCCAAACCAGAGTCGATTCAGAGAGACTCCCATGTATTACCATTTAATGGGTATGTTAAATGAATTAATACATATTAAAACCTCAGTTTTAATTTCTAATATAGAATTTCAATAGATATAACCACTATAAACAAAAGCTCTTAGGGTCAGTAATTTTTTAAGTTGTAAAGATGTCTTGGCCAGGCATGGTAGCTCGTGCCTGTAATCCCAGCACTTTGAGAGGCAGAGGCGGGAGGAGTGCTTGAGCCTACGAGTTCAAGACCAGCCTGGGCAACATGGTGAGACCCTGTCTCTACAAAAAATAACGTAAAAATTAGCTGGGTATGGTGGTGTAGGTCTGTGCTCACAGCTATTTGGGAGGCTAAGGCAAGAGGATCACTGAAGCCCAAGAGGTTGAGGCTGCAGTGAGCTGTTTGCACTACTGCACTCCAACCAGGGTGACAGAGTGAGACCCTGTCTCTAAAAAAAAAAAAAAAAAAAAGTCCTGAGACCAAAATTTGAGAACTGCTGTTTTAGGCTATCTTTTATAATGATCTACCTATAGAACAAAAGTAAAAATCAAAAGGCATAATAGTACTCTCATTCATTATGGAAAGATAGCTTCAGACAAAAAAAAATAGCTTCAGACTAAAAACATTTAGATTAATAGTTTCTTTTTTATGTTTGAAATTTCCATCCTCCACATACTTCTCTGTTTTAAAGTTATTTGCTGAGAGCAGTGTTAGAACTTCAAGATTTACAACCTTTTATTTATACCCTGTCTGTACATAGTATTGCCCCTATGTTTATATTTTATTCATTTTTTAATTTTTAGTTCTTGTAAATTTTTGTAGAGACAAGGTCTCACCATCTTGCCCAGACTGGTCTTGAACTCCTGGGCTCAAGTGGTCCTCCCTTCTTGGCCTCCCAAAGCACTGGGATTATAGGCACGAGCCCCTACACCTGGCCTTCCCCCTGTGTTTTCAGGTGAGGGGAAGGCGAGGCTTAGGTAAGCTGTGACATTCTGAAAACATTGATAGTTTAGGTCTTCTGGCCTTGTTCTCTTTGCATGAACCATACTAGCATTTGGCCATTAGAAGTAAAGATGCCAGACCACTTAAATGTAAAGAAAATCTGTGTATGAAGATACTAATAAAAACAGAAAATAAATTGAAAGTAATCATTATTTGATTATTTTTTTCCTCGTATGCCTCTCAAGTTCTAATAGATCAAAAAAGGAACCATCAGAGAATACTTAGAACTCTTTAAACTGTGTTGAGACCATTTGTCCTAAGTTGTGGCTTGGTCTCACTGTTTCCTTCCTGTTCTAGGTGCCCACCAGCTGACCTCTCCTCCTTCTCAGTCAGAGTCTCTGCTGGCCATGTTTGATCCACTGTCTTCACATGAAGGTAAACCAGTGAAATGAACTTTTTCACTCATGTCATAGACAGGAGGAGGAAACCAAACCCCCTTGTTAATGCCTTTGTTAGAGAAGTTGTGTCTCAGTTACAAAACTTTTTTTTTTCCTGTGTTGCAGGGGCTTCTGCTGTGGTAAGGCCAAAGGTTCACTATGCTAGGCCATCGCATCCACCACCAGATCCCCCAATCCTGGAAGGAGCTGTGGGAGGAAATGAGGCCAGGTTGCCAAACTTTGGTTCCCATGTTTTAACTCCAGCTGAATTGGAAGCATTCAAGCAAAGGCATTCTTACCCTGAGAGACTAGTTCGAAGCAGGAGCTCTGATATAGTATCTTCTGTGCGGAGACCCATGAGTGACCCCAGCTGGAACCGGCGTCCAGGAAATGAAGAGCGAGAACTCCCTCCAGCTGCAGTCATTGGTGCTACTTCTTTGGTGGCTGCACCGCATTCATCATCTTCATCCCCGAGTAAGGACTCCTCAAGAGGAGAGGTATGGGATATAGGCCGTGAAGAATTGTGTTCTGCCTGCCTGGTTCTCTTGATGTCTGAAATTAACATGGAATATATAAATGTAGGATTACAGATAGAGAGTAGTGGCGATTAAAGATGATTTGTCAATCTAGTGTGCCCACAACCATAACCATTGGAAACCTATACAACTTTCGTTTTATAGTGATACTATCTTGCATTTTTGTGACACTTTTAGCTTCTCTCCAAGCAATTTTGTATCTGATTTTATTTAAGCGTTACAATATTCCTCTGAGATGTTAGATGAGGTTTTTTTTTTTTTTTTTTTTTTTTTTTTTTTTTGGTGAGATGGAGTCACACTCTGTCTCCTAGGCTGGAGTACAGTGGCGCAATCTTGGCTCACTGCCACCTCCACCTCCCAGGTTCAAACGATTCCTCTGTCAGCCTCCTGAGTAGGTGGGACTACAGGCATGCGCCACCATGCCTGGCTAAATTTTTGTATTTTAGTAGAGATGGGGTTTTACCATGTTGGCCAGGATGGTCTCGATGTCCTGACCTTGTGATCTGCCCACCTTGGCCTCCCAAAATGCTGGGATTACAGGCAAGAGCCACCGTGCCCAGCCCCATGACTATTTTTTATTTTAAACAACTATAAAGTTACAAACAAGTTGGAAGTACAACAAAAGAACACTTCCTTCCCATTTGAGAGCAAGTTGCCCGCATGATGCTCCAGTACCCCTAAACACTTCAGTGTAAGTTTCCTGCAAACAAGCAGATTCTCCTACACCTCATGGTACAACCATCAACTTCAGCAGATGAACATTGTTACATTACTACCAGCTACTTATGACACCCCATTCATGTGTCCCCAGTTGTCCCAGTAACATTTTTTATAGTAAGAAGATTCTATTCAGAATCACAGACTGCTTTTAGTTGTCATGCCTTTTTAGTCTCCTTCAGTCTAGAACAGTTCCTCATTTTTTTCCTGACTCATATGACCTGTACACTCTTGAAATTTACAGGCCATTTGTTTTCTAGAATGTTTGTCAGGTTAGGTTTGTTTGATGTTTTCTTGTGATTAGACTGCGGTTATTAATCTTTGGCAGGAATATCACTGAAATGACAGTTTTTTTCATTGCACCTTGTCAGGTAGCAGTTTTAATTTGTCCCATTTCTACAGTGTTCATTTGGAGAATTTGAGGAAATGTTGTCTACCAGGCTTTGCCACTGTAAAGTTACTCTTTTCCCTTTATAATTAATAAGTGTTTTCGGGGAGAGGGTACATAAAAAACATGTAACTATCCTGTTCTCCATCAAATTTTTAACTTACCTACTTATTATATCTATGGTCTTATGGTTTTCTGTCTTTTAAAAAAATTTGTGTGTGTGCGTGTGTGTGTTTTGTTGTTTGTTTGTTTGTTTCAGATAGGGTCTTGTTCTATCACCCATGCTGCAGTGCAGTGGTGCCAACACTGCTCATTGCAGCCTTAACCTCCCAGGCTCAGGCAATCCTCCCACTTTGGCCTCCCAAGTAGCTGGGAGTATAGGCTTGCACCACATGCCTGGCTAAATTTTTGTTTGTTTGTTTGTTTTTGTAGAGATGGGGACTGTATTGCCCAGGTGCTTGTCTTGAACTCTTGGACTCAAGCAGTCCTCCCACCCCAGCCTCCCAAGTGTTGGGATTACAGGCATGAGCCACCCACAGTGCCTGGCCCAGTTTTCTGTCTTGGTTAGGGTTTGTCACTATTACTTATTTTGAAGCCCAGTTGTCCCTAATTAGGCCAGTGGGAGCCCCTTCAGGCTGGCACCTGAGTTCTTTCAATGCACTGCTATTATTCTTTGAGCATATCTTTACTTTCTGGCCAAAGATGTTACAAGTGGATACTGTACTTTGTCCTAGTCAGCTCTTTCTTTAAGTAACCTTGTTTCTTTTAATGAAAAATGCAGGCTGGGTGCGGTGGCTCAAGCCTGTAATCCCAGCACTTTGGGAGGCCAAGACGGGTGGATCACGAGGTCAGGAGATCGAGACTATCCTGGCTAACACGGTGAAACCCCGTCTCTACTAAAAAATACAAAAAGCTAGCCAGGCGAGGTGGTGGGCGCCTGTAGTCCCAGCTGCTCAGGAGGCTGAGGCAGGAGAATGGCGTGAACCCGGGAGGCAGAGCTTGCAGTGAACTGAGATCCGGCCACTGCACTCCAGACTGGGCAACAGAGCGAGACTCCGTCTCAAAAAAAAAAAAAAAAAAAGGAAAAATACTTTTTTGGAAATTGAGATCTGGATACAGTGTTCATTTGCTGTAGGGGTGTTGCTGCTCCCAGGACTACTCAGTGAATAGAGCTAGGGAGTGTGTGTTACACATGTTTACCTGTGTGTTTTAATTATCTACCTTTCTCCATAAATAAGACCATGAACTTACACTGACACACTCAGTTTTAGTCCAAACACAACAGAATTTGTTTCATCTTTCTTCCTTTCCAAATTTGTAACTCCTTTCTCCAACAGTGAGAAATCTGCTTTCACTATTCTTCATGTGCATCCATCAGCTCCCCTGTATGTATTCAATTTCTCATCCCCACTGTTAAATTAACTTTTCCCTGGCACAGATGCCCTCATCTCTCTGCTGGGGTTCTGATAATTCTTTATCCCAGGTATATAGATGAAAAATGGAAATTAAGTGATTTATCCATGGTCACATGATAGGCTATTAAAGGCATTACAGTCCCTGTCCTTTGGCATGTTTTTTTTTGTTTGTTTTTGTTTTGTTTTGTGAGATAGAATCTCACTCTGTCACCCAGGCTGGAGTGCAGTGGTGCGATCTCGGCTCACCGTGACCTCTCCTCCCGGGTTCAAGCAATTCTCCTGCCTCAGCCTCCCAAGTAGCTGGGATTACAGGCGAGCACCACCACACCTGGCTAATTTTTGTATTTTTAGTAGAGATGAGGTTTCACCATGTTGGCCAGGCTGGTCTTGAGCTCCTGACCTCAGGTGATCCACCCGCCTCGGCCTTCCGAAGTGCTGGGATTACAGGTGTGAGCCACAGTGCTCAGCCCCTTTGGCATGTTTTAATGATAACTTAGTATAATTTTGATCAAAACATGAACTTTGAAGTTGCTTAGGTCTAGGTTTGAGTCTCAGCTGTGCCACATATAGGCTATGTAGCTTTTAGGAAGAGATTGTTTTAGTCTCATATTTTTTTTATCGATATAAAGGGCCTAATACAGGACCTATCTCTGAGGTTACTGTGAAAATTAAATGAGATGATACATATCCTTACTATGCTCAGTATTTGGCACATAGTACACACTTGGTTTTATTATTATTACTACTACTGCTACCATCTCTACTGCCCTTCTGGAGTTTATTTGTACTGCATTTACTTATTTCATAAGTATTTATCGAGTGCCCAGTCTATACCGGGCTCTTATTAAGGCTTCAGTTTATTAACAGTAATGAGTAGTGCCTACCCTCAAGCGGATGACAGTGGTACTTAAAAGGTAAACTACCTTGCTCCAGTAGTCAGCCTACATGGCAATAGGAGTTGTGCCTTAAGGCAAACAAGACTGGCTTTCTTATTTCACAAACTTACTTAAATCCTTTTTAGCCTGAGCAACATAGTAAGACCCTGTCTCTACAAAATAAAAACAAAACATTAGCTGGGCATGGTGGTGTGGACACCTGTGGTCCTAGCTACTTGGGAGTCTGATATGTGGAGGATTGCTTGAGCCAGGGAAGTCGAGTCTGCAGTGAGCTGTTATTGTGCTGCTGCACTCCAGCCTGGGCAACAGAATGAGATCCTGTCTCAAAACAAAAACAAACAAAAAGAAATTCTTTTCTTAGTAATTTATCCTGCTATTCAACTCCAAATAAAGCCTCCAACTTTTTCTACAGACTGAAGAACGCAAAGATAGCGATGATGAGAAATCAGACAGAAACAGACCTTGGTGGAGAAAACGTTTTGTTTCAGCCATGCCTAAAGGTAATTTTATAAAATATTAGAATGCTGTCTTAGCAATAAGAAGCAAAGCCCCAGAATCTCTTTCAGAGAGCCAATATCTCAATTCCTCTGTAAGACTTGCTGGGCCTAAGTTTCTAGCCACTTTGAGGGTGTAGAAAGTGGTTCCACTCAGATAAATGCTAAGGCAGAGCTTTAGAAACGTTCTTGTTTTTTGCAGGAAGTGGTAGTGGTCGTAAATGGAAGTCATGCCTGTCAGTATTGTTTAAATATCATATACCATTGAAGTTAAACATATAGAGGACTTTTGACATATATATTGCTATTAATTATTGCAGGAAAATGGGACACTATTGATAATTAAACATTGAAAATTCATCCTTTACATTCCTGGAATAAGTTGAAGCTTTTTATGTCTATGTTCATTGAGAATGTTTATACTGTAAATATCAGTGAGTGTTTGTTTTGGAAGGTAGCTGTATAAAATTGTTTACTTTTTTGGTGAACAGCCCGGCATCATTTGAGTTGGCAAAAGCATCTCTTCCTGAAAGAAGAGATCATCCAGGAGTAAAGCTAGAAACTTCTTCCAAAGGCCTCTTCTCAGCACGGTGGCACTCAGGAACTCTGGGGAGAGCTGCTTTCACGCCATACTCAAGCGCTTGATGAGGAGGAGAGAATGAAGCTAGGAGTTTTGAATGTGTTGTTTTTGAGCAGAGGTTAAGAGTCAGTGGTTTTGCTTTTAGTCCCAATGGATTCCTGTTAATTATTCTTCCTATGACAGATGACTCCAAAGCAGATTCTGAAAGCTCCTTTAAAAACCTTCATTACTATTTTAAGGACAATTATCAGTCAACACTTGGAATTTCTTAGCTTTTAAACTTTTCAGCCTCCTTTCACTTAGAAATGTTGGCCCACCAGTTAACTTCCGAGTAGTGCAGTATGTTATATGTCACACTACTGACTTTATTTAATTTCCAGCTCCTATACCATTTAGAAAGAAAGAAAAACAAGAAAAAGACAAAGATGATCTGGGGCCTGACAGATTCTCAACACTCACAGGTTTGTAGACCCATGGACTTCCTGGCTCCTTCATTCCCAGAGCACATATTTCATAACACTTTTTCTTGGGTGCCATAAGTGTTGCCTTTTTAGAAGAGTGTGTCTGTGTGTACAGTGGGGAGTATGTTCTTCATAGCTCTGTGGTTTCCAGTTGGCAGCCACAGTAAACCTCAGTGTGCTCTTCCTGCAGACTGCCACCACCATCATCATCCTCATTATCATAACTCCGTTTATGATGAGGCCCCTGATCCTGAGCCTCTAGGCATACCCTACAACTCAACATCTAGTGGGATGATGACACACAGTGCCTTTTAGGAAAGTGTGGTGACAGTTTTAGTGCTGTGCATGCTGTATCTTTGGATCATTGATGGAATAGTTTTCTTTAACATTGATCATAGAATTCTACATTTATTTTCATCTACAGTTTGTTCTTGATTATTCAGGATCACAGTGAAATTCTGTTTTACCTAATCATTTCCTTTTTTGTGATAAAGTGTTTGTTCAAACAATATCATAAATGCCAACCATTATAATGAAAGTTTTTAAAACTTTACTAATTTCTTACAGCTTGAACCATTTTAACACTGCCATCTGACCCAAGGAAAATACAGCTGGGGGTTGGGTTTTTACCTGATTAAGCGTTTGTATTTCTGCAGCTGCTTTTTGGCACATTATGAATGAGCACCTTAAAAGGAGAGTTTGAGAGTAGTGTTAATGACCAGCCTTGGGTATGATAGCTGTGTATTGTTTCCAGTGGCTATAGAGCATCTTGAGCAAGTTTGTTCAACCCACGGACCGCAGACCACAGGCAGCCCAGGACAGCAGGACAGCTTTGATTGCGGCCCAACACAAATTCATAAACTTTCTTAAAACAGTATGAGATTTGTGCAGGAACCCTTTTTTTGTTTGTTTGTTTGTTTTAGCTCATCAGCTATCATTAGTGTTAGTGTATTTTATGTGTGGCCCAAGACAATTCTTCTTCCAGTGTGGCCCAGGGAAGCCAAAAGATTGAACACCCCTGGTCTAGAGGGAAGTTCATTTCTCACCTCTTTTTTTTTTCATTTTGAATTGTTTTTCTACTAAGTTAAAATGAAAAATTTTTTCATTAAACAATTTTATTTAAAAATGGGATAGATAATAGGATAACATCCTCGTCAAAGAGTTCAGCATTACAGGTAGAATCCCATTTTAATGCCTGTTATTCTAATGTTTAGTTCCATATATTTATATATATTTCCATATCCTAGCATGTAAGTCCTTGCTTTATTTGAAATGGTGATTTCCCCAGAAGAAAGGGTTTTGAACAGCAGGAGATGTGCTTACAGGCCACAGATCCCGGCTGAGAGCAGCCAAGCCTGTCCTGTTCAGTCAGGAAATACTTGTTGACCATGTGACTCATGCCAGGCACCGTGCTAAGTGTTGTGGGTATTAAGTCAAATCACACATGACTCTTCAGGACCTTCGAGTCTGATTGGGAAGAGTTGGAGAGACATTGTCCTTTTGGCAAAATATTTCTGTATCCTTATCACATGTTCCTAATGTTAGAAGAACACCAGCGTTTACAAAGTGAATTACTCTTAATGACATCTCATGTTTTTAAAATGTTGACTCAATAGTTTTGAAGAAGTTATAAATTATTTTTATTGTTTGTTTGTTTGAAGGAGTTATATTTTATTTACCCTCTTTAGGCAGTATATTTTTCTTGGTTCTTGATATTGGAAATAGATCAATAGATTGGATATAGAAGCCAAGCAGAGTAGAATACGTCTTTTTCATAAAGTAATTCATTTTCTTTGGCTGTGATTCAAGCAGGTTAGCTTTCTTACTGGACCAGAAATTTCTATCCAGTCCTTATTAATGACTCATTGAAAGTTATCATTAAACCAATATAAAGATGTCATAGGAGGAAATTTCCTAGTAGTCTGTTCATAATTCTGTGACCCTAACTACTATTCTTTTCCTGTTATCTCCTAATCTGTTTCCATATTTATACATGGCTTTTTCTTGACTGAATTAGATTATACATGTCACTTTGTATTCTTTTTTTACCAAGTTATTTTATAAAACCTCTCCCAGTTTCTACTAGACATAGTTGAGTTTCAAATCATTTTTATTAGCTATAAAATAATCCTTCATGGTTTTACTGCAGTGTAAACGTTTTCTTACATTGACTATTTAAATTGTTCCCAATTTTTTATTATGAAATTAGTACTCACAATGCATTTATATGTATTGCATTTTTTGTTTGTTTTAATTATTCTCTGGGGGTAAAATTTTTAAGAACAGTGTTAATAGAAATAAAGATTATAAGCAACATTGTGGCTCTCACTCTGTTTAGCCATAGTGTAGTGTATTGTCCCTTTTTCAGACCTCTCAACAGCACTCAAAAGTAATAACCAACTGAGTAAGGTGGCACATGCCTATTATCCCAGCTCTTTTTGGGAAGCCAAAGTGAGAGATTGCTGAAGGCCAGGAGTTTGAGGTGACATTGAACTATGTGCCACTGCACTCTAGCCTGGGTGACAGAGCAAGACCTTGTTTCTTTTTTTTTTTTTTTTTTTTGGAGACGGAGTCTTGCTCTGTCGCCCAGGCTGGAGTGCAGTGGTGTGATCTCAGCTCACTGCAAGCTCTGCCTCCCGGGTTCACGCCATTCTCTTGCCTCAGCCTCCCGAACAGCTGGAACTACAGGTGCCCGCCACTACGCCCGGCTAATTTTTTGCATTTTTAGTAGAGAAGGGATTTCACTGTGTTAGCCAGGATGGTCTCAATCTCCTGACCTCGTGAGCCACTGCAGCCAGCCGTAATTTTTGTATTTTTACTAGAGACGGGGTTTCACCATGTTGGCCAGGCTGGTCTTGAACTCCTGACCTTAGGTGATCCGCCCGCCTCGGCCTCCCAAAGTGCTGGGATTACAGGCGTGAGCCACCACGTCCGGCGACCTTGTTTCTATTTAAAAAAAAAAAAAAAAAAAGCAGTAGCCAAAAAGTACTTCCCCTTCAAAACAAGATTCTGTAATGATAAATGCTTTATCAGTTTACATTTGGAGACAGATCAGATTTTATTAAGAATCTCTTATGAATTCAAATACTGTTATAGCAGAAATACTTAATTACTTTGGAAATCCTCTCTATATACAATTGTCCTTCAGCATACTCAGGGAATTGGTTCCAGGACCCTTGCTTCCCACCTCATACCCTAATCTGTGCATACTTGAGTCCTGCAGCTGGCCCTGTGGAACCTGTGTATGTGAAAAGTTGGCCTTCTCTATATGCTTGTTTCACAGCTCTCTGTGAAACGTAGTAGTTTCTTTTTCTTTTCTCTCTCTCTCTCTTTTTTTTTTTTTTGAGACAGTGTCTTGCCCTGTTGCCCAGGATGGAGTATAGTGGCATGGCGTGATCTCGGCTCACTGTAATCTCTGCCTCCTGGGTTCAAGCGATTCTCCTGCCTCAGCCTCCCTAGTAACTGGGATTATAGGCATGCGCCACCACGCCCAGCTAATTTTTTATTTTTAGTAGAGTTGGGGTTTCACCAAGTTGGCCAGGCTGGTCTCGAACTCCTGACCTCAGGTGATCCGCCTGCATTGGCCTCTAAAGTGCTAGGATTACAGGCGTGAGCCACCGTGCCCAGCCTAATACAGTATCTTCAGTCTGCATTTGATTGCACAAAACTGTATAAATGGACCTGTGCAGTTCAAACCCATGTTGTTCAAAGGTCAACTGCAGTTTACTACAATTTTACGGAGACATGAAAACCATGTATTTGTTTCACGAAAACAAAGGAAGAGCCTATGAGCATGATACTTAACTTGTGTATGTCTTGATTTCGTCTTCTGTAAAATGAGGATGTTAACAATATTTCTCTGTAAGGTTGTTTGATCAGTAATTAAGATAATCTCTATAAGGTGCTTAGCACAGTTCCTGGCATGGTAAGTGCTCAATAAATATTATCTGCTATTAGCTGCTGTGAACACAAACACGAACACACACACACACAATACGTATATGTATATATACACATATGTGTGTGTGTGTGTATATATATATATATAAAATCTAGTGATTTTGATGTGTTTTTGTAATTTTTAGAAAATGGGATTCTACCAGAATGTGAACATTTATGGTCACCTGCCTGGGCTAGGTCTATCCAGGAGTTTGTGTTTCACTGTGGAACTTTGTCCTGTAGATCTATAGCAATCCCTTGCTTTAACAACCCAGTTGACTACTATTTTAGATTCCAGGATAATATTTTTGATGTGCTTATTTTGAAAGAGTAATGGTCCTGTCAGTAAACAGTGCTGCATTTGTGATTGTGATAAGCTTTTTCTCTGTGCATCCCAGGTACAATTCCAGCACTCCCCAAGAATGTCTAGATTCTGTAGGAGTGCCTCTGACATCAGTGCATGCACAAAAGTGCTCTGTTCCAGCAGCTGCACTGTCATGGTGAGATCTAGTGAGAATAGAATATGAATATTGTTAGTTTTCAAATGCGTGGAGAGAGATTCATAAAGGAAGAATGGAAAAAGACATTTGTTATTATTTAAAGGGGTTTAAGTCTAAGTTTGAATAGTTTTTTTTTTCCTCCTTCAACATAGAGATGTCCGAATAAATGAAGTCTGCATGTAAAAATGCACTGTTGGAAGTTCTGTTAGCATGAATTGCTGATAACAGTGATTTGAGTGCAAACACTTTAGAAATCTGTCATCCATTCAGTCTGCCCTGAACTTTGACACTGTCATTCTGGTGATGATGAGAAGGTGGAGCTACTCTTCCCAATTTCCTGCTTTGGCAAGGCTCTCAGACCTAGAAATGGGATGAGTAGGCAGCTGCATGGTGCCTTTTAACATTGAGATATGTGCTCTTTTAAAGTCTTACCTCCTAATCCGCCTTTGGGATTATGCTACTGGTGTCATACTAACATCAGAGTTGGTACAAACCGAAGGGGCTAATTCTCTCTTTCTCCTTTCCCTTGCAGATGATCCCAGCCCTAGACTCAGTGCACAAGCTCAGGTCGCTGAGGATATTCTGGACAAATACAGGAATGCCATTAAACGGACCAGCCCCAGTGATGGAACAATGGCAAACTATGAAAGTACAGGTGATAATCATGACAGAGATTTGAGTAATAAACTTTTATATCATAGTGACAAAGTAATCTGAATTTAAGTGGCCTTTAAAAGAAAGAATAGCTAAGGGAATCAGTTTACTACCTCAAAATTACAGACTACCTAAACAAATGTTTAAATTGATGTCCTTCTCTGGATTCTCCCACTAGCCCTGGGTACCCCTGAATGTTCAGATGCCTTAGAGTTGTCCTCCTTTGCATCTGGGGTGACTGGCCCACAGGGAGTTGGGGCATATTTTAATGGGAGGAGGTTCTTTTTCAATGTCTACAGCTTTGTAATTTTATCCAGTTACGCACTCTCAGTATAGCTATGGGAGCAGACTATTGGGACAAGTTATCCATTGTCACCTGGTACTTATTTTAAAGGATTCTGTTTTCCTCATAATAGAATACTGAATAGCTTTCAGAAAAATGAGATATAGTCCCCAAGATAAATGAAGAGAAAAAATGTATAAAAGCATAAATACGGGCTGAGCATGGTGGCTCACACCTGTAATCTCAGCACTTTGGGGGCCAAGGTGGGCAGGTCACTTGAGGTCAGGAGTTTGAGACCAGCCTGGCCAATGTGGCAAAACCCCATCTCCACCAAAGATACAAACAATTAGCTGCATGTGGTGGCAGATGCCTGTAATCCTCAGATGGCTGAGGCATGAGAATCGCTTGATCCCAGGAGGCGGAGGTTGCAGTGAGCTGAGATGACGCCACTGCACTCCAGTCTGGGCAACAGAGCGAGACCCTGTCTCAAAAAAACGAAAAAAACAAAAAAAAAACCCCAAAAAAGAAAACATAAACATAAATAGTATACTGCATAAATATGTGTTTATGCCTATATGCACATAGAGTATCTCCTGGTAGAATCTTCCAGCAAACTGGTAATGTTAGTTGGCTCTGAGGAAGACTTCTAGGAAGCCTCAGAGGGAGAGGGGGTGGAAAGGAGAATTTCCTGTATTTTTTTATTTTGAATAGTTTCCAAATAACAGAAAAATTAAAAGAATAATACAATGAACGTTCATCTACCCTCTATCTAGACTTAACAATTTTTAACATTTTGCCACATTCCCCATATATAGAGTGTGTGTGTGTATGTGTATATGTGTATATATACATGCATTTTTTTTTGTTGTTGTGTTTTTGGTGAGACAGTCTCACTATGTTACCCAGGCTAAAGTGCAGTGGCACAATCATGGTTTACTGCTGCAGCCTCAACCTTCCCAGGCTAAGGTGATCCTCCCATCTCAGCTTTCTGAGTAGCTGGGACCACAGGCACGTTCCACTGTGCCCAGCTAACTTTTGTATCTTTTTGTAGAGATGGGACTTCGCCGTGTTGCCCAGGCTGGTCTCTCCCTGTATTTTTTTCTGAAGCATTTGAAATTATTTCCAAAGAATAAGGAAATTTTCATATATGAACTCAATATATTTATTATGTTTTGGAACTTTTTAGTCTTTTAAATTTTTTTTTTTGGAGAGATGAGGTCTCGCTATGTTGCCCAGGCTGGTGTTGAAATCATGAGCTCAAGCGATTTTTCTGTCCTATGCCTGGCCAAACTTTTTATTCTTTTTGATTGTATACATGTATGTATTGTATTATATATTTCTTTTGTGTGTGTGTTTTTTTATTTGAGACGGAGTCTTAATTCGTTGCCCAGGTTGGAGTGCAGTGGCGCAATCTCGGCTCACTACAACCTCCACCTCCCGGGTTTAAGCAACTCTCCTGCCTCAACCTCCCGTGCAGCTGGGACCACAGGTGTGTGCCACCACACCTGGCTGATTTTTGTATTTTTCATAGAGATGGGATATCACCATGTTTGTCAGGCTGGTCTTGAACTCCTGACTTCATGTGATCCACCCACCAAGGCCTCCCAGAATGCTGGGATTACAGGTGTGAGGCACTGCACCCAGCCATGTATTATATATTCTTGATTAAGACATGAAACCAACTTTGCAAACCACAGATCTGACCTTGTTGCATTTGTGAGTTGGTCCCCTGACTCGCTCTTGGGTGTAGCAGGAAGACCTCCAGTAGAGAGTCAGGAGACCTGAACCCATAGTCAATCTTGGCCACTGGCCAACCAAGGAATTTAGAGCAAGCCATTTTCTGACTGGGCAGGAGTCCATGTCTATAAAATGAGGGTATAAAATGATTTTTGAAGCCTCTTTCAGTTCTCTGCTTCAGTGATTCTAAGATGTTAACTTTATTAAGTTAATGTGGACTTTCATTGTTGTGCATTAGTATCGGGATAAGAAGTAAAACCACTCTCTTCTCAGCAGCTAGTCTCTTGATACATAATTGTTGCTGTTGATAATTCAGTTAAGTATTTGAAGTTTTTCTTTCTTTTTTTCCAGAGAACTCTTATTGTTAGTCAATGGTAATTTATTCTTGAGTTGCTGTGAATACCTACTAGTGCCATAATATTCCAAATGAACCTGGTTATCCATTTCTTGGGGGTGGGTTTTGTTTAGAGGTTTTGGGTGATGGTGAAAGTGCACATGATTCTCCCCGTGACGAGGTACTGCAGAACATCTCAGCTGATGATCTCCCAGACTCTGCGAGCCAAGCAGCCCACCCGCAAGATTCAGCTTTCTCTTACAGGTATTTCTTTTATAGGATTTGGAACTTTAGGGTTTGGACTTTTCAGCACCATTGCAGTCACGTCAAGTCAAGTGATGTGTTGAGTCAATAAATGTATAAAGCAGGGAGAGAAAAATGAAATGCTATTTACTAAGAAGACTTTGTTTCAGTTGTAGATGTTATGTATCAAAGGTGTTAATTCAAGGACTTAAAAAACTCACTGGGCGTGGTGGCTTACCCCTGTAATCCCAGCACTTTGGGAGGCTGAGACAGGTGGATCACTGGAGCCCAGGAGTTGGAGACCAGCTTGGGCAACATAGCGAAATCTTGTCTCTATAAAAAAGAAAAAGAAAAAAAAATGAAGAAAGGATTTCTTGTCAGGTAGTGAGCTTATCTTGTGGCATCATCAGTGTTTCTGGAGAGATGTGCCAAGAGATGTTCCAAATCTGAGTGCTGGGGGCTTCTGACTTCCGTGGTTCCTCCCACTCTGCCATAATATGCTTTTCCAATTCTTATAGCACCGGTCATAGAACTCGGTGTATGAAAAAAGGTCAGAAAGGATTTGTTGTTTGATTCTGGTGCCTTAAAGAATGGTCCTTGCCCCAAGCACTTTTATCACCTGGCTCCTTGGGTAATTAGAAAGCCTGTTCTTTTAAGTGGAGTGTCAGCTAAGAATCATCTTTTTAAAAATGTTTGAAACATTTGAGTCCTAAGGTAACATTAATTTATATAGTAAATATTTGTAAAATGTGAGCATATCTGGCTAAAGAAATTAATGTATTTTCTACTCATTTTTCAGAGATGCGAAAAAGAAACTGAGGCTTGCTCTTTGCTCTGCGGACTCTGTTGCCTTCCCAGTGCTGACCCACTCAACAAGGAATGGTTTACCAGACCACACAGACCCAGAAGGTAAATTGCTGCAAGATCATTTAAGTTTTCCTATGTTTATGGGTTGCACCATATGAAATTGCCAGTATTCAGCTGTTTAAGCTGTATGGCAATTCCATATGGTTCAACTTAATATGTTTATATTAGTGTCACTTAAGGGCGCTTTGATTACTGATAGTTTATTAAAGTATTTTCTAATTGGGAGTGGCAATACTGCTTAGTTCTAATGATACATGACAAAGCAGAATTGACATCCCAAATGCTGAGAGTTAGCTTAATTAAGCCCATGGAAATTCTCAATAAAAACAGAATCCTTGTTTCTTTTTAGACAATGAAATTGTATGCTTCTTAAAAGTTCAAATAGCTGAAGCAATTAATTTACAAGATAAGAACTTAATGGCTCAACTTCAAGAAACAATGCGCTGCGTGTGCCGTTTTGATAATAGGACTTGTAGGAAACTGCTGGCTTCTATTGCTGAGGACTACAGGTAATACACCCCACCTATTCAGCTTTTAAACCTAGTTGTTAGCTGCAAGTGTTTTCTTTTTGATCCTTATTTCAGAAATGAATCTAGGCTTCCTACAAAGTGCTTGGCTCTATTTTCCTGGATGTAGATTTCTTTGTTAGTCTGTTCTCATGCTGCTGATAAAGACATGCCAGAGACTGGGCAATTTACAAAAGAAAGAGGTTTATTGGACTTACAGTTCCATGTGGCTGGGAGGCCTCACAATCATGGCAGAAGGTGAAAGGCACATCTCACATTGCAGCAGACAAGAGAAGAGAGCTTATGCAGGGAATCCCCCCCCTTTTTTTAAACCATCAGATCTTGTGAGAATTATTCACTATCACGAGAACAGCACAGGAAAGACTTGTCCCCACTGATTCAGTTACCTCCCACTGGGTCCCTCCCACAACACTTGGGAATTCAAGATGAGATTTGGGTGGGGACACAGCCCAACCATGAGCTGCCCCTTGCTTCTCCCAGATCTCATGTCCTCACATTTCAAAACCAATCATGCTTTCCCAGCAGTTTCCCAAAGTCTTAACTCATTTCAGCATTAACTCAAAAGTCCACAATCAGAAGTCTCATCTGAGACAAGGCAAGTCCTTTCTGCCTAAGAATCTGTAAAATCAAAATCAAGTTAGTTACTTCCTAGATACAATGGAGGTACAGGCGTTGGGTAAATACAGCCGTTCCAAATGAGAAAAATTGGCAGAAACAAAGGTATAGGCCCCATCCAAGTCCGAAATCCAGCAGGGCAGTCAAATCTTTAAGCTTCAAAACGAACTCCTTTGACTCCATGTCTCACATCCAGATCACGCTGATGCAAGAGGTGGGTTCCCATGGTCTTTTTTTTTTTTTCTCCCAAAACAGAATTTCGCTCTTGTTGCCCAGGCTGGAGTGCAATGGTGCAATCTTGGCTCACTACAACCTCTGCCTCCTGGGTTCAAGCAATTCCCCTGCCTCAGCCTCCCAAGTAGCTGGGATTACAGGCATGCACCACCATGCCTGGCTAATTTTGTATTTTTTTAATGAAGACGGAGTTTCCCCATGTTAGCCAGGCTGGTCTTGAACTCCTGACCTCAAGTGATCCACCTGCCTCAGCCTCCCAAAGTGCTGGGATTACAGGCATGAGCCACCGCACCCAGCCAGGGTTCCCATGGTCTTAGGCAGCTCCGCTCCTGTGGCTTTGCAGGGTATAGCCACTTTCCCAGCTGCTTTCATGGGCTGGTGTTGAGTCACTGGCTTTTCTAGGTGCATGGTGCAAGCTGTCAGTGGATCTGCCATTCTGAGGTCTGGAAGACAGTGGCCCTCTTCTCACAACTCTAATAGGCAGTGCCTCAGTAGGGACTCTGTGTGGGGGTTCCGACCCCACATTTCCTTTCCATACTGCCCTCGCAGAGGTTCTCCATAAGGACCCTTCCCCTGCAGCAAACTTCTGCCTGGGCATCCAGGTGTTTCCATACATCTTTTGAAAATCTAGGTGGAAGTTCCCAAATCCCAATTCTTGACTTCTGTGTACCCACAGACTCAACACCACATGGAAGCTGCCAAGGCTTAGGGCTTGCACTCTCTGAAGCCACAGCCCAAGCTCTATGTTGGCCCCTTACAGCCATGGCTGGAGTGGCTGGAAGGCAGGGCACCAAGTCCCTAGGCTGCACCAAGTCCCCAGGCCTGGCCCATGAAACCATTTTTCCTCCTAGGCCTCTGGGCCTGTGATGAGAGGGGCTGCCATGAAGACCTCTAACATGCCATGGAGACATTTTCCCCATTGCCTTGGGGATTAATATTCAGCTCCTTATTACTATGCAAATTTCTACAACCAGCTTGAATTTCTTCTCAGAAAATGGGATTTTGTTTTCTATTGCATTGTCAGGCTGCAAAGTTTCTGAACTCTTATGCTCTGCTTCCCTTGTAAAAATGTATGCTGGCAAAGCACAGTGGCTCATGCTTGTAATCCCAGCACTTTGGGAGGCCAAGGCAGGTGGATCCCCCAAGGTCAGGAGTTCGAGACCAGCCTGGCCAACGTGGTGAAACCCTGTCTCTATTAAAAATACAAAAAATTAGTTGGGAGTGGTGGTGGGTGCCTATAATCCTAGCTACTTGGGAGACTGAGACAGGAGAATCGCCTGAACCTGGAAGCAGAGGTTACAGTGAGCTGAGATCATGCCGCTGCACTCCAGGCTGGGCAGCAAGAGTGAAGCTCTGTCTCAAGAAAAAAAAAAAAAAAACAACCCAAAGCCGAATGCCTTTAACAGCACCCAAGTCACCTCTTGAATGCTTTGCTGCTTAGAAATTTCTTCTGCCAGATACTCTAAATCATCCCTCTCAAGTTCAAAGTTCCACAAATCTCTAGGGCAAGGGCAAAATGCCACCAGTCTCTTTGCTAAGACATAACAAGTCACCTTTGCTCCAGTTCCCAACAAGTTCCTCATCTCCACCTCAGCCTGGACCTTATTGTTCATACCAGTGTGAACATTTTCATCAAAGCCATTCAACACATCTCTAGGAAATTCCAAACTTGCCCACATTTTCCTATCTTCTTCTGAGCCCTCCAAACTGTTCCAACCTCTGCCTGTTAACCAGTTCCAAAGCTGCTTTCACATTTTCGGTTGTCTTTTTAGCAGTACCCCATTCTCGGTCCCAATTTACTGTATTTGTTTGTTCTCATGCTGCTGATAAAACATACCTGAGACTGGGCAATTTAACAAAAAAAGAGGTTTAACTGGACTTAACAGTTCCATGTGGCTGGGGAGGCCTCACAATTATGGCGGAAGGTGAAAGGCACATTTCACATGGCAGCAGACAAGAGAAGAGAGCTTGTGCAGGGAAATTCCCCTTTTTAAAACAGTCAGATCTCTTGAGACTTACTGTCACGAGAACAGCCCAGGAAAGACCTGCCTCTATGTTTCAGTTACCTCCCACTGGGTCCCTCCCACAACACGTGGGAATTCAAGATGAGATTTGGGTGGGGACACAGCCAAACCATATCAATTTCTAAGCAACATATTTGGATATTTAGTGTGGAAATGTAGTTATAAATGAGCAGTTCCAAATAGAAGAGTGCAGTTTATTTCAGCTTTGCACAAAAGCAGGTAGAGAGATATGCCTATATTATGAGGCCAGGACAACTAGAATATCACATTTCTTTTTTTAGTGGTGATAGGGAAGACTACTTTTCTGGACCAGAGAAGCAGAAGTAAGTAGCCTTAGGAATTGCTGTGCTTTTTCTGCTGCCAGTCGCCTGCTCATGATTATGGAGAAAAATGTAACTGAGATGCTTAGGTAGTGAGCAGGCTTCAAGGCTTAGGGAATGGGCACTCTGGTGATTGTTACATTTAGACTATAAGCAAGTAATTGGTGGGGGATGTTTGTAACCTAGTGACATATAACCTGTATTTGTTGTTATTTTTAGTCATCTGTAGCTGTCAATTTCCTATTAAGTATGAGGTCCTATAACTCCAGTATAAAATACACCAAGTATGCACAGGGGCTTAGTAACGTTTAATGAGTTAGCTAACTGAGTCTTCAGCCTCATAGATCCTCCCAGACAAAATGCAAAATGGGTCTGTTCTTCAGCTGGCACCATGATCAGTCTCTACCATGTCTGCAGCCTGACAGGCTACTTTGTATATGTGCTACTGAAGAAAGCACAGACATGCTACTTTGTAAAACCAGTCTGTGCAGTGATTTTATAAAGAAAAGTTAGGACCCTTATTCTTCAAAGAAAGTATGCACTGAATATATCTGATGTCATGCAAAGTATTTTTCCTTTTAGAAAAAGAGCCCCATATATTGCTTATCTCACTCGTTGTCGACAAGGACTACAGACCACACAGGCTCACCTGGAAAGGCTATTGCAAAGGGTTTTGCGAGACAAAGAAGTGGCCAATCGATACTTTACCACCGTCTGTGTGAGATTACTGCTTGAGAGCAAAGAGAAGAAGATCAGGGAATTCATTCAAGGTAACTCAATACCTTTAGTTTAAGCATCTCTTCACCTGTCATACGGTTGGGAAGATTGGGAAATACTGTTTTGTTTTGCTAGTTTGTTCAAGTATCTGCATGCCTTAAATACTCAGTTATTTTATGGAGTCTTAATAAATTAAACTTTGATGTCAAACCAATAAATTGCATTTTTCTCCTGTATTGAATATCTGTAGTTTACTTTTTAAATTGGGGACATTGGTAAATTTTGGGTCTATACGAATTCTCTCATTTAAAAAAAAAAAAAATGCATTTTTTTTAGGAACTTTTTTTTTTTTTTTTTTTTTTGGAGACAGAGTCTTGCTCTGTCACCAGGTTGGAGTGCAGTGGCGTGATCTCGGCTCTCTGCAACCTCCGACTCCCTGGTTCAAGGGATTCTCCTACCTCAGCCTCCCAAGTAGCTGGGATTACAGGCATGCGCCACCACGCCCAGCTAATTTTTGTATTTTTAGTTGAGATGGGGTTTCACTGTGTTGGCCAGAATGGTCTCAATCTCCTGACCTCATGATCCGCCCACCTCGGCTTCCCAAAGTGCTGGAATTACAGGTGTGAGTCACTGTGCCCAGCCTAGAAACGTATTTTTATAACAGATTCCTTGCACTTAAACTTTCACATATTCCTTACTTTTTCTCCTGATTTAATTATATGGCCACATATTGTCCTAAAATAAACCACACTGAAACACTTTTGACTTTAAGATCATGGTGTCTGCATAGCTAGTGATAAAAATTATTTCTGTGATTTCCTTTTTAAAATTAGATAGTTTTTATTAAAGTATTTAAAAATTATTATTTTGCTTTGGAGACTTTCAGAAACTCACCGCAGCTGATGATAAAACTGCTCAGGTAGAAGATTTTCTGCAGTTTCTTTATGGTGCAATGGCCCAGGATGTCATATGGCAAAACGCAAGTGAAGAACAGCTTCAAGATGCACAGCTGGCCATTGAGCGAAGCGTGATGAACCGGATTTTCAAGCTCGCCTTCTACCCTAATCAGGATGGGGACATACTTCGTGACCAGTGAGTACTTATATGTTGAGTGCCTATGTGGGACTACATAGGGATCTACCAGGTAGCCCGTATTTTAGGCAAGCTATATGTGTAACTTAGTATCTGATTGTAAAAGGAAATGCATTGGCTACCATTTTTCACCTGTCAGAGTTACATGATCACAAAGAATGATAATACCCAGTTTTCAGGGAAGTAGGCAGTCAAGCTGGAAGGGGTAGAAATTGGTGTACCCTCTTTGGAAAGCACTGCTGTTTACTCTGCCTTAACTAATCTTCCCTTCCTTCTTGTGATTAAGTCTTACTTAGCCTTCAGGTCTTGACTTAAGTATCATTTCCGTGATGAAGCCTCTCCTGACTAGGTTACATCCTTTTAGGGCTGTCTCAGGCCTCAGTGCCTTTCTTTAGCACTTGCCACAGTTGCCATTTGACATCTGTTTGAGTCATGGTTTCTGAACCCAGCACTACTGACATTGAGGGCCAGATTGTTGATGATGTGGGAGGCTGTCCTGTGCATTATAGGATCTTTAGCAGCATCCCTGGCCTCTACACACTAGGTGCCAGTAATACCCCACCAATCGTGACAACCAAATGTCTCCAGACATTCCCAAATGTCCCTTACGGGGCAAAATTCTCCCCTGTTCTTTTTTTTCTTTTGAGACAGGGTCTTGCCCTGTCACCCAGGCTGGAGTGCAGTGGCACGATCACAGCTCACTGAAGCCTCAACCTCCCGGACTCCTGTGACAAGTGATCCTCCTACCTTGGCCTCCCAAATCGCTGGTACTATAGGTGCACACCATGACACCTGGCTGATTTTGTTTATATTTATTTAGTTATTTAGATGGAGTGTCACTCTGTCGCCTAGGCTGGAGTGCAGTGGCGTGATCTCAGCTCACTGCAACCTCTGCCTCCTGGGTTCAAGCGATTCTTCTGCCTCAGCCTCCTGAGTAGCTGGGACTACAGGCATGCGCCACCATGCCCCGCTAATTTTTTGTGTGTTTTTAGTAGAGATGGAGTTTCACCATGTTGGCCAGGCTGGTCTTGAACTTCTGACCTCAGATGATCTGCCCATCTTGGCCTCCCAAAGTGCTGAGATTACAGGCATGAGCCACTGCGCCCAACCTTGTTTATTTTTTGTAGCGACAAGGTCTCGCTGTGCTGCCCGTGTTGGTCTCAAACTGCTAGACTCAAGCGATCCTCCTGCTTCAACCTCCCAAAGTGCAGGAATAAGAGCTGGGATTACAAGGCATGAGCCACCATGCCTGGCCCTCTCCCCTGTTCTTAATCACTGGTTTGTGTGATCGTTTAATGAATGTTCTCTCTACACTGGCTTGTTCCCTCTGCGAGACCAGGAAATAATGCTTTTATTAACCACTCTAATAGCACCAGGCACAGTACTTGGCCTCTAATATATGCTTGTTATATATTTATTAAGAATGAACAGTTGGTCGGGCATCGTGGCTCGCACCTGTAATCCCAGCACTTTGGGAGGCTGGGGCGGGTGGATCACCTGAGGTCAAGAGTTCGAAACCAGCCTGGCCAACATGGTGAAAGCCCGTCTCTACTAAAAATACAAAAATTAGCTGGGCATGGTGGCATGCATCTATAGTCCCAGCTGCTCAGGAGGCTGAGGAGGGAGGATTGCTTGACCCAAGAGGCGGAGGTTGCAGTGAGCTGAGATCGCACCACTGCACTCCAGCCTAGGCGACAGAGTGAGACTCTGTCTAAAAAAAGAAAGAGAGAAAGAATGAACAGTTAAGTATTTGAATACCAAAAAGTGCCTGGAATTATATGGCTTATAAGTTATATCTCAATAAAGCTGTTTAAAAATACTAATCCTGGCCGGGCACAATGGCTCATGCCTGTAATCCCAGTGCTTTGGGAGGCTGAGGCAGGTGGATCACCTGAGAGTCAGGAGTTGGAGACCAACCTGGCCAGCAAGCTGAAACCGTGTCTCTACTAAAAATACAAAAATTAGCCAGGCATGGTGGCTCACACCTGTCATGCCAGCTACTCGGGAGGTTGAGGCAGGAGGACCGCTGGAACCCGGGAGGCAGAGGTTGTGGTGAGCCGAGATCACACCATGCACTCCATCCTGGACAACAGAGCGAGGCTCCATCTTTAAAAAAAAAAAAAAAAATTAATCTTGGAAAAAATTAACCTGGAATAGTAATACTAGTTATTTCTGGGTAGTGAGACTAGGAAATATTTTGCAGTTTTTATTTTTCCTCGTCTGTATATTCTCTCTTTTTTTGACAGTCTCCCTGTGTCACCCAGGCTGGAGTGCAATGGCGCGATCTCAGCTCACTGAAACCTCTGCCTCCCGTGTTCAAGCAGTTCTCCTGCCTCAGCCTCCTGAGTAGCTGGCATTGCAGGCACATGGCACCATGCCCAGCTATTTTTGTATTTTTAGTAGAGATGGGTTTTCACCATGTTGTCCAGGCTGGTCTCAAACTCCTGACCTCAAGTGATCTGCCCACCTTGGCCTCCTAAAGTGCAGGGGTTACAGGCATGAGCCACCGTGCCCAGCCTTCTGTGTTTTCTTGAGCACTGCTTCACAACTCTGTTTCTGACCTCAAGCATGTTAAAGTTGTTACCATGCTTCTTAACAGTGACAGTGGCTTGCTGGGCCTGACTCCCAGGGGTCCGTGTAATAGGATCCTTGGGGTGTGGGTTATGTTTGTATGAAATATTTTTCATGGAGATTTTCAGATGTTGCATAGATATTTGAGAAAATTGACTTTCCTGTGAAATGGGTTAGGATCCTTCCAACCTGCCGTCCTCATTTGTTCATGGTCTCAGAGTGTTTGGCCCACCCCAGACTTCTATGCTTAATATGCCAGATGGGACCTGTTTTCTCTCCAGAGCACCAGTTTTTGCCTTTAGGCATAGGATAAGGAATGGGGACATTCAAACCATATTGACTACAGACAGCAACTTTGAAGGAGGTTGTTTTTCGCCACCCTCCATGACATTTCTGCGGGGTTTATAGCATATGAAAAGCCAACAGAGGAACTGGAAAGAACACTAGCAGCCAGGAAGCTGGGTTCAGCCCCTGCTACTGACACCTGTGTAGCTCAGGCAAGCCTTTTCCCTTTTTAAGCCTACTTCTCTTCATCTACAAAGTGAAAGGTTTGGTGAATGGTAGAGGCCCTTCTCCATGTAATTAATAACTTTGGTTTCTGGCTTTTGATCCTTCTACTTCCTCTCACTTTTTTATCCCCCCTCACCTTCTTTTCCTCTACTTTACAAAATTATGTGTCCAAGCAGCTCCTACTAAGGGCTCTTCTCCTTTCTCCCTTGCAGTGCTGTCTGGTCCAGAGAGGAAAGACTCCCTCCCTTCCCTGCATCCCCTTGGCTCACTCAGCGTTTCTGAGCAGATTGGAAAGAATACTTATCTAAGAGGCTCAACTCTAATCCATAGCTAGCAATAAGTCAACATGTTTCAAATGTTTTGTAAAAATCAGTGATGACTATTTGTGTACCGTATTTTCTGAAATGAATATTTACATGTGTATTTTGGGGGTTTTCAGGGTTCTTCATGAACATATCCAGAGATTATCTAAAGTAGTGACTGCAAATCACAGAGCTCTTCAGATACCAGAGGTAATGCAGGTTTATATAGCATGGGTAATGTTAACTAAATGCTGCGTTGTAATGTTACCACATTTTCAAGGAACTGAAATATGATAAAATATAAAACATCATTTTCACTCTATGTAATTCAGTCTAACTTCAGAGTTCCTGAAGATGCTTTCAGGGATTAAAATTCCCTGGTATGAAATAGTAGAAAACCAGTTGGGAGGAGCCCTTCCTTGATGCCACTTCTCAAGCTAGCCCTGCTGTCGGGGGCAGTACCTCTCCATCAGTGCTTTTATAGTCAGGTTTCTGCAGAAATGTTTTGAAGAAGCGGGAGGCTGGTAGCACCCCAAAGAGTGAGATATGCTGTCTCAGGAGAGGTCATTGAGTCTGCATGTGATCTCAGATTACCTTTAGCATTTTTACCTGTCCTACATCTCTTAGAAAATAAGAAAACATGAAAATTTCAGGTATTTGAGGTTTCTGGTTGTTTTTGTTACAACCTCCACTGATGAGACGTTAATTAGCATACAATTTTAAATTGTTTTTGGTTTTTTGAATCTGTTATTTCCAGGATTACTGCAACAATGGTACATATTTTTTAATCTCTTTTTTTTGAGAGAGAGGCTCGCTCTGTCGCCTAGGCTGGAGTGCAATGGCGCGATCTTGGCTCACTGCAACCTCCACTTCCCGGGTTCAAGCAGTTCTCTGCCTCAGCCTCCCGAGTAGCTAGGACTACAGGCATGTGCCACCACACCCAGCTAATTTTTTTGTATTTTTAGTAGAGAGGTGTTTCAGTATCTTAGCCAGGCTGGTCTTGAACTCCTGACCTCGTGATCCACCCGCCTCAGCCTCCCGAACTGCTGGGATTACAGGCGTAAGCCACCGCGCCCGGCCTTAAATTAACCTCTTTTCTCACACGTGATAAATCTAGTTCCTGTGTAGAGCCAGTTTAAGCTAGTTTTAACGGAAAGTCCTCTTTTAGTAGTTTGCACTTCTGGAATCAGCTACTAAATGTAGAGAAGTTCCATTCCAGCTATTTAAGAAGGAGAATGGTTTGAAATTTTGTGAATTCTAGCTTCTGTGCTGTTGAATGCCATTTTTCTATTAATGGATATCTGGTTTGCTCTATTTTAAAATGCAAAGCAACTTATTTAAAAGTTTTAAAGTTATGCTTCAATCTTTGGTGAAGGGGAAGGGGGCCTGCAATATGGTTTTACCAAAGAGAGGAAAAAGCAACCACATTACCCTCTGCCTCCTGACACGGAGGTTGCGGTGGTCACTGCCTGGGGTTGCCACTGGATTCAGAATCTGTATATTGTCTATGGTCTCACTTAGGTTTATCTTCGAGAAGCACCATGGCCATCTGCACAATCAGAAATCAGGACAATAAGTGCTTATAAAACCCCCCGGGACAAAGTGCAGTGCATCCTGAGAATGTGCTCTACGATTATGAACCTCCTGAGCCTGGCCAATGAGGACTCTGTCCCTGGAGCAGATGACTTTGTTCCTGTGTTGGTGTTTGTGTTGATAAAGGTGGGCCCCTTACTACTATCAGTTAAGGAGTTATGTGGCATTCTGAGCAGGTGGCACAGGGCTTCACACAACGGTGGAGATCTTGGCTCTTTTCCAAGTCACAAGCTCTGGGTTACTCAGAAAGAAAGTGCCTACTGTCAAGATTTGTTCTTTTGAGACAGAATCTCACTCTGTCGCCCAGGCTGGAGTGCAGTAGTGTGATCTCAGCCCACTGCAACCTCCATCTCTTGGGTTCAAGTGATTCTTGTGCCTCAGCTACCCAGATAGCTGGGATTACAGGCGTGTGTCACCACGCCCAGCGAATTTTTTTGCATTTTTACTAGAGACGGGGTTTCGCCATGTTGGCCAAGCTGGTCTCGTGGTCTCGAGCTGGCCTCAAGTGATTCGCCTCCTTCAGCCTCCTGAAGTGTTGGGATTACAGACATGAGCCTCCGCGCCCGGCCAAGATTTGTTCTTACCTTAGGGTTTTCAAAAGAAAGGATGGGAAGACTGGATTCCTAGATGAACATTTTCAGCTTTTAAAGCAGTGCCTGGGTCGGGTGCGGTGGCTCACACTTTTGTAATCCCAGCAGTTTGGGAGGCCGAGGTGAGTGGATCACGAGGTCAGGAATTCAAGACCAGCCTGGCCAAGGTGGTGAAACCCCATCTCTACTAAAAATACAAAAATTACAGGCTCCTGTAATCCCAGCTACTCAGGAGGTTGAGTGCAGTGAGCCGAGATCACACTGCTGCACTCTAGCCTGGGCGACAGAGTGAGACTCCGTCTCAAAAAAAAAAAAAAAAAAAAGCAGTGCCTGAAGTTCTTGGTCGAGGCTCAGTATATAATTATTGAATGAATGGATGAGGGCAGGTTCTTTTTGTTATGCTTTTACCATCTTCTTTCATACGGAATTCCTTGCAGTACTTGTTATATAGGCTACCACATTTACCAATCGTCTCTCCTCTTTCAGCTTCTTATTTTGTAATTGTAGTATGAAAGTACTGACATCTGTCGTTCTTGTTGACTTTAAAATTATAGTTTCATCATTTATTTATTTATTTTTTTGAGGCGGAGTCTTGCTCTGTCGCCCAGGCTGGAGTGCAGTGGCCAGATCTTGGCTCACTGCAAGCTCCGCCTCCCAGGTTTACGCCATTCTCCTGCCTCAATCTCCCGAGTAGCTGGGACTACAGGCGCCCGCCATCTCGCCTGGCTAGTTTTTTTTGTATTTTTTTAGTAGAGACGGGGTTTCACCATGTTAGCCAGGATGGTCTCGATCTCCTGACCTCGTGATCCACCCGTCTCGGCCTCCCAAAGTGCTGGGATTACAGGCTTGAGCCACCATGCCCGGCCCAGTTTCATCATTTAAATGGTTTATTTTGAACATTTTGAGGGTGACCATGTAGTTTGGGTGCATACAGCCACTCAGTGATCATATCACCTGTGTGTTCCAGTCAGCTCAGCCCAGCCGTTGCTCTCTAAAGTGTGTGTGATGTATGTCCTACTATTTCTTAGCATTGTGATATTTCTACAACCTGAACTCAGCTTGGAGGGAGAAACCCGTGGGATTGGCTGTCACAGCTCCTCCTGTTGGCCATCGCTCTTCTGGCTTCCACACGTAGTAAATCTAGTTCCTGTGGAGAGCCAGTTGAAGCTAGTTTTAAGGAAAAGGCCCTAGCTCTTCCTCTTAACCGTTTAACAGCCTGTGCCCTTTCTCACCACACGAAGAAGGTAAAAAAAATTCAGAAGATATCCTCTGTTACCTCTGGCAACAGAGGGCATGCCATCTTTTTTAGTTTTTTCTGTCTCAGCTTATTCTACCTGGACTTACCAGATATAATTCAATTTGCTTACAGTATTTATTTTGGTATCTAACATTCTGAAATCCTGGGATGTGAGTAAGACCACAGAGATTAGTTCAGCCCTCTTAGAAACCAGTGAGGTTAAGGACTTGCAAGGATAGAAACCTCTAGATAGATTAGCTGAGATTAGAACCTGGGTTGCCTTTCCAACATATTATTGTTACTCATGGAAACTAGGGTTTAAAGATTACTTCCAAAAAATAACTTTGGGGTTGTTTTCAAAAGGATTGGTATGTCTTTCATAGAAGAACATTTGAAGAACACTTAAATGATTTTGGCAGAGCTTTGACATCTGAGTAATTGACTTTCATTTTTTACTTCTCTAGGCAAATCCACCCTGTTTGCTGTCTACTGTGCAGTATATCAGTAGCTTTTATGCTAGCTGTCTGTCTGGAGAGGAGTCCTATTGGTGGATGCAGTTCACAGCAGCAGTAGAATTCATTAAAACCATCGATGACCGAAAGTGACCAAGACCAAGGCCCACCAAGGCAGCAGACTGTTAATCAAACAAACAGATCTCTAAGAAGGCGCATCAGCTGCTTTGAAGGCTGAAGATTGTTTTTGTATAATATTGTACAGCTTCAGGCATTTTAAAGCAGATCTTTACTAAACAGGTTAATGAGCTAACAAGCAGGTTCTCTTTGGGCTCTTTCCTTTCTGAGTTGCATATTCTATTTTCTTGTCCCCAAGTAGAGACTAGTACTACAAAAAGGGACCACATTTTTCAGGTATTTCTAAATATTAAAAAACAGAACAAAAATCTCTTAGAAAATTTCTAGACCTCCATTCTTGGATACCCTTTCTTTCCTTTTATTTTAAAAAAGAACAGTACCCCTCTTTTAAAATGCTGTCTTATATTAATGTGCATCTAATGGAAAGAAGATACAAGTTGCACTGAGGATTATAATAGTGGTACATTAGTGGCATTATCTATAAATACACTCACCTAAATTGAAAAGCTAAGAAGGAAATGTAAATATAATATATATTTATATTTGATGTAATATGGACATCTGCAGATTCTAATAAACAAGGACTATTGCTGATAGTAGGCTGTGACATACTGTCTTGTGAAATGGTTTCCTTGACAAGATTTAAGCTGAGCTTAAAAGCAAAAAACAAAAAGTACACAGAAATATTTATTAAAATGTAATACAGTTTATTGGACTTTCTAAGTATGGCGTTTGATGGACAGGGCTGTCTTTAATGAGTGTGAAAGTTACTAAGTCACTTAGACATCTCACCGTGGAAGTTTGTGAGCCTGCATTAGGAGATATAGACTGATTACCATACACAGCGTAAAAAGGAACAGTGGATAGCTCATACTTTATGGTGGTTCTTCTCCTCCGAAATAATACACTGCAGAAATCCCAGACAGAGCTCCTTACAAACCTTTAATTGTAATATATTTTTGATGATTATTCACATTGAATGCACAGACCAAGAATTCAGTGAATGTCATTTTTTAAAAAACTAATTTGTATTGTCTGCTCTAGTGATACAAGTTTTACTAGTGATAAACTATTTTAATCAACCATACTATTCTTACGGAAAAAAATACCTATTTTGGCAGGTTTCTGTGCCTTTATTTCCCTCTTCTGAAAAAAAGTCTGTGTTTTCATAGTTTGGTTTGCATTGTATATCAATAATTAATCAGGAATGGTTTTTGGCGCCTGAAAAATTGGCCAAGGAGGCACACCAAAGCTTCAAGCACAAGTCTTGTACGTGGGCCATCACTGTCTGGTTTCACTTTGTGTGTTTCCTAAACACATTTAGCTGCTTTTATAACAAACTCAGTCCCATACTTGAGTCCCTTGTTGGGAGCATTTCCAGGCATCTTTTAAGGAAACTGTGACAAACAGCCTTGGGCAGATGAATACGGAGGCTGTCTGCTGTCCGTCTCTTGAGATCTTTGTGTCTGGGAATGCCTAAAGATTTTATTTTATTTTTCTTTGTTTTTATTTTATTTTTCGAGACAGTCTCATCCTGTCGCCCAGGCTGGAGTGCAGTGGTGCGATCTTGGCCCACTGCAACCTCCACCTCCCGGTTCAAGTGATTCCCCTGCCTCAGCCTCTCAAGTAGCTGGAACTATAGGCGCGCACCACCACGCCCAGCTAATTTTTGTATTTTTAGTAGAAACGAGGTTTCACTATGTTGGCCAGTATGGTCTCGATCTCCTGACCTCATGATCCACCCGCCTTTGCCTCCCAAAGTGCTGGGATTACAGGCATGAGCCACCGCACCCAGCCAGAAACTAGATTTTCTTTATGTCTCCACCCCTTCTTATTCATTTACTTTACAATACCAAAATAAATTGCATAGGAGTGTGGGATGTGGTTTCTGCCTTCTAGAGAGAGATCAGAATTAAACTAGTACTACGAAATGTCCTTTTGAATGTTAGATCAAGAAATCCACATACAGAGTCGTGAGCTTCATGGGCTGTAACTGCCAAACTTGCCCTGTGTTAGAAGTTAAATCCCATCGTAAATACATCACGAGGCCAGCTGTGTGATCTGAGACCTAGATGGGAGTTCATTTACTTCAGCCTTTGATTCAGTAAATGTTAAGCAGAAGGCTTCAAATGGTTGAAATTCATTGTTACAGAATTTTACTCATAAACCAATGAGAGATTTTTTTTTCTCCACAATGGTTGCTAAGTCTATTCCATGTTAACACTGTGGAAATAAATATGAAGATGTGGACACTGCATTGGGGCTCTTTTCTGTGGAAGAGAAGGTGGTGGGATTGGGGTGAAGGGCTACACTGGAGGCAGGAGATAGGGCTCTGCCTTGTTGGAGCCAGGGCTGAGGATAGACCCCCCGAGATTTGGCATCTGTGACACCTCTAAAACAGGTTCGGGTCCTCATGACTCTGTAGCTGGCAGAGGAGCACAGCACAGCTGTTGCAGGGGCAGCTAAGGTTTCCTCTGAACATCCTGTCAGGAGCAAGGACTACTTCGGCATTAACCATCACTGGTTTGATTTCTTGACAGGTACATGAGATGGGGAGTGATTTGATTTTTTTTTTTTTAAGAAAAGAGGAATATTTGTTCCCCAAATGTTTCTTCCTCTATTGCCCTCCCGTACTTGTTTTACACGAAAGATTAGTGTAAAAGTGCAAAATCAGCCCTGGAAACATTCGGTAGCCACTGATTACTACATAGAATTTACAAAGTGGATGTTAAATGGAGAGAGAGTTGGCTCAGTGCCCCTGAAATCTTGTAGGATTAACTTCTCTGAGGAAAAGAAAAACCAAGTTTGCATTTTGTATTAATATTCTGCTTTTAGAAGTAATAGAAATACAAGTTGAAGATTGTCTTTACTTACAAAATTGTATTTTTGCTTTTTCTTTATAATTTTTTTTGCTTTTTCTTTATAATTTTTTTTGAGACACAATCTTTCTCTGTCACCCAGTCAGGAGTGCAGTGGCGTGATCTCGGCTCACTGCAACCACCGTCTCCCAGTCTCAAGTGATTCTTATGGCTCAGCCGCCCTGGTTGCTCAGATTACAGGTGTGTGCCACCACACCCAGCTAATTTTTTGTATTTTTTTTTTTGTAGAGACAGGGTTTTGCCATGTTGGCCAGGCTGGTCTTGAACTCCCGGCCTCAAGTGATCCACCTGCCTCAGCTTCCCAAAGTGCTGGGATTACAGGCGTGAGCCACCACGCCCAACCACAAAATTATATATATATATTTAAACATGTCAAACATTTTGCTTGCTTGCTTCATTTTAGGTAAAATCTCAGCCACGGTAATTGCTTGCTTCTGCTTTTTCTTTATAAAAACCTGCTTATGAAAGCCTTCTTACACAGATAGTTACATCGCTGTAGTAGGAGGCTCAGGTTTTCTGAGGGATTGCAAATAGGTGTGCTGCATGATTTTTCTTTTCCTATGTCCTGGAAGCCTTTGTTGAAAGTGGGCATTACATATGTGTCCCTGAGGTCCATGATTGAGAGAACAATCCCAGCCCCAATACAGGGGCTGTGTTCTTGCCATAAGAATCTGCAGCCGACTGGTGTGCTGAACCCCGGCACTCTCTTTCCTGTTGTTTGCTATGGGAATTTCCGCTTCAGAGCAAGTAAGATCACCTAGGTGTTTGAAAATTGTTTTTCTCCTGTGTGATTGGGTGTGAAGAGGGAAGGTAGGAATACACTCAGAATTATTACTGGATTGCGCAGAAGTGATAGAAGGGTAGTGGGGTTCACTTCCTCAGTGGGTGCTTCCTAGATCTTTCTCTCCTGTCTCTTCCTGCTTTGTTTCTTTAAAGAAAAATCTGTTGTCTCTCTTTTTCAATATTTAGTGAGTTTATTTTGTACACAATTGCTTTAATTTTGAGGGAAGTAAATCCAAAATGATCTTGAAGCCCAAAGGATTTTTAGTAAATGGATTAACAGTGATGAGGTATTTGCGATACTCTTAATGCCAAAATGCTTGAGAACTTTGCCAGGTTAAAAATTACTTAATATATTTTAGAATATAAGTTAGAAAGTAGTAGGACAAGCAATAGCTTTATTACTCTTGAGAACACTTGGAGAAATGACAATAGAGTTTGCTTCCGTGTTAAGTTGTGGTTGAGCTATGGAGTGACCCTGGAGCTGCCGCATTCCACAGGCCTGAGCTCATCAAGGGTTCAATTCAAGAGAGAGGACGTCTCCACTTGGATAATGGCAGACAGTGTGGGTAGGGGCCATGCACCAGGGGAATTCATCTCTGTCAAGTTAATACTCTCCTGTCTACTGGATTCTTCTTGTGCTTCACCTGGATTAAAAAGCTGTACTGCCTCTTTTGAAACTGATGAAGCCTTTCTGTAAGTCTCAATTAATGAGCTTGCACAATCTTGTGTAGGTACAGGAAACCCATCCTGTCTCCTACTGTGATTAGTACTGTAAAATATTCCATAAAACTGATTAAAAAGGGAGAGCAGTTTGATTCACTGGGTTTTATGTTTCTGTCATCTATTTTATATTCAGAAGCATTTCTGAAAACGTATTTGACTTCCGAATGTTCTGATGTTTTCCATGAATTCACACACATCTTTTTCATCTGAACAATATGGGCGTTTGCTAAGTGTGGCACAAGAAGGAACTAGAATGACTTGGCAGTAACTAACACAATGGTGAACATCTACGGGGTTTTTTTGTTTTTTTTGAGACAGGGTCTGGCTCTGTCGCCCAGGCTGGAGTGCAGAGGCGGGATTTCGGGTCACTGCAACCTCTGCCTCCTGGGCTCAAGCGATCCTCCGGCCTCAGCCTCCCAAGTGGCTGGGACTACAGGCACACGCTATCACAGCTGACTAATTTTTGTATTTTTTGTAGAGATGGGATTTTGCCATGTTGCCCAGGCTGGTCTCAAACTCCTGAGCTCAAGCGATCTGCCCGCCTCAACCTCCCAAAGTGTTAGGATTACAGGCGTGAGCCACTGCACCCGGTCCTTCATCTATGGATTTAACAGTTTCTGCCTGACGCCTGTATTTGGTAACTATTCATCATTTTTCATTCTGAAAGCAAAAGTGTTACCATCTAATCACAATATTCACTTAGGCCTTTATTAATCTTTTCAGGCAAGGGAAGTTATTTTTGACAAGGAGTACTAACTCACTCTTCAGGCTTCCCTTGCTGGTGGGAAGGCGCTTTTCTTATATTGATTGCACTTCATTTAGAAGGAAATAGTTAAAAACTTGCTTAGGACCCATTTCCATTTGCTCTGTTCAGTATTTTTTCTTTCTTTCGAGACAGAGTTTTGCTCTTGTTACCCAGGGTGGAGTGCAATGACATGATTTTGGCTTACTGCAACCTTCGCTTCCCAGGTTCAAGCGATTCTCCTGCCTCAGCCTCCTGAGTAGCTGGAATATAGGCATGCGCCATTACACCCGGCTAATTTTATATTTTTAGTAGAGACAGGGTTTCACCATGTTGGTCAGGCTGGTCTCGAACCCCTGACCTCAGGTGATCTGCCTGCCTCTGCCTCCCAAAGTGCTGGGATTACAGGTGTGAGCCACCGTGCCCGGCCCACTCTTTAATATTAAAACGAGTGGTATGACGCCTAGAACCAAATACAGCATTCAGCTTTTCTTGCCAACTTGGAATTTACCTGTGTCGCTTGGACTGCTGTTATGCTTGTACCCACTCAACCCTTTCCACAAGTACAGGGCTCTGTGGCTTTTCCCCACAGGATGCTGAGCTACTGACACTAGCTTCACTAGCCTGCCTGCTGTACTGCTGCAAAATGGGTGCTGATCCTGTAGAGAGAAACCAGGGCTGAAGCTCCTCTTGGCTGTAAATGTGTCCTCCACCTAAGGATTGAAGTATTCAGTGAAGAGCTTTTGCTTCACTTATTTCATTCCAGAAGAATCCTTTCCATCCACTTAGGGTAGTAAAATATAGCCCATAGATTAAACAAGCAAACAAACAAAAAAGTGACCCATGGCCAGAGAAAGTGTTTTAGCTCGTGCCTGTAAATCCCAGCACTTTGGGAAACCAAGGCGGGAGGATCACTTGAGCTCAGGAGTTTGAGGCCAGTCTGGGAAACAAGGAGACCTGGTCTGTACAAAAAATTATTTTAAAAGAAGCCAGGCATGGTGGTGTGTGCCTATCGTCCCAACTACTTGGGAGGCTGAGGTGGGAGGATGGCTTGAGCCAAGGAGTTCCAGGCTGCAGATCGGGCTACTGCATTCCAGCCTGGGCAACAGGACGAGATCTTGTCTCTAAAAAAAAGAAAAAATATATGAAGAAAGAACCATATAGGCGCCGGGCGCGGTGGCTCAAGCCTGTAATCCCAGCACTTTGGGAGGCCGAGACGGGCGGATCACGAGGTCAGGAGATCGAGACCATCCTGGCTAACATGGTGAAACGCCGTCTCTACTAAAAATACAAAAAACTAGCCGGGCGAGGTGGCGGGCGCCTGTAGTCCCAGCTACTCGGGAGGCTGAGGCAGGAGAATGGCGTGAACCTGGGAGGCGGAGCTTGCAGTGAGCTGAGATCCGGCCACTGCACTCCAGCCTGGGCGACAGAGCGAGACTCCGTCTCAAAAAAAAAAAAAAAAAAGAACCATATAGGCTATTGTGGGGATCCAGAACACCTTCCGCATTTTATGCTAAAGCAGAAACAGCTCTCAGTTCCAAGTCCTTGGACCTGTTGCAAACAATGAATGTGAAAACTATGGTAATCGTATTTCTGTTAACTGTTTAGGAATTCAGCATATTGCTGGTCCAGATATATGCTGTGACCCACCCTGACCAGTTAGATCATCTTTGGGGATAGGGCCCCGGATGTGGTGCTCTAGGGAGTTGTACTATAAATCGTTTCCCAAACTTCCCTGTTGAGAATCACCTGGTATTCTTGTTGGTATATCAGAGTCCATAGGGCAGGGAACCAGGAATCTTTAAACAAGTCCTCCCAGTTTATTCTTCAGAGTTTTTGTTTTTGTTTTCAAGACAGGGTGTCACCCTATGGCCCAGGCTGGAGTGCAGTGGCATGATCCTAGCTCACTGCGGTCTCAAACTCCTGGGCTCAAGTGATCCTCCTGCCTCAGCCTCCTGAGTAGCTGGGACCACAGGTGCATGCCACAACACCTGGCTAATTTCAAAAAAATTTTTCAGAGATGGGGTCTTGCTACGTTGCCTGCTCTGATCTTGAACTCCTGGGCTCAAGCGATCCTCTTGCCTCAGCTTCCCAAAGTACTGGGATTACAGGTGCGAACTGCCATGCCCAGCCTCTCCAAGAGAGTTTGAGAAGCACCAGGAGAGCTTGCACTTGACGAAGAATGAACCAGTGGCCCGCCTACCTGCATCGCCCACCTGGGGAGGTTCATCAAACTGCAGACTCATGATCCCACCCCGTACCCATTGAATTAATGTCTGGGGAAGATGCCGGGAATCTGCATTTCTAGCAAGCTCCCCGTCTGACTCAAGCTCATGAAAATGGGTGATCCACTATGAAAGTGGTTAACTCTTAAACACTTGGCTCCATAGCTCACCAGGGTAATAGGCATGAATGGGCAAGGCCCTTTAAAAGGATGAGAACTGTTAGCCTACAGCCACTCCAATGACTCCTTTAAGGGTAGTTCTTTTTATATGCTTAGAATGAAGCATTTTCTTTACTCATAACTGCCTGTTACATAACACTCTTTCCTTAGCCTCAAATTGCTAAACATTTCCAGGGAATCATGGTGTTCGATGACATACCCAAATATACGTACGAAAAATACTTAGAGTCTAATCTTCCTGTGTTTAAGCTTTTAAAATGGTTTTTTGTTTGTTTGTTTGTTTGTTTTTTGAGATGGAGTCTTACTCTGTTACCCAGGCTGGAGTACAGTGGTGTGATTTCAGCTCACTACAACCTCTGCCTCCCAGGTTCAAGTGATTCTCCCGCTTCAGCCTCCTGAGTAGCTGGGATTACAGGCACGTGCTATCATGCCTGGCTAATTTTTGTATTTTTAGTAGAGACTGGGGTTTCACCATGTTGGCCAAGCGGTCTCAAACTCCTGACCCCAAGTGATCGCCTGCCTTGGCCTCCCAAAGTGCTGGAATTACAGGCGTGAGCCACCGCACCTGGCTAGTTGTTTCATTTTGATTGTTTTGTGTCCATTCATAACTGGTGTCCCATGTAAAATAACTGCATTGGTTCCCACAGCCCTTGACCTCTGACTTGACTTTTGCTTCCCCAGTGCTGCCTCTGCTGAAAGTAAAAGAATTTCTCCTCTTCTACTTCTCCTCCCATAGTTGATGTGTGGACTTCCATGCCTGGATTCCCTCCCCTGGGTCCCTTTACATTTTGATCACTGAGAACCCTTTTTTCCTTTTCATGTGGCTGTGGTGGTGACAGCAGAGGCTGCATCTGCTGCTGCTGCTTTGGGGCAGCACGCTGTGAGGAGAGTGCAATGGAAGGGGACAGATGACAGGAAGTGCTCAGGGCCATCCAACTGTTGACTGTCGCAGCGTCCTCAGGGATGCCCCTGCCACAAACCCCTTCACAGCCAAGTGGGTCATACCAATGAGCCTAAACTGGTCCTTTCCCTCCCTGGGCCACTCCCGCCATTACTGAAAAGCCACAGGTTCCCAGCGGTGTTTGGTTATGTTGCTAGGCTCAGGAACTGGAAGAAGGATCTAATCTGAGCTCTGCCTCTAACCAGACCTAAGGCAAGTGGCAACTCCTTTGAAGGGCGTTTTCTGATTCGGGCTTTATTACCTCACGGATCCCCTGCAGTTTTACCATCTATGTAAAATCTTGAACTATTTTTCCTGTACTGGCATTTAATGGAGGGGTGTGGGGAAAGTGCAGGGACACAGTGGAGGCTGCCAGGAGCACAGGGGTGTCTGGAACCCTTGATCAGGAAGGCTGCCCACTGAGCTGACTCAAGAGGGGACCTGATAATCTTGTCACTGAACACAAGTTCAAGCCCTAAGCTTCTTTTTGTTTTTTGAGACGGAGTTTCACTCTGTTGCCCACGCTGGAGTGCCATGGCGCGATTTTGTCTCACTGCAACCTCCACCTCCCAGGTTCAAGTGATTCTCCTGCCTCAGACTCCCAAGTAGCTGGGATTACAGGCACATGCCACCACGCCTGGCTAATTTTTGTATTTTTAGTAGAGACGGGGTTTCACCATGTTGGCCAGGCTGGTCTTGAACTCCCAACCTTGGGTGATCCACCCACCTCGGCCTCCCAAAGTGCTGGGATTACAGGCGTGAACCACTGTGCCTGGCCCAAGCTTCTTTTTAACCTGGTATACTGTGGGTGAGGAGACAGGCCAGGAAATCCTGGAAAGGTGCCTCCTCCAACACCGGCCAGCAGGGCACTTGCCAGGGAGGGCCTGCGCTGGACTCGCCAGGAGTACAAGGACCACCTATGCACAGGGCAGTTACTCATAGCCCTTTTTGGTTGTTGTTGTTGTTGTTGTTGTTGTTATTATTATTATTATTTTTGAGACGGAGTTTTGCTCTGTTGCCCACGCTGGAGTGCCACGGCGCAATTTTGTCTCACTGCAGCCTTGACCTCCCAGGTTCAAATGATCCTCCCACCTCAGCCTCCTGAGTAGCTGGGACTACAGGTGCATTCTGCCACGCCTGGCTAATTTTTTGTAGATGGAGTCCCCCTATATTGCCTAGGCTGGTCTCCAACTCCTGGGCTCAAGCTATCCTCCTGCCTCAGCCTCCAAAAGTGCTGGGATTACAGGTGTGAGCTACCATACCTGGCCATTATTAATCTTTTATTGTTATAATAGCTTAATGGGAGAAGAAAAGATTGTGGTCAATACATGTATGAAAATTAAGAAGATCGTGTTGCAGATTGATTTGCAGGATTTTTTTAAAGTCCCCCTCCCTGCCTTTTTTTCCTCAGCAGGGTTCCTGAGCATCCATCAATGATTGGTGGTTGCTTCTAGCAAATCTTTTACTTCATTCATTTTGCTTGCTAAGTAGGGAGATCCACGTTTATCTGGGTGATTCAAAACCATGATTCTCCTATGAGCTGCTCTAATCTCAGCCTTGCCAGCAGGTGAGCTTACACCTAAAATAACATTAGCTTTTCTCCTACTCATGTTCTGTTCAAATCCTCCTTTGTAATAGGATGAAAGGCTAGGAGTTAAAATGTTCTCTACTGCTTCTGTGATCCTTGTTCTAGAGGTTTCCTGGACCGCGACGCACAGCAACCTGCAAAGGCAAGAGCAGCAGCAAACAGCCCTGCAGCTGTCACAGTTCTTGCCAGTCCCTGCTGGTTGATATCTGCATCTGGCCGAGGCATTTGGCTTAGTACTTAGCGGGGCACAGCCCCTTGCTGGCGGGGTGATGCCACATGGGCAGCCAAGAGAACCCATCTTTTGTTTTATTCTAGATTCAGGAGGTACCTGTGCTTGTTTGTTACATGGGTATTACATGCGTAATGATGGGGGCTGGGTTTCTAAGCCTACCCATCACCCAAATATTGGACACTCTACCCAGGAGGCGATTTATCAACTAACAGGCTGGGTTGTGAGCTCAAGTGCCTTTCCACTGTGGTCATAAACAGGAACCACAGTGAAGCGGTTCCAGACATGTGATGCCTTTCTGGGTCCAGATACTTTCATCCCTACGTGCCCCACCCCACACACCTCTTTGTCACTCATGCCTGCGCTGCCCAGCCTTCTTCACTGGCCCAGTCTCTGGATTGCCTGAACCTCCTGAGGGACCCTTGGGAAATGTCTCTTTTGTGTTGTGTGTGTGTGTGTGTGTGTGTGTGTGCGCGTGCGCGTGTCAGGGTCTCACTCTGTTGCCCAGGCTGGAGTGCAGTGTCACAATCTCGGCTTACTGCAAGCTCTGTCTCTTGGGTTCAAGCGATTCTCCTGCCTCAGCCTCCTGAGAAGCTGGGACTACCGGTGTGTGCCACCATGCCTGGCTAATTCTTGTATTTTTGGTAGAGACGGTGTTTCACCAGTTGGCCAGGCTGGTCTCGAACTCCTGACCTCAAGTGATCTACCCACCTTGGCCTCCCAAAGTGCTGGGATTACAGGTGTTAGCCACTGTGGCTGGCCGGGAAATGTCTTTTAAACCTGTCCCCCACTGCCACAGCCAGTTTTTCCATTTCCCTGATCACAACTGCCTCCTAGTTTCCCTGCCGCCCTCTCATCCCTTCTCCCAGGTGCCCTTAGAATTCATCAAGTCTGGCCAGGCGCAGTGGCTCACGCCTGTAATCCCAGCACTTTGGGAGGCAGAAGTGGGCAGATCACCTGTGGTTGGGAGTACAAGACCAGCCTGACCAACATGGAGAAACACCGTATCTACTAAAAATACAAAATTAGCCGGGCGTGTTGGCACATGCCTGTAATCCCTACCTGGGAGGCTGAGGCAGGAGAATTGTTTGAACCTGGGAGGTGGAGATTGCAGTGAGCTGAGATCACGCCATTGCACTCCAGCCTGGGCAACATGAGCAAAACTCTGTCTCAAAAAAAAAAAAAAAGAATTCATTAAGTCTGAGCAGATTCCTCTTCTGCCTAAAACCTTCTCTTTCCTACCTGGGTTCCACCCTGCCTTTTCAGCCACATGCCTCTGGTCCTTCTCATTCCCCTCCAGCCAGCCCCACGCCAGCCCCACTCTGGCCCCTGAAAACTATCACCTTTCCCAAAGTGCTGCCCTTTGCCGGCCTCTAAGCCTTTGCCGATGTCCAGATCTGACTGCCTCCCCCGCGGTCCTTCCTCCTGCCTCAGATGGCCCTTCTGGGGGACAATCGCAGGTGCCCCCTCTTGCCTCCCTCCTTGATGAGGCCTCACCTCCATCCCTCCCTCTCCAGAGCAGTGTCTCCCTGGAGCCTGTGCTCTCCCTGGGGATGGCATGTCCCCAAATGGCAGGTGTCCCTAATGTTTGCAGATGGGAATGGATGAGAGGCAGAAAGTAACTCTTCAAGGCGGGGATTCCACTATCTTTTCCTTCCACATTCAGGCCCTGCTGGGACAGGGACTATCCCTGTCGTGGTCCAGGGCCAGGTAGTTCTTCACGTCCTCTGGGATGACAGAGTGCCCCGAAGCCCAAAGCCCAGTGGAGACTGGGTAGGATTAGGTGGGGCAGAGACTGTGCCACACCAGGTCGCCTCTCCTGTGTCCGCTCCCACCCCAGCACGCACGGGGCCGGGATGAGGATGCCAGGCACCCAGCTCAGTGCCTGCCTGGGTTGCAGCCCTGATCACACCAAAGTGTCTTGTCTGTTTGCAGCCTCTTATCTGGCTAGCACGGTTTAATTTTACTCCGGGAAGGTGAGATTTTTGTCCCTATTTACTTATTATTTTCGAATTTATTTATTATCTTTAGGTGGCATCTACAAATCGGTGTCCTCTGGCAGCAACGGTGCCCCGTTCTGCTAGAAATCCTGAGATTTGCAGCCACCGCAGCACGATGCCTCCGAGGCTTCTCTGCACCGCCCCCCCCAACCCCTTTCCCCCAAGTCTGCCATCCCCTGGGTTCGTCTCTGGGCTGGCCGGTTTCCTCCCAGTCACCGGCTTTGCTGTTCCTTGGGTGACATCTTGTGGCCAAGGACAGGTACAAACCATTGGCTGAAAAGGAGAAGCGAAGGCAGCCCTCAGCCCTCTCTGGAGGAGCCTTGGGGCACCTTTGAGGATGCCCAGGAGGGCAGGGGGCTCCTAAACAGGGAATCGGCTTTCAGACCCTGAATGGCCTTGCACCAAGCCCTTCATGAGACAGCTGTGGCCAGAGCCCAAAGTTCATCCAGGCAGACACACCAGGTTCCTCTCTGCCCACCCTGCGTTGTGGCAAATAACCATTATTCCCAATATAAAACTTTTTTCTAGCAGCCCAATGACAAGGTTATTATTCCAATCTTACAGATGCAGCAACAGCCCCGAGCCATAGCCAGTGACCTGAGCCCAGCCCACAGGTGTCAACACTATAAGATCCCGCTGGACACAGTCCTGAGAACTGTGGGAGCCGCCTGTCCCATTCTCTGGGAAGGTGCTCTGCGGTGGCTCCTGTGTTGTTAGTCACGGCCATGCCTCGAATTCCAAAACCTTCTTCATGGCTGGGCATGGTGGCTGGGCATGGTGGCTGTAATCCCAGCAATTTGGGAGGCCGAGGCAGGTGGACCACTTGAGGTCAGGAGTTTGAGACCAGCCTGGCCAACATGGTGAAACCCTGTCTCTAGAAACACAAAAGTTAGGTCTGGTGGTGGCTCACACCTGTAATTTCAGCACTTTGGGGGCTGACGCAGGCAGATCACCAGAGGTCAGGAGTTCATGACCAGCCTGGCCAACATGGTGGAACCCCATCTCTACTAAAAATACAAAATTAGCTGGGCATGGTGGTGCATGCCTGTAATCCAAGCTACTTGGGAGGCTGAGGCAGGAGAATTGCTTGAACCTGGGAGGTGGAGGTTGCAGTGAGCTAAGATCTCACCATTGCACTCCAGCCTTGGCAACAAGAGTGAAGTTCCATCTCCATAAATATATATATATATATCTCTAAAAAAAACACACACAAAAGTTAGCCTTGGTGTTGTAGTGTGTGCCTATAATCTCAGCTACTTGCGGGGCTGAGGCAGGAGAATCGCTTGAACCTGGGGGTTGGAGGTTGCGGTGAGCTAAGATCTCACCATTGCACTCCAGCCTTGGCACAAGAGTAAAGCTCCATCTCCAGAAATAATAATAAAAAGAAACACAAAAGTTAGCCTTGGTGTGGTGGTGTGTGCCTATAATCTCAGCTACTTGTGGGGCTGAGGCAGGAGAATCGCTTGAACCTGGGGGGTGGAGGTTGCGGTGAGCTGAGATCGCGCCACCACACTCCAGCCTGGGTGACAGCGAGACTCCGTGTGCAGGCCCGGGCCTGACGCTTCCCACATGACCTCATGGAGCCTTCACCTGGCAGTGGGCACTGTAAGGGCTACACTTCACAGATGAGGAAGCCGAGGCTCAGACATGCAAAGAGGTTTATTCAAAGCCACACAGAAAATGCACGTCGGAGCCAGGATCCAAATCCAGGTCTAGAGGATGCCCAAATCTGTACTTTTAGCTACTAAGGGATCCTGTCTCCCCTTCACAAAAGGAGCCTCACAGGGTTGTGGGGACTCATGTGAACTGGGGAGCAGAAGGAGTGTTGCAAACTGTACAGGATGGTGCCCACAGCAGATCCTTATTATCCTGATCCTGGTGTGTACTTCCCCTGTGCACTCGAGTCCCTCAAGGGCAATGCCAGACACCCGGGCATCTGTAGTGCCAGCATGAAGCCTGGTGCCCAGCCGGCATCAGCAGATCAGATTGAATTTGAGTTGCTGGAGCAGGGAAGACCCGCTTTTCCACACACGGCCCAGAGCCACTTTCCAGTGTCAAGGTCATGGTAAGGACAGACCGACAATCTCCACTTCCTGATTCAGGAGGAGAAGGGGTGGGTGACCCGCGCCTCCTCCTTGCAGCAGGCTGGCACCTGGGCTCACAGACAGGGCCCAGAGGGAGAAGGCCTGGTGCCGAGGATCCCCCGCAGGCCCCAGAGGAAGCAGCAGGGCAGGCAGAATATAAATGCGGCCGTGAAGGCAGAGGAACAGATGAGGGAAAGCCTCCAGGTGACTGGGTGGAGAGGCCCCGCCAGGGCGGATGCCTCCTCTCTGTGCACAGATTGAGCCCATGATGAAGATGAATGGAAACCCCTTTGCTGGAAAACATGCGGGTAATCAAGAAGGCTACCTGTGCCGATGGGCCCTCCCACCTGCCCAGAGCAGGGGAATATCAGGATTTGGAATTTCAGCAGCAGCCACATGGTTAGCATGGAAACTAGGAAAAACTGATACGCAGCCCCGATAACAGGATAAATGGTACAGGGCGCCCGGTAGCTTGGCAGGAGTTAGCGGACTCCAACTGCAGCCGCGGGAAGCAGGCAGCTGCTTGCACAAAAGAAAGGCAGCCCAGGTTGGTGAAGACCCAGGGCCCAGCCTCCCACCCCTCTGTAGGGTGGCGTTAGCCACCGGGAGACTTTCCTGCTGGTGGTTGTGGGATTCTCTTCAAGGCTGGTTCAGGGAGAGGATGGGAGATTGTTCTGGGGGTTTCTAGTGTTTGCCAACAAAAACTGAGCTTGCAGCGTTCAACTTCCACCTGGGAGGCAGGACTGATGAGGACACTGTGTCTCCATCTTTCCAGACCAACAAAATCCCAATTTTTCTCAATATGTCCATGGCAGAGCAGCACACGATCATTTGGTTGCATGCACGGTGGACTAGGAAGAGAGGTTTGCTGAGTGAATGAATACTGTCGACAAGTTTGCGGGGGGCATGTTTAACTCACTTCAGGTGCTCTGGAAGCATTCGCACGATGGCTAAGCTAATTACAAATCACGCCTATTTATTCATTAAACAGGGCCTGGGGGAAATTCAGAGCGGCAACACTGCCTTAACTTCATTCAATTTGCAGTCTGTGATTAAGCGGAACACAGCTGCAAGACTCCAGAAATGCCGCCGAGTTCCGCCTTTTCCCTGGTTGGGACCGACTTGTTCTCTGGGGGCCACACCTGTCCTTAAGTGGGGTCTTGTCATCCTTCAGCCCCTCAGCGGCTCACTGGCTGCTTGTGATGCTGGGCAAGCTCCTTCAGCAGCCTGTGTCTCAGTTTCCTCATCTGTAAAGCGGGCTCACGAGCTCCTGGCTGCCAGGATTCCTGCGAGGAATAAGGGACACATTGGATGTTCAGTGGTCCTTCTGGAACCCTGCCCTTAGCTGTGTGCTGAAGCGTCCTTCTGTGTCTTCCTCCTTGGCCCTCGTACACACATTAGCTGTCACGAAGACAGAGGCCCCAGGGTTCCCCAGACAGCCCAGGACAAGAAAAGGCTGTAGCTGCTGCTGACTTAGGGACCCAGCATGGAGCCTGGCAGGCAGGGACCGCCTGCCCAGCGCTGGATTGAACCGGCCTGGTGCCTCCATTCTAGGTTGGCTCCTGAATAATTCCACGTCCAAGGTAACCCCTCAATCCTAAGCAAACTGAGATGGTTGGTCACCTTGCCCAAGAGGGAAGGCTAGACTCTCAGGGTCCCGGACAGCCCCAGGCAAACCAGGACTGTTGGTCACCCTAGTCTTGGTGGCCTTGAAACTCCTCTTATCGGGGTTCCTAAAAATAGAGCTAACTTTACCTTCAATCCCGGGAAACATCTGGGAGGCCCAAGCGTTATTCATTATCATCAATAAATTATAAGAGCCAAACAGCCAATATTTGCTTAGCGTTTTCCGATCCATGAATTGCTTTCAGTGTGTGGGATGTTTCGGGTCTACCTTTCCACGTGCTCGGCACCCGCTGCTGGTGTGGGACGTGTGAGTTCAGCAGCTGTGGGAGGAGCAGAGAGATCTGTCCCTTGTCCCCTGTGAGGCCATGGAGCTGGCAGCTCCTTGGATTCTTCGATCTTCAGCTCAGTGCAGAGTTCCTGTCCCTCGATTCTGTCATTCTTCTTAGAGGCCCCCAAGTCTAGAAAGGATCCCTAGCCAGGAAATAAAAGATTAGCTTGAACCCTATGCCATGTCCTTTATTACAAATCTCAAGCCAACGAATACGGGACATTTCATAGGGCTCTACCTGATGGAGTACTGGTGATATTCAGGCCAAGGAGCAACTTAAGGCACCTAGTTTCTCTGAGCTTCAGTTTCTCATCTAAAAAATCTTCATCATTTCTGCTTCCCCATGTTGCTGATGGAATTGAGATGATCCACGGAGGCATTTCAGCAGCGGCTGGCGCATAGCAGGCGCGCTCTCCATCACAGCATTTGCCATGGGCTTTGCATCTATGTGTGTCCTTTGTGTTTCCGGGTTGACTGGTCGGGGGCTGACACACATTTGTTGAATGAAGGAGTGGAAGTCAATGCATTTGTCTGCCTCCCGCTGGTGTTTCCCAAATGACCTTGAACTCAGACAGGGACTCTTCCGCTGCCCCACTTCCTTTGGAAGCCTCCCGATAAAACACCTCGTTTCCCATGGCTCCCCATGGGGGGCCTGATGGGTTTGGAGACATGTTTCCATCCCCCCTATGGTTTCTAAAACATACAAATCATTCTGGCTGCACGTCTGTGTTTCATTACTAGGAATGCACATTTGAAAACAACAGAGGGTGAGGTTTAAAAGCAACATGCAATTTTTATTACATATATCTCCAAATCTGCCATTAGGCCTGTCCCCGCGGTGTTATTGACCTTGATTCTTTCTCATTTGCATCCTGCATTTTTCATCCTTTGGAATATGGTGTTTTGGGACTTCTCCATCATTAAGTGGATTTACAGCAATTTCCCTGTGTGTTTTCTCCAAGGGATTCTGTTATGAGATGCACATTAAATCTCCATTAATACCTCATTATCCGACTGATAAGATTACCATGATAATGAGGCAGAAATTCTAATTGTTTCACTTCTTATTGTGCCTTCCATTTAATCCTTTACTCTACCTGGAAGTTAGTCATGAGCTGGGGAGCACCAGGCAGAAAAAGACCTTCTGATCGGAGGCGGGGAGGCTGGGACCACCGTGACCAGCAGTGACTGGGGAAAGGAGGTGAAATGGTGTTTAAATGCATTTCCTGGGGAAAACGTTTCAGGGTGGAGAGCCATCTGGAGTGGGCCTTGTTGAATTCAGAGAGCGCCTATGCTCCAGTTCAGTACACATTCACACATGTGCACACAGACACACAACCACTCAAACCCATGCACACAAGACACACACACATGCACTCGAACTTCAAGCTTCAAGCTCAAGAGAGCCCAGATTCTTTTTTCTTTCTTTCTTTCTTTTTATTTTTTTAGACAAGGCCTCACTCTGTTGCTCAGGCTGGAGTGCCGTGGCATGATCATGGCTCACTGCAGCCTTGACCTCCTGGAATGAAGCAATCCTTCCACCTCAGCCTCCCAAGTAACTGGGACCAAAGGCACATGCCTAAGTTTTTTTGTTTTCTGTTTTTTTGTTTGTTTGTTTTGTAGAGATGGGGTCTCACTATGTTGGACAGGCTGGTCTCAAACTCCTGGGCTCAAGTGATCTGCCTGCCTCAGGCTCTCAAAGTGCTGGGGTTACAGGCATGAGCCACTGTGCCCAGCCAAGAGAGCCCAGAATCTTGATGTCATGCTTTATTTTCCTACTGGCCTGGACCCCCTTCCAGAATGTTCCTAGCTCCAGAAGGCTACATGAACCTCCCTTCCAGATGGATGAACTCATTGGACTGTCAGAGGGTGCTGCACCAGCAGACCTTGGAGGTGGGGGTTGGAGGGATGAAGACAGTGAGGGAAGAGGCCTCTTCAAGGAGAGCCTTTGCCAGGCCTGTGTGTGAGGGGTGGTTCCCACCAGGATATCTCTGGGTCCCCCAGGTGTGCTTGTCTGCTGCAAATCAGGTCCTTCCATCTGTTGGGGGGTGGGGTGGTCCCCTGAGAATGGTCCTGGGAATGACAGGCCTCCAGGCTATCAGGCTCAGAGTGCATGAGCTTTGCATGTGTCACCAGGAAATTCCCCAGAGTGGGGTGGTTTGAAATACCCGGGCTCCCCTCGACATGCCTCTTCCACCTGGAGAACAGTCCCCCAACTCCTGTGGGGTTGCTACTGTGAGGCAGAAGCAGTGGCTTAATCTTGGCTCACTGCAACCTCCCCCTCCCGGGTTCAGGCAATTCTACTTCAGCCTCCCAAGCAGCTGGGATTATAGGCACCTGCCACCATGCTCTGTTAATTTTTATATTTTTAGTAGAGATGGGGTTTCACCATGTGGGTCAGGCTGGTCTTGAACTCCTGACCTCAAGTGATCTGCCTGCCCCGGCCTCCCAAAGTGCTGGGATTACAAGTGTGAGCCACCGCGCCCGACCATGAGGAGCATTTTCAAAGCCTCTGCAGGGATTTGGAAGTACCTAGAAGGATGGTGGCTGTCACAGTAGAGGGTCTGTGGCTTGGAGAAACAGCGCATTCCGGGACCCAGTCCCTCAGGCGTCTGGAGACCAGGCCAGCCAGGAGGCAGGAAGCTGAGTCCACTTCCACAGACCGATGGCAGCACCTCTGCTGGCCTGGGAGGAGCTCCACGCTCCCTGGACAATGAAAACATCCTTACGCGAATGCAGTTTCTCCACAGTCATCTTAGGTTTATGGGCAGGGATCCTGGCTTTCCAGTCGCCAACAATGTGCCACAAACTGGGTGGCTTAAAACAACAGAAAATTCTTCTTTCACTGGCCGGGGTCGGTGCTTCATGCCTGTAATCCCAGAACTTTGGGAGGCTCAGGCGGGCAGATCACTTGAGGTCAGGAGTTTGAGACCAACCTGGCCACCATGGCGAAACCCCGTCTCTACTAAAAATACAAAAATTAGCCGGGCATGGTGGCAGATCCCTGTAGTCCCAGCTACTTGGGAGGCTGAGGCAGGAGAATTGCTTGAACCTGGGAGGTGGAGGTTGCAGTGAGCTGAGATCCTGCCACTGCACTCCAGCCTAGGCAACACAGCGATGCTCCATCTCAAAAAAAAAAAAAAAAAAAAAAAAAAGCTTATTCTTTCATAGTTCTGGGGACTCGAGTCCAAAATCAGGGTGTCAACAGGGCCAGGCTCCCTCTGAGACACCGGGTGGGCCTTTCATGGCCTCTTAGCCTCTGGTGGTGGCCGTCAACGCTTCGCGTTCCTTGGCCTGCAGCTGCCTCACTTCAGTCTTTGTCTCTCATCACATGGCCATCTTCCTCCTATGGGCCTCTCTTCTTCTTATAAAGACATCAATCAAACTGGATTATGGCCCACCCTAAAGACCTCATCTTAACTTGATTACATCTGCAAAGACCCTATTTCCAGCTAAAGCCACATTCCCAGGTATTCACTGCATTATCATAGCGATGTTTTTATTTTATTTTATTATTTTATTTTATTTTATTGAGACAGTCTTGCTCTGTCGTTCAGGCTGGAGTGCAGTGGCGTGATCTCAGCTCACTGCAACCTCAGCCTCCTGGGTTCAAGTGATTCTCCTGCCTCAGCCTCCTGAGTAGCTGGGACTACAGGCACATACCACCATGCCCAGCTAATTTTTGTTTTTTTGTATTTTTGCCGTGTTGGCCAGGTTAGTCTTGAACTCCTGACCTCAGGTGATCCCCCATCCTCGGCCTCCCAAAATGTTGGAATTACAGGCATGAGCCACCATGCCTGGTCCTTACCTATTTTTATTTTATTTATTTATTTATTTATTTATTTATTTTTTTGAGACGGAGTCTTTCTCTGTCGCCCAGGCTGGAGTGCAGTGGCACAATCTCTGCTCACTTCAAGCTCCGCCTCCCAAGTTCACGCCATCCTCCTGCCTCAGCCTCCCGAGTAGCTGGGACTACAGGTGCCCACCACCATGCCTGGCTAATTTTTAAAATATTTTTAGTAGAGACGGGGTTTCACCGTGTTAGCCAGGATGGTCTCAATCTCCTGACCTTGTGATCCACCCCCCTTGGCCTCCCAAAGTGCTGGGATTACAGGCATGAGCTACGGTACCTGGCCATCCTTAACTATTTTTAAATTGGGTTGCTTGGTCTTTTTATTGCTGAGTTATAGGAGTTCTTTATATATTCTGGATAGTACTCCGTATCAGATATACGATTTGTAAATGTCTTCCCTATTCTGCAGGTTATCTTTTTACTTTCTGGATAATTTCCTTTTTTTTTTTTTTCTTTTTTGAGACAGAGTCTCACTCTGTTGCACAGGCTGGAGTGCAGTGGTGTGATCTTGGCTCATTGCAGCCTCTGACTCCTGGGTTCAAACGATTCTCATGCTTCAGCCACTGGAGCAGCTGAGATTACAGGCATGCGCCACCATGCCTGGTTAATTTTTGTATTTTTAATAGAGATGAGGTTTCACCATATTGGCCAGGCTGGTCTCAAACTCCTGACCTCAAGTGATCCACCCACCTCGGCCTCCCAAAGTGCTGGGATTACAGGCAGGAGCCACCACACCTGGCCACCAGTTTTTTTCTTTGTACTTTTGGTGTTGTAGCAAAGAAACCCAAGGTCACAAGGGTTTTCTTCTAGAAGTTTTATAGTTTTAGGTTTTACATTTATGTCCATGAGCTTCTTGGATCTGTTGTTTGATGTCTTTCATCAATTTTGGAAAATTTATGGCGTTTTATAATTTTTTTCCTTTTGTTAAAATAATATAGAGATGGGGTCTCGCTATGTTGACCAGGCTGGTCTCAACGTCCTGGCCTCACGTGACCCTCTCCCATCTCAGCCTCCTACAATGTTAGGATTATAGGCATGAGCCACTGCGCCTGGCCTGGCATTTTGAATTTCAAATATTTCTTCCATCCATCTGATCCTTTTCTTCTTCTGGGATCCTAATTACATGTATTTTTAAAGACTGTTTTATATTGTCTCCTAACTATAGGATGCTCTGTTCTGTTTCTGTTTTTTTTTTTCCCCCCTATTTTCTTCTTCTTTTTCTTTCCTTAGAGACAGGGTCTTACTCTGTCACCTAAGCTGGAATGCAAGGGCACAGTCATAGCTCACTGCAGTCTGAAACTCTTGGGTTCCAACGATCCTATGGCCTCGGCCTCCCAAGTAGCTGGGACTACAGACGTGCACCACCACACCTGGCTAATTTTTAAAAATTGTTTTGTGTAGATACAGGGTCTCACTATGTTGCCCAGGCTGGTCTCAAACTCCTGGCCTGCAGCAATCCTCCTAAAGTGCTGGGATTACAGACATAAGCCACTGCTCATGGCCCAGGTTCACTGATTATTTTCCCAGCTATGTTGAGTCTTCTGATGAGCCTGTCAAAGTCAGTCTCTTTTACTGTGACTTTCATTTCTAGCATTTTATTTATTCTTTCCTATAGTTTCCATCTCTTTAATGAAATTCCCCAACTGTTGGTACATGCTATTCACCTTTTCCCCCATTGCCTTTAACATATTAATCATAATTATTAAAATTCTCTAAAAGTTCCAACATCTGGGTCATCTCTCAGTCTGAGTCTGTTGATTGCTTTATCCCTTGACAGTGTGTTGCTTTTCTTGCTTCTTTGTATGTCTCATGTTTTTTGGTTGAAAGCTGGGATCTTGTATAGGATAGTAGAGACTGAAGTAAATAGTATTTACACCTGCAAATGGGCTTACTTCTTCTATCTTTTTTTTTTTTTTTTGAAGCAGTGTCTTGCTCTGTTGCCCAGGCTGAAGTGCAGTGGGGCAATCACAGCTCACTGCAGCCTTGAACTCCTAAGCTCAAGTGATGCTGCTGCCTCAGCCTCCTGAGTAGCTGGGACTACAGGCATATTCCACATGCCTAGCTAATTTATTTATATTTTGTAGAGACAGGGTCTTGCTATGTTGCCCAGGCTGCTCTTGAACTCCTGGCCTCAAGTGGTCCTCCTACCTCAGCCTCCCAAAACATGGTTGCATGGCATAGAGATGGGGCCATCACATGGCAAAACCCCATCTCTACTAAAAATACAAAAATTAGCCGGGTGTGGTAGCTGGCGCCTGTAATCCCAGCTACTTGGGTGGCTGAAGCAGGAGAATCACTTGAACCTGGGAGGTGGAGGTTGCAGTGAGCTGAGATTGTGCCACTGCACTCCAGCCTAGGCGACAGAGCAGGACTGTCTCAAACAAAACAAAACAAAACACCCAAACCAACCCCCCAAAAAACAACAGGTGTGAGCCCCTGTGCCTGGTCAATGCTGCTGCTTTTGCCAGGCCTTTCATGTAGGGAGCTAGTCAGTCTAGCCAGGAGTTAAGCTGGCTTTGGGGTTTGGTGTTGCTCTGTTGCCCTCCGGGCCTCACAGTTCTCTAGCATCACCTTGCTTAACTAATCACGCTGAGCATCTCCTCATGTGCTTATTTGCCACACATGTATCTTCTTTGATGAAACGTATTATTCAAATCTTTTTTTTTCTTTTTTGAGACAGGACCTTGAACTTTTGGTCTCAAGTGATCCTCCAGCCTCCCAAAGTGCTGGGATTGCAGGCGTGAGCCACCACACTGAGCCTATTCGAATCTTTTGCCCATTTTTCTTCCTCAGGCTGCTTGACACTCTAATATCACTAAGTGTTGAGGATGGGGCCTGACTTGCTAGAAGGTTTTTTCCCAATGTCCGATCCACTGTCAGTTTTTTTTTTTTTTTTTTTTTTTTTTTTTTAATTTTTGAGATGGAGTCTTACTCTGTCACCCAGGCTGGAGTACAGTGGTGCGATCTTGGCTCACTGCAACCTCTGCCTCCTGGGTTCAAGCGATTCTCCTGCCTCAGTCTCCTGAGTAGCTGGGATTACAGGCACGTGCCACCATGCCCAGCTAATTTTTTGTATTTTTAGTGGAGATGGGGTTTCACCATGTTGGCTAGGCTGGTCTCGAACTCCTGATCTCGGCCTCCCAAAGTGCTGGAATTACAAGAGGGAGCCACTGCACCCAGCCTACCCTCAGTTTTAGGTCTTCTCTTTGCATTTGCTCCCCAGAGAGCGTATCTCCCTGCATTCTTGCCTTTCCCCCCAGCAGACCCACAACTGTATCTTGTTATTAGTGCTTTTAAGCCTGTTTTTTTTTTTTTTTTGGCAGTGATGTTGGCGGACTGGAGTGGCATTCTCCATTATTCTGGGTCAGTTCCAGTTTTAGGCAGGAGCTGGGTCTCAGAGCTCCTGCTCCTCCCCTAGTAGCAGGTGAGATCTAATAGTTTGAGCCCAGGATGTATTTCTGCCCTTCCCCTAAAATAAAGAGCGTTTTTCTGTTTGATTCCCTCACCTGCAATGTGTCTTCATCTGTGCCTTGAGGGCCTTTCCCACCTTGACCCCACTGCTTAAGGCTTTTGTCCCATAAAGGAGAGAATGGAAATAGAGACAGTGAGAGGAGCTTCATGCTTTCTTGCAGGGACTGCAGGGGACTTTCTCGGGCCTCTTGCCCTGCCCCAACCTTTCTTATGAGCACCTGGTGATGTACCTAGAGAAGAGCCTGAGAGTGGGTAAAAATTCTCCTTGTGTCTGCAGCTCCTAGAGATTCTATACTTCACAGTAGCTTGCACTCCACATTTAGCAAGTTGCTGAAATTTTTAGCTGATGTTTTAGTCCATTTTCTGCTGCTATAACAGAATGCCATAGACTGAGTAATTTATAATTACAGAAATTTATTGGCACATGGTTCTGGAGGCTGGGAAATCCAAGATCAAAGGGTCAGCATCTGGCAAGGGCCTTCTTGCTATGTCATCCCATGGCAGAAGGGCAGAGAGGGCAAGAGAGAGCAAAAGGAGCCAAACTTATCCTTTTATAAGAAACCCACTCCAGGCCAGGCATGGTGGCTCACGCCTGTAATCCCAACACTTTTGGAGGCCAAGGTGAGTGGATCACCTGAGGTCAAGAGTTCAAGAACAGCCTGGCCAACATGGTGAAACCCCATCTCCACTAAACCTACAAAAATTAGCCAGGCGTGGTGGTAGACACCTGTAATCCCAGCTACTTGGGAGGCTGAGGCAGGAGAATTGTTTGATCCTGGGAGGCGGAGATTGCTGTGAGCTGAGATCATGCCACTGTACTCCAGCCTGGGTGACAGATCAAGACTCTGTCTCAAAAAAAAAAAAAAAAAAAAAAAAATAGAAACCCACTCCAGCAATAATGAACCCACTCCTGTGATAATAGCATTCATCCATCTATTCCTGAGGGCAGAGTCCTGTCATTAGGCTCCACCTCCCAACATTGTTGCATTGGGTATTAAATTTCTGGGGACACATTCAAATCATAGCAGTTGAATTCTTCTTCTAAGTTTGTATGGTGTCTGGCATCTGTGCCATCAGGTCCCTTCTGTCCTTGGAGATTGGTTGATTTCCCTGTGACCTCAGCCCTGAAAAGCTGTGATTTTGCTAATTATCCAGTTGTTTTCTTTGAGACAGGATTTCACTCTGTTGCCCAGGCTGGAGTGTATTGGTACCATCATGGCTCACTGTAGCCTCAACTTCCTGGGCTCAAGCAATCCTCCTGCCTCAGTCCTAGTAGCTGGAACAACAGGTGCGTGCCACCATGCCTGGCTAATTCTTATATTTTCTATAAAGGCAAGGTTTCACCATGTTGCCTAGCCTAGGCTGGTCTCAAACTCCTGAGCTGAAGCAATCCTCCCACTTGGCCTTCCAAAGTGTTGGGATTACAGGGGCGAGGCACTGCACCCAGCCTAATTATTCATCTTTATGTTAGCTAGAAGTCCAATGTTGTGCTTTTACTGAGTGCCTGCAGCATGTTAGGCTCCGCTAGGCTCAGGTTCCCAGCAGGGGTTAAGACAGGTGCAGGCCCTGCCCTTACGGGACACATGGCCATCCTGGGTTTCTGCATCTACACCTGGTGGATCTTGTTGGAGGTTGCCAGCAGCCTAAACCATCGGGAATTATTGTCCCCCTCTCCACAGCAGCAGATCTGAGGCTTGGAGGGGGAGGCGCCAGCCACCTGGAGCCGGAGAAGCAGCTCCAGCCCTGGCCTGACTGCTCCCCAGTAGCAGCTGTGGAGGCCTGCTGGGGCTGGTGTCTGGGGCTACAGTCATGGGACCTGTACTTCCTCTTCCCTTGCTGCCTCACTCACCAATCAGGCCCTACAGGCAGTAGACTGGACCCCATATTACATTTCTATGGCTCAGTGAGAGGGGTCAAGATCTCAGGCTTGGGGAGGGGGTGGCCAGGCTGCAGGGCTTTGAATTCTTTTTTTTTTTTTTGAGATGGAGTCTTACTCCGTCACCCAGGCTGGAGTCCAATGGTGCGATCTTGGCTCACTGCAACCTCCGCCTCCCGGGTTCAAGCGATTTTACTGCCTCAGCCTCCCAAGTAGCTGGGATTACCGGGGTCTGCCAACACACCAGGTAATTTCTGTATTTTTAGTAGAGATGGGGTTTCACCATGTTGGCCAGGCTGGTCTCAAACTCCTGACCTCAAGTGATCCACCAACCTCGGCCTTCCAAAGTGCTGGGATTACAGGTATGAGCCACCATGCCTGGCTAGGGCTTTGAATTCTGGCTCTGTCACTTATCAGCTGTGACACCATGGCCAGGTGAATTCCTTCCTCTGAGTCTCGGTTTCCTCATCTGTAAAATGGGAATAGTTTATCCCTATCTTGCAGGTGGTTGTGAAATCAAATGAGAGAATGCGTGTGGTACCCACAGTGCCAGGCCCCTGGCATGGGGAGAGCTGGGTGGAGTAGGAGGCTGCCTTTCCCAGCAGCTGCCATGCTGACCTACCAGGCCCTCAGGAGGGGACCGTCTGCTGCCTGCTCGCTCCACCCAGGCACGTCTCCAGGAGACAGCCTGGTTTTGTGACTTTGGAGTTAGTTGTGACCAGCCCCCTGTAAACTGAACAGTAGAATCATTCAGGAATTATTTGGGTTCAGAGCAGAGCTGGGTTAGCAAGTCCGGGCTCTCAGCCACTGGTTATGGCTGAACTGTGTCATGGTGCCCTCCCCACCCCCAATTTATATATTTAAGTCCTAATCCCCAGAGCCTCAGAATGTGACTTTACTTGGAGATAGTGTCTTTATCGTGCACCTGTAAAGGTCCTGTCTCCGAATAAAGGGGTTATTAGAGTTAGCCCCGTTCCAATACGACTGGTGACTGGTGTCCTTATACAGACAGGAAATTTGGACACAGAGACCCATCCACAGGGAGAACAGCATGTGAAGATGAAGGTGGAAGTCGGGGTGATGCTTCTAGAAGCCCAGGGACACAAAGATCACCAGCAAACCACCAGCGGCTGGGAGAGAGGCCTGGGACAGATTCTGCCCCACAGGCAGGGGGAGCCAGCCCTGCCAACAACTTGATCTGACTTCTGGCCTCTAGGATGCCGAGACAGTAATTCCAATTGCTGAAGCCACTCGGTTTATGGCAGCACCAGAAAATGAAGCCACTAAGCCAGGGAGGGCCGAGGAGCCAGGAGGACCCGGTCCCCCACCTCTTACTTCCTGTGGCACCTTGGAGAAGTCACTTTCCCCTCTGAGCCTGGCTTTTTTCTGCTGTACAGATGGGATGATCGTCCCGGCCCAGTTGCCCTTCTAGGGCTATTCACAGTGCCATTGATCGCATGCCCTGAAGTTTGAAGGGGAGCTGTCCCCCGCTGTGCTCAGCCCTGCAGCCCTCTGTTCATCAGTCAGGATCCCGAGGCCTTTGGCTCACCGGGCACCATCGTCTACCCCTTCTAGACTTTGGACATGGCCCTGAGCCTGTTGTGGGGCCGGCCCAGGGGATGGGGCCATGTTCTCTAACAGTATGAGTCAGTAATGGAGGGGCAGGAACACCTGTTTTTCTTGTTTGTTTGTTTGTTTGTTTGTTTGTTTGTTTGTTTGAGATAGAGTCTCTCTCTGTCACCCAGGCTGGAGTGCAGTGATTTGATCTTGGCTCACTGCAACCTCCACCTCCTGGGCTCAAGCGATTCTTGTTCCTCAGCCTCCCGAGTAGCTGGGATTACAGGCATGCACCACCACATCCAGCTAATTTTTCGTATTTTTAGTAAAGATGGGGTTTCACCATGTTGGCCAGGCTGGTCTCGAACTCCTGGCTTTAAGTGATCCACCTGCCTCAGCTTCCCAAAGTGCTGGGATTACAGACGTGAGCCACCGCACCCAGCCTTGCTGTGTGTGTGTGTGTGTGTGTGTGTGTGTGTGTGTGTGGTTTTTGGTAGGGGGACCTGTTATCTTACACCAGATATTTCCCATAAGAGATTCAGCAAGTGCTCAGCATCACTGATCATTAGAGAAAGGAAAGTCAAAACTCCAATGAGATGTCATCTCATCCCAGTTAAAATGGCTTTTATCGGCCAGGTGCGGTGGCTCCTGCCTGTAATCCCAGCACTTTGGGAGGCTGAGGTGGGCGGATCACTTGAGGTCAGGAGTTTGAAACCAGCATGGCCAACATAGTGAAACCCCATCTCTACTAAAAATACAAAAAAATTAGCTGGGCGTGGTGGCAGGCACCTGTAGTCTCAGCTACTTGGGAGGCTGAGGCAGGAGAATTGCTTGAACCCAAGGTGGAGGTTGCAGTGAGCCGAGATCACGCCACTGCACTCCAGCCTGGGAAACAGAGCGAAACTCCATCTTAAAAAAAAAAAAAGAAAAAAAAAGTCAGGCAATTACAAATGCTGGCAAGGATGTGCAGAAAAGGGAATGCTTGTACACTGTTGGTGGGATTGTAAATTAGTACAGCCACTGTGGAGAACAGTTTGAGGTTCTTTAGAAAACTAAAAATAGAGCTACTGTATGATCCAGTAATCCCACCGCTGGGTATATACCCAAAATAAAGCAAATCAGTATATCGAGGAGATATCTGTGCTTCCGTGTTTGTTACAGCAATGTTTATAATAGCTAAGATTTGGAATCAATCTAAACATTCATCAACAGATGATTAGATAAAGAAAATATGCACCTACGCAATGGAGTACTATTCAGCCATTAAAAAGAGTGAGAACCTATCATTTGCAACAATGTGAATGGAACTGGAGGTCATTATGTTAAGTAAAATGAGCCAGACACAGAAAGACAAATATTGCATGTTCTCATTTATTTGTGGCTGCTAAAAATTAAAATAATTGAACCTAAGACGATAGAGAGTAAAATGATGGCTACCAGAGGCCAGGAGGGGAGTGGAAGGGTGAGGCAGGGGGAGGTGGGGATGGTTATTGGGCAAAAAAATAGTTAGAATGAATGAATAAGGCCTAGTATTTGGTACCAGTATAGTCACTCTAGCACAACAGGGTGACTTGAGTCAATTATAATTTAATTGTACGTTAAAAACATAACTAAAAGACTATAATTGGACTGTTTGTAGCACAAAGGATAAATACTTGAGGGGATGGACACCCCATTTACCCTGATGTGTTTACTATGCGTTGCATAACTATATTAAATATCCCATTTACCCCATAAATATATACACCTGCTATGTACCCACAAGAATCAAAAATTAAAATAAAAAAAGAGAGAGATTCAGCAAGTTTGGAGGCCGGAAAAGCTTTTATAAAGAAGTCTTCCCCCTTTGTGTGTGACTGGGAGACAGACACAGAGAATGGCCGGGGCTGGCCCAAGGCCACACAACGAGGCAGCCGCAGGGCAGGCGGGCGGGGTGCTGAGGGCTCTGTGTCCACCGTGGGCTCCAGGCAGTTTTTGATAGTGTGGGTTGTGTCTCGCTGGTTCCCTCATGCAGATGGCAACTGGCAGGGGCTTCCAGGCCCCAGGGGAGAAGGACCCTCCTCTCCACAGCCTCTCCTAGGGTGGCTCCCTCCTCCCTCCTCACCTGTGGCCCTTGCTGGAGGGTTCCCTTGCTCCAGTCAGGTGTCATCCAGGGTCCCCAAGAGGTCAATTCCCGCTTCAAGTTCAGGGATTTATTACAGGGCGAGGCCTGGCACAATTGTGGGGTACCTGCAAAGTGACAACTGGAAGGAGAAATCGGAGGATCAGAGGAAGCTTCACCCATTGGTGGATGAGAAGAGAGGCACACCTAGCCTTGACCGTGCAGGGCACGTCTCGTAGTCCACGGGAAGCTGCTGGCAAGGGAGAGCCACCGCCTCCATGCGCCTGCACCTGTGTTCTAGCAAGAGGCCGCAAAGATCCTTCCTTCCTCCCTCTGGGCCATGGTTCTCCCTCTTCTAGCCAGGTTGCACTCCCCTTGAGATCCTAGAAGGTGAACACAGAGATACAACATTAACTGTCAGCAGCTGACTCTGGGCACACTGCCTACGAGTTAGCCCCACTCCGCGAGGAGCGGTACCATTAAATTTAAAAATAAACAAACAAAAATAAAGGAAAGCAAGCAAACAAAAAAAGAGTAACTGCTATGGATGCATTTTACCTTATAAAATAAGGGGGTGGGAGAGAGAAAGAGAACTGATTATACTTGCAAATACAGTGGACCTGTGAACAGTCTGAGTCTGCTCCACTTATATGTGGATTTTCTTCCATCTCTGCCACCTCTGAGACAGCAAGACCAACCTCTCCTCCTCCTCCTCAGCCTATTCCGCATGAAGACGAGGACGAAGAACTTTATGATGATCCATTTCCACCAAATGAATAGGAAATGTATTTTTTCTTCCTAATGATTCTTTTAATAACATTTTCTTTTCCCTAGATTACTGTTTTATTTGATTTTGTTTTTTTGAGACATCGTCTTGCTCTGTCACCCAGATCCTAGTACAGTGGCCTAATCACAGTTCACTGCAGCCTCGACCTCCCAGGCTCAGGTGATCCTCCTACCTCAGCCTCCCAAGTAGCTGGGACCACAGGCGCATGCCACCATGTCTGGCTAATTTTTAAATGTTTTTGTAGAGACGGGGTCCCACTATGTTGCCCAGGCTGGTCTTGAACTCCTGGCCTCAAGCAATCCTCCCGCCTTGCCTCCCAAAGTGCTGGGATTACAGGCATGAGCCACCATGCTCAACCTCTAGCTTACTTTATTGTAAGAACACAGTGTAGAACACATATAACATACAGAATTTGTGTTAATCAACAGTTCCTGTTATCGATAAGACTTCTAGTCAACGGTAAGCTATTAGTTAGGCCAGGCACCATGGCTCACGCCTGTAATCCCAGCACTTTGGGAGGCTGAGGAGGGTGGATCACCTGAGGCCAGGAGTTCGAGACCAGCTTGGCCAACATGGTGAAACCCCATCTCTACTAAAAATACAAAAATTAGCTGGGCGTGGTGGTGGGCCCTGTAGTCCTAGCTACTCAGGAGGCTGAGCCAAGAGAATGGCTCGAACCCGGGAGGTGGAGGTTGCAGTGAGCTAAGCTCTCGCCACTACACTCCAGCCTGGGTGACAGAGCGAGACTCCGTCTCAGAAACAAAAACAGAACTGTAAGCTATTAGTAGTTAAGTTTTGAAGGAGTCAGAAATTATATGCAGATCTGTGACTGCGAGGGAGGTGGGTGCCCCAAACCCCCTGTGTTGTTCATGGGTTAACTGTATGTTCATATAGAAGGAAATTTCAAGGAGGAAATACTAGTAATTACCGCAGTTCTTGTTTCTGCAACAGGTCACATGACCAGGACTCATGTCAGTCCTTTTGGCACCACCCCTTCCATGTTGTCTCTGTCCTCATCAGGTGCTCAGCGGGTTGTAGGCTGTTGCTTGGAAGGATGACCCAAACTTTCATTCCTGAAAGGTCTGTGTCTTTAGTGTTCCTGCCTGAATCGGGTTGTTGTAATTTCCATTCCAAATAAGCCCACTTACTTCTGCTTGATATTTAGCAACCCGTGAGTACTAATCACCCCCTGGTTTTGCTGTGGGTTCAGAGGCATAAAGGACCCATTGTGGTCAGATGTAGCCTCAGCTCTGGTTTAGTCGAGCTGTTGTTGTGTCCTCTGGTGGGAACATTCCTCCTCTGTGAACTCATAAATGCAGGGATGGGAAATACTTTGTGAGCAGGCAGTCAGGGATAACAGCGGGAAGAGCTGCTTCCCTTCCTGTCTTTGGACACCTGGATCCTCAGTCCTGGCCATGGGAGAAGTAACGCCGCATGCTGGATGTTGCATCAGAGCCCATACTGCGTCTTGGAGGATCCTGTCCCACCCTGCAAGGTATGACCCCTAGCTGATGCCGAAAATGTGTCTTCAGACCCCATTCTATGCAGCCAGCTGCTTCAGGGTGATGAGGAATATGGTAAGATCGGTAAGATCAGTGAATTTCATGGGCCCAGTGCCACACTTAATTTGCTGCAAAATGAATTCTCCGGTCAGAAGCAGAGCTGTGTGGAATACAGTGATGGCAGAGAAGCCATTCTGTAAGTCCACGGTGGTTTGGCAGAAAGGCAAATCCATATTCAGAATAAGGGTCTCTGCCAATAAGAACAAAATGCTGCTTCTTCTATGATTGAAATGGTCCACTGTAACTGACCTGCCACCAGGTGGTTGTCTGATCTCTCTGGGTAATGGAGTCCTAGAGGGGGCTCAGTGGACCAGTGTGATTTTCTGTGAAAGAGAGACATCATAGTCACTGTGATTGCATTATAAAAGAGGGCTGGAGAATTGATATAACCTTGAAACAGGAATGGTGAAGGTGTATTCCTGGCCCTGCCAACTGAAAATAAACAGCTTCTGATCAGCAAAAAGGTACCAGATGTGCTGACTATCTCTAGCAAAGAAACCACATCTGGAATGGTAGCTGCAATTGGAATCACCACCTGATTGAGGTTGTGATAATCTACTGCCACTCTCCAAGATGCATCTGTCTTCTGTACAGACCCAATAGGTGAGCAAATGGGGATGTGGTAGGAATCGCCACTGCTGCTTCCTTCAAGTCCTTGATGATAGCACCAGTCTCTGCAATCCCTTCAGGGAGGTAGGGAATGTGATTTGCTTCTGGTTTACTATCATGGTAGGGGGCTTCCAGCTGGCTTTTCCTACCATGACAGACCTTACTCCACAGGTCAGGAAACCGCCAGTTGCTGAGTCTGATAGTTCCAACTGTGCATTCCAGAACTGGGGAAATAACCCTGTTCATGGGCCCAGTGGGTTCACGTGAGCTGGACTTGAATAAAACTCTCTAATTTACTGGATCTCCTGCCATATTGTTAAAATAGGACCGTACACTTTTTGACATTTCTCACATCGAGAAGTGGGGTCTTGGCCTGGATGGTGGCTCATGCCTGTAATCCCAGCACTTTGAGAGGCCAAGCTGGGTGGATCACTTGAGGTCAAGAGTTTGAGACCAGCCTGGCCAACATGGGGAAACCCTGTCTCTACTAAAAATACAAAAATTAGCCAGGCATGGTGGTGAGTACCTATAATCCCACCTACTCAGGAGGTTGAGGGACAAGAATTGCTTGAACCCAGGAGGTGGACGTTGCAGTGAGCTGAGATTGTGCCACTGTACTCCAGCCTGGTGGACAGAGCAAGACTCTGTCTGGGAAAAAAAAAGGGTGGTCTATGCCCCCTTCTCTTGAATCTGAGTAGGCTTGTGACTACTTCAACCAACAGAGTGTAACAGGAGTGACACTATGTGGTTTCTGAGGCCAGGTCATACAAGGTGTTACATAGAGCCTTTGTTCATAGAACCCTGAGTCTCTATGTAAGAAGTCTGACTACCCTGACACCACCACACTAAGCACTCTGGTTTGCAGTCCCAGCTGAGCCCAGTCTTCTGGCCATCCCTGCCAAGGCATCAGATAAGTGAGAGATGCTGTCTTGGACCCTCCAGAGCAGCCCATCCTGTCTCCCTCACCGGCTGAGTACCACTGAGTGATCTAGGTTGACACTACCAGGAACAGAAGAATGTCCTGCTGAGCCCTTCCTGAACTCCAGACCCCCAAGATAATGAGACATAAGAAAATGGTGGGCTGGGCACAGTGTCTCATGCCTATAATCCCAGCACTTTGGGAGGCCAAGGTGGGCAGATTAGGAGGTCAGGAGATTGGGACTATCCTGGCTAACACAGTGAAACCCCGTCTCTACTGAAAATACAAAAAATTAGCCAGATGTGGTGGCGGGTGCCTGTAGTCCCAGCTACTCGGGAGTCTGAGGCAGGAGAATGGTGTGAACCCAGGAGGCAGAGGTTACAGTGAGCTGAGATGGCGCCACTGCATTCCAGCCTGGGTGATAGACCGAGACTCAGTCTCAAACAAACAAACAAACAAAAAGAAAGAAAGAAAGAAAATGGCTGATATAGCTTGGATATTTGTCCCCACCCTAATCTCAAGTTGAATTCTAATCCCCCGTGCTGAAGGTGGGGACTGGTGGAAGGCGTTTTGGTGATGAGGGTGGACGTCTCATGGCTTGGTGCTGTCCTTGCGATAGTGAGTTCTCATCAGATCTGGTCTTTTGTAAGTGCGTGGCACCATCCCCTGCCTCGCTTCAGCTTTCATCATGTGACATGCAAGCTCCTACTTCACCTGTGAGTAAAAGCCTCCTGAGGCCTCATCAGAAGCCATGCTTCCTGTGTAGCCTGCAGAACTGTAAGCCATTTAAACCTCTTTTCTTTATAAATTACCTAATCTCAGGCATTTCTATATAGCAATGCAAGAACAACCTAACATAATGGCCATGGTTTGTTAAGCAGTAGTAAATATCTAGAATACTTCCAGGAGCCCTCACTTTGACTGGAGCACTGTGGCTTTTTTGGGCCTCCTGGAATTAATGTCAGCTCAGAGCCATCATCTAATCATCCCTAAGATACCTGGTTATTTCCCCTTATCCGATGCATAGTCACTCTGGCAGATGGCCTTAGATTGCTTTGGGGGACAACTAAGATTTACAACATACACTCTTGGTTGTCCTTCCGTAAGGGGCTCCAGCCTCCCCTTTCATTCAAGGGGCTCTGAGTCTATCAACTGCTCCCCCTGGGAATTGGCTGAGGGTCTCATGTCTCATAGTATTCTCTAGCTTGTTGCTTCAAAACAGAGATTTTTTACTTACCAGAGCTAGAACTTTTCTGGTTATACAAATCAAGATTGTAAGGCTGAATGTAGTAGCTTATGCCTGTAATTCCAGCACTTTGGGAGGCTGAGGTGGGAGGATCACTTGAGCCCATGAGTTCAAGACCAGCCAGGGCAACACAGCAAGACCCTGTCTCTATTAAATAAATAAATAAATAAAAATAAATTAAGATTGTATTAGGTTGCCCACTTACTTTGTTCTTGGGGTCACCAATTGTGTCTCCCTGCCCCTCCACCCGAACAGAGAACATAGTGTGGGGGCCAGTGAGCAAGTCTTTTTTTTTTTTTTGAGACGGAGTCTCGCTCTGTCGCCCAGGCTGGAGTGCGGTGGCTGGATCTCGACTCACTGCAAGCTCCGCCTCCCGGGTTCACGCCATTCTCCTGCCTCAGCCTCCTGAGTAGCTGGGACTACAGGCGCCTGCCACCTCGCCTGGCTAGTTTTTTTGTATTTTTTAGTAGAGACGGGGTTTCACCGTGTTAGCCAGGATGGTCTCGATCTCCTGACCTTGTGATCCGCCCACCTTGGCCTCCCAAAGTGCTGGGATTACAGTCTTGAGCCACCGCGCCCGGCCAAGTGAGCAAGTCTTAAGGGGAGTTACACTTGTTTTTTGTTTTTTGTTTTTTTTTTTTCTCCTTTTTGTGGAGAACAGGGTCTCGCTATATTGCCCAGGCAGGTCTCCAACTCCTGGGCTCAAGCTATCCTCCTACCTCTGCCTCCCTAAGAACTGGGATTACAGGCGTGAGTCACTGTGCCCAGCCTGCAAGTCTTAAATTATAAGTCCACTCCAGCATGCCAATCTCTCTAATCTCTTGAATACTTTCTTCCACACTATACTAAGGGAATTTTGGCATCTCAGCTTCACTCATTATAGATCACCTTTGGGTCCAGGTTTCAATGAACCAACCAAGCACACCATTAGAGCCACTCCTAGCTGCTTGAGCTAACTCAGTGACTCAGATTCTCTGCTTAGTGCACCTCTACATGTCCATAAATTGGCCAGAACAAACATTATACGCCCTCCGTGCTATGCCGTGCCCCTAGGGTCTCTCCCAGTGATTTTCCCCTTTCCCCTGTTGGTAGAAGTTGCCCACATCTTGCGGTTCTTCTGCTGCAGGGGATGCCTGCTCACAGGTCCCACTTGGGACCTGATCACCCAAAGCTTGTGAGGTCTGGAGTCTGGTTATTGGTCTAGGAGCAATGGCAGGTGGAGGACCACCTCACGAGGGGGCACTAAAGGGTCTCCAGGCACAGGGACAATGTCTGGCTCTTCACTCAGAACTTGATCTGGGGGCTGGGCACAGTAGCTTATGTCTGTAATCCTGGCACTTTGGGAGGCTGAGGTGGGTGGATCACCTGAGGTCAGGAGTTCGAGACCAGCCTAGCCAACATGGTGAAACCCCATCTCTATTAAAAATACAAAAATTACCCAGGTGTGGTAGCATGTACCTGTAGTCCCAGCTACTTGGGAGGCTGAGACAGGAGAATTGCTTGAGCCCGGGAGGTGGAGGTTGCGGTGAGCCGAGATCACACCACTGCACTCCAGCCTGGGCGACAGAGCAAGACTCTCTTTCAAAACAAACAAGCAAGCAAACAAACACACACAAAACAACAAAGAAAAACAAAACAAAAAACCAAAAACCTTGATCTGGGAATTGAAAGCCCTGAGCTCATCTCTTTTTCTCATTAGTTTTCCAGTGTACTTAAAGGCAACCAAGTGACCCCCCAGTCCCTGTGCCCTTTATTTCCACCCACACATTTGATGCCAGGAGTGACTTGGTCACCTGAGCCCTCTGTGGGCCTTGGCTCCAGGGGTTATGTGACTGCTCCACTGTTGTGTGCCATGGAGCCCCAGTGTTGGCCCTAGCAGCAGGGTCTGAACGCCTCTAAATCCACTGAGATTGGAGAACTGATGCTGGGTTCCCGTCCTTAAGATTCTCTTCCCCCGGAAGCATCACCAGTACCAACCACTGTCTCACGCAGGGTTCAATCAGGGAAGCAAAGCCACTGCGGGTATTATGGGATGCAGATTCATTATGGGGATGGCCTGACACGACTATGGGAGGAGCTGGAGGTGAAGGCCCAGAGGGGACACGGGGGGGTCAGAGCGGACAGCTCCCAGCAGTCTGAGAAGCCAGGTGTGTCTGGCTGCCAGAAGGGATGTGGGGGACGCTCCTGGAGGGTCCCCTGGGAGCTATCACCTCTGTGTAGCTGCTGCCTCTGTGAGTTCTTTGGGGAGCCTCTGGGGTGGGCCTGGGACCACCGCTGGTCAGCAGGCCAGCAGTCAGGAAGACCGAGCGCAGGGTGGAGGACAGCGAGGACAAGCTGGAGCCCCCAGGCCACTGGGTCTGCCGGTCACCATGGCTGCCTCCTGTGACCTTCAGAGAGCAACGGTCGCTGCTTCCCTTCCAATTTCAAAAGCTCCTATGCAGGAAGCACCGAGGGAGGCCTTCTGGGAAACTCGCCTCTCAGCCTCACCAGGTTGGCTTGGCCCCATCCACATCTCCCTCCCGCCTCTCTGCAGGCTGGGTCAGGAGCCTTCCAGGCCTTTGCCCCTCCAGTGCCTCCTCCCCAGCTGACTAAGATGCTGGGGTTGGTCTATTCTATTCAACATGGGTGCAACCAGCCATTAGCACAAACTTGGAACAGAGCAGCGCTCAATGTGTGTTTGGCAAATGGACGGGTGAATGGAGGATGGGATGATGCCTGCTTGGTGCCAGGGCCTGGGCTGGGCGTGGCGAACACAGAAAAGTCAGACAGAGAGGAGGTTTGCTTGTGGCCTGTATTTATTCTCTGTGGGGCATTGGGCCAAAGGCTGGGGCCACAGGAGGGAGGTGGAGATTAGCTGAACCCCAACAGCTGGGACATGCCTGGATGAACGTGTTCAGGGCCTCAGACAAACCCAGTGAGAGACCAGGCTGGAAGCGCAAGGCAGGCAAGGCCACTACTGGCCGGTGACTTGCGGAGGACTTCCTGCAGCAGGTGGCTTGGGGAGGCTGGAACAGGTGGACCCCTGTGGTGGGGCAGGTGCATGCCAGACAGAGGGTGCCATGGTTTCAATACATGTGTCCCTGCAAAATTTAGATGTTGGGGCTGGGCGCAGTGGCTCACGCCTGTAATCCTAGCACTTTGGGAGGTGGAGGTGGGTGGATCACTGAGGTCAGGAGTTCGAGACCAGCCTGGCCACCATGGTGAAACCACGTCTCTACTAAAAATACAAAAAAATTAGCTGGACATGGTGGTGGGCGCCTGTAATCCCAGCTACTTGGGAGGCTGAGGCAGGAGAATCGTTTGAACCTGGGAGGCGGAGCTGAGATCATGCCACTGCACTCCAGCCTGGGTGACAGAGCGACACTCCATCTCAAAAAGATAAAAAGTAGGCCAGGCGCTGTGGCTCACGCCTATAATTCCAGCATTTTGGGAAGCCGAGGCAGGTGTATCACCTGAGGTAAGGAGTTCGAGGCCAGCCTGGCCAACCTGGTGAAACCCTGTCTTGGAGTGAGACACCCTCTCAAAAATAAAAATAAAAATAAAATAAAAAATTTAGATGTTGGAACTTCAGCCCCAGGGTGATGGCATTAAGAGGTGGGACTTTTTGGGGAGTGATTGAGTCATGAGAGCTCTACCCTATGGACGAGATTAATGCCCCTGTAAAGGAGGTTTCAGAGGGCTGCCTGGCCCTCCTTTCTTTTCTGCACAGCATTCGCCCTTTTTGACCCCTTCTGATGTGTGAAGAAGGCGCCATCTTGGAAGCAGAGAGCAGGCCTCACCAGACACCGAATCTGCTGGTGCCTTGATCTTGGACTTCCCAGTTTCAGGACTGTGAGAAGATAAATTTCTGTTCTTTTTTTGAGATGGAGTCTCGCTCTGTTGCCCAGGCTGGAGTGCAGTGGCCGGATCTCAGCTCACTGCAAGCTCCGCCTTCCCAGTTCACGCCATTCTCCTGGCTCAGCCTCCCGAGTAGCTGGGACTACAGGCGCCCGCCACCTCGCCTGGCTAGTTTTTTGTATTTTTTAGTAGAGACGGGGTTTCACCGTGTTAGCCAGGATGGTCTCGATCTCCTGACCTTGTGATCCGCCCGCCTCGGCCTCCCAAAGTGCTGGGATTACAGGCTTGAGCCACCGCGCCCGGCCTAAATTTCTGTTCTTTATAAATGACTCAGTCTCTGGTATTCTGTAACAACAGCAGGAACGAACCAGGATAGAGGCCATGGCTTGTGCAGGTGCAGGAAGGACACCAGGCTCACCCCTGACCTGGAGAGGTTTTCATTTTGCACTCACTTCAGGCTGCGGGCTTGCGTGGGGTTTTTTTGTTTGTTGGTTTTTGGGTTTTTTTGAGACAGAGTCTCACTCTGTCACCCAGATTGGAGTGCAGTGGCGCAATCTTGGCTCACTGGCAACCTCTGCCTCCCAGGCTCAAGCGATTCTCCTGCCTCAGCCTCCAGAGTAACTGGGATTACAGGCGCTTGCTACTACTACCTGGCTAATTTTTGTATTTTTAGTAGAGACAGGGTTTCGCTCTGTTGGCCAGGCTGGTCTCCAACTCTTGACCTCAAATGATCCACCTGCCTCGGCCTCCCAAAGTGCTGGGATTATCCAGGCGTGAGACACTGCACTCGACCAGCTCGCCTGGGTTTTGGTTTCTAGAGATGATGCTTACTACGACGCAGGAGCGTGGTCTTGTTCGGACTAGGGAATGACTCATCTTCATGGTGGGAACAGAAGGTGTAACCAAGAGATATAAGCAGACATCTAGGTCCCAAGTCCACTCTGCTCCAGGTTCAGACCCTCTGGTCCATTCTCCACAGGTGGCAGGGCGTGCCTCTAAATCTTCCATGGTCCCCACTGTGGCTGTCGGGAGGTGGCCCAGCCTCCTCTATGTGACTGCCCCTCTCTCACCTCCTGGCCTTCCATGTGCTGCCCCTCTGTCCTCCCGCCTTACCTGCTCCTCCTCAGAGCAGCCTTCCTGATTCTCTGCCTTGGACAGGGCCCCCCTGTGCTTTCCAATTTGCCACTCACACCCCAGTGTCCTGGGATGGTCCCGGTGGCCTGGCTGGACTATAAGTAGGGATCTTATACACTGTGTGCGCTGGCGGGCTGGAGAGGAGAGGGAAGTGCAGCCATGCACAACTGAGAAGGGAAAGGGTGGGGGGTGCCTCTCAGGACCAAGCTCTCCTTCCAGATCATTCTTTTTTTTCTTTTTCTTTTTTTTTTTTTTTTGAGACAGAGTCTTGCTCTGTCGCCCAGGCTAGAGTGCGGTGGCTCGATCTCAGCTCACTGCAACCTCTGCCTCCTCGGTTCAAGGGATTCTCCTGCCCCAGCCTCCGAAGTAGCTGGGACTACAGGCACGCGGCATCACACCCAGCTTATTTTTTGTGTGTGTTTACTAGAGCCTGGGTTTCATCATGCTGGCCATGCTGGTCTTGAACTCCTGACCTCAAGTATTAGCCTGCCTCGGACTTCCAAAGTGCTGGGATTACAAGCGTGAGCCACCGTGCCCAGCCCAGATCATTATTGATTTAGGAATTTCCTTGACTCTGCCTGGGAACAGTTTTCGTGTGACAAGCCCAGTTTAGAAATGGCCAGTGAGAATGGTGGCCATCAGCAGGTCCCCATCTTGTATCCATGGCAGGAGAGGAAAGAGAAGTCTTCACGCCCTGCCTTCCTAGGTCCTGCCAGCAGGCCTGAGGCTGCACGTGTGGCCGGCCTTTCTTTCTTTCTTTCTTTCTTTCTTTCTTTCTTTCTTTCTTTCTTTCTTTCTTTCTTTCTTTCTTTCCTTCCTTCCTTCCTTCCTTCCTTCCTTCCTTCCTTCCTTCCTTCCTTCCTTCCTTCCTTCCTTCTCTCTCTCTCTCTCTCTCTCTCTCTCTCTCTCTCTCTTTCTTTCTTTCTTTCTTTCTTTCTTTCTTTCTTTCTTTCTTTCTTTCTTTCTTTCTTTCTTTCTTCAGAGATGGGGTCTCCCGCTGTTGCTCAAGCTGGAGTGCAGTGGCATGATCACAGGTCACTGCAGCCTCAACCTCCCAGGCTGAAGCAATCCTCCCACCCAAGTAACTGGAACTCTGGGACTATAGGTGTATGCCACCATGCATGGCTAATATTTAAATTGTCTTTTATTTTTCATCAAGTCAGTACATTTTATTTTATTTTTAAAATTGCTCCTTTTTGTTTTTTATTTTTAATTTTTGTGGGTATATTATAGGTGTATACATTAAATATGAGATATTTTGATAGACGCATACAATGCGTAGTAATCACATCAGGGTAAATGGGGTATACATCCCCTCAAGCATTTATCCTTTGTGTTACAAACAATGTAATTATACTCTTTTAGTTATTTAAAAATGTACACTTAGGCTGGACATGGTGGCTCACACCTGTAATCCCAGCATTTTGGGAGGCTGAGGCGGGCAGATCACCTGAGGTCAGGAGTTCAAACCAGACTGGCCAACATGGTGAAACCCCGTCTCTACTAAAAATACAAAAATTAGTCAGGCTTGGGGTACGTGCCTGTAGTCCCAGCTACTTGGGAGGCTGAGGTGGGAGAATCACTTGAACCCGGGTGGCAGAGGTTGCAGTGAGCCGAGATCAAGTCGTTGCACTCCAGCCTGGAAGACAGAGCAAGACTCTGTCTCAAAAAGATAATAAATCGACCAGGCACTGTGGCTCACGCCTATAATCCCAGCACTTTGGGAAGTGGAGGTGGGCGAGTCACCTGAGATCAGGAGTTCAAGACCAGCCTGGCCAACATGGTGAAACCTAGTCTCTACTAAACAAACAAACAAACAAATAAAAATTAGCTGGGTGTGGTGGCACATGCCTGTATTCCCAGAGAGATGGAGGTTACAGTGAGCCGAGATCATGCCACCGTACTTCAGCCTCAGTGACAGAGAGAGACTCTGTTTCCAAAAAAAAAAAAAAAAAAATTGGCCAGGTGCAGTGGCTCACACCTGTAATCCCAGCACATTGGGAGGCCGAGGCGGGTGGATCATCTGAGGTCGGGAGTTCAAGACCAGCCTGGCCAAGATGAAGAAACCCCGTCTCTACTAAAAATACAAAATTAGCCGGGCGTGGTGGGACACGCCTGTAATCCCAGCTACTGTGGAGGCTGAGGCAGGAGAATCACTTGAACCTGGGAGGTGGAGGTTGCGGTGAACCGAGATCGTGTCATTGCACTCCAGCCTGGGCAAAAAAAAAGTGAAACTCCATCTAAAAAAAGAAAAAGATTACCCTCCCTCCAGCCTGGGTGATAGAGCAAGACTCCATCTCAATAAGTAAGTAAGTAAGTAAGTAAATAAATAAATAAATAAATAAAAATTCCCCTCCTTTTGACCCAGCAATTCCACAATTAGAAATTTACTCCTAGAAATAATTCAGTGAATGCAAAAAAAAAAAAAAAAAAAAAAAAAAAAAAATGTGCACAAGGATGTTCACATAGTGGTGAGGTTGGTGGTGTTTATAAGGGCAATGGATTGGAAGTTGCCAAGATGACCAACAATGGAATTAGGAGAGTAAAGGGCACACAATCAGGGCTCTGGGCATTCTTGAGTAAATGACTGAAATTGTGCTTCCACTTATTTTATTCTCATACATGTCATCCTCATGTAAGCCCTGTTATTATCTCCACTTTCCAGATGAAGGAACAAAGGCTCAGAGAAGGGCACAGGCTACTGGTGGCAAGCCAGAACTCATGCTCAGTTGGGTGAACAAAGGAAGCCAGGAGTCTGAGTAAGAATAAAGGAAATCAGGGAGAAGGCTCTGGCAAGTCATTCCTTTGCTTATTGCCTTTATTAAGCCCTCACCCCCAGGCATGCTCTGTGCTCACAATTGCAGCCACTGCTGGGAATCCTTTTTATTTTTAAGTTTTATTCTTTTTTTTTTTTTGGTTTTTGAGAGAGAGTCTTACTCTGTCCTCCAGGCTGGAGTGCAGTGGTGTAATCTCAGCTCACTGCAACCTCCGCCTCCCAGGTTCAAATGATTCTCCTGCCTCAGCCTCCCAAGTAGCTGGGATTACAGGCGCCCACCAACATGCCTGGTTAATTTTTGTATTTTTAGTAGAGATGGGGTTTCACCATGTTGGCTGGTCTCGAACCCCTGACCTCAGGTGATTCACCTGCCTCGGCCTCCCAAAGTGCTGGGATTACAGGCATGAGTCATCATGCCTGGCCCTGGAATACTCTTTTACTTTTCCTGGAAGGGAAGAGAGCAGGTGTCCCAGGCCCCCGGCCTCACTCTCATAAGCAGTAGGATATGGTAGTCATGAAGACAGACTATGGTGCCAACATGCCTGGGCTCAAATCCTCCCAGTTCCACCGCTTACTAGTGGTGTGATCTTGGACAAGTGACATAACTTCTCTTGGCCTCAGTTTCCCCATTTGTAAAATGGGGATAATAACAATAATGCCTACCTCATAGGGTTGTTGTGAAGGTTAAACAAATATTTGTAAAGAACATAGAGCAGTGCCCAGAACATAGTATGTGCTGTATCAGTAATTTTTTCTTTTTTAGACCGAGTCTCATTCTGTTGCCCAGGCGGGAACACAGTGGCACGATCTCGGCTCACTGCAAGCTCCACCTCCTGGGTTCACGCCATTCTCCTGCCTCAGCCTCCCAAGTAGCTGGGACTACAGGTACCTGCCACCACGCCAGGCTAATCTTTTTTGTATTTTCAGTAGAGACGGGATTTCACGGTGTTAGCCAGTATGGTCTCAATCTCCTGACCTCGTCATCTGCCCGCCTAGGCCTCCCGAAGTGCTGGGATTACAGGCATGAGCCACCGTGCCTAGTCAGTATTTGTTTTTTAAAAAATACACACACACATACACATATAATTATTACGAAAATGTTTGAGAGGCGGGCGGAGTGGCTCATGCCTGTAATCCTACCACTTTGGGAGGCTGAGGTGGGTGGATTGCCTGAGGTCAGGAGTATGAGACCAGACTGATCAACATGGGGAAACCTCGTCTCTACTAAAAATACAAAATTAGCTGGCGTGGTGGCGCATGCCTGTAATCCCAGCTACTCGGGAGACTGAGAGACTGAGGCAGGAGAATCGCTCGAACCGGGGACGCGGAGGTTGCGGTGAGCCGAGATCGCACCATTGCATTCCAGCCTGGGCAACAAGAGCGAAATTGTCTCAAAAAGAAAAGAAAAGAAAATGTTTGAGAGTAATTTGAGCAGCATATATAAAACTCTTTTTTTTTTTTTTTTTTTTGAGATAGAGCCTTGCTCTGTCACCCAGGCTGGAGTGCAGTGCCTTGATCACAGCTCGCTGCAGCCTTGACCTCCTGAGTTCAAGTGATTCTCCCACCTCAGCCTCCTGAGTAGCTGGGACTATAGGTGTGCGCTACCATGCCTGGCTAATTCTTTTTTTTTTTCTTTTTTTGGGTAGAGACAGGGTCTCCCTATGTTGCCCAGGCTGGTCCTGAACTCCTGGGCTCAAGCGATCCTCTCACCTTGGCCTCCCAAAGTGTTGCGATTTCAGGTGTGAGCCACCACACCCGGACCAAAATATTGAACACGCAGCACCGATTCAGCAGCCCCATGTGTGGGATCTGACAGTCGCACTCATAGAAATTTGGCGGTCGCGGGCTATGGAGGGTAGCTCCTCAGATAGCGGAGCGCCGCCCGAGGGGCTGGCGGAAGAGGCCGAGCCTCAGGGCGCCGCCTGGAGCGGGGACAGTGGCACTGTGTCCCAGAGCCGCAGCAGCGCCTCGGGGCCGTGGGGGGACGAGGGCGCGGAGGACGGTGCGCCGGGCCGCGACCTGCCGCTGCTACGCCACCTGCCTGCTGTCCCGGGCCGGGGCGCGGCCCGAGGTCGAAGGCCTGGACGCCAGCCTGGAGGACCTGCTCACCAGAGTGGATGAGTTCGTGGACATGCCGGACACGCTTCGCGGCGACTCGTCCCAAGTCGTCAGCCAGGGCGTGCCGCGCATCCACGCGAAGGCCGCCGAGATGCGGCACATCTGCAGCAGGATCGACGGGCTGGAGGCCTTCGTGAGGATGGCGGGCGGCCGCGTGGCCAGGATGGAGGAGCAGGTCACCAAGGCCCAGGCCGAGCTGGGCACCTTCCCCAGGGCGTTCAAGAAGCTCCTGCACACGATGAACGTGCCCGCGCTCTTTAGCAAGTCTGCTCCCTGGAGGCCCCAGCAAGCCGGCTACGAAGCCCCCCGTCCTGTTTCGGACCGAACACTACTTGTTGTAGTGAAAGGCCTCAGCTCTGACGGCCTGACCACTGCGGCAAGAGGACGCCAGCTGAGGTGCTTACATCCAGTACGAAGTGAAGTGCAAATCCTGCTCATGGACATACATGATGTTGGAGTGTGGGATTTCAAGGTTTACGTTCTGCACACTCTCCGTAGTATATTCATGATTCAGTGTAGAATGTATAGACTTTATGCCTTCCAATTTTAAAAAAAGGGACGGGGTCTTGCTATGTTGCCCAGACTGGCTGGAAACTCCTGGACTCAAGTGATCCTTCCACCTCAGCCTCCCCAGTAGCTGGGACTCCAGGGTCGCCACCGCGCCCAGCCTGTGTCTTCCAGCTCTAATCAGAAAGCTGCTTGGCGAGGACATGGCCAATCAAACTAAATGAACTTTGCACGGTGGCAAAACTGTTATTTTTATGGATTTTACTACACGGCGTTACCTTTTCAAGATGTATATGTTTGTATAATTATAAGACAATTGAGCCATTAAAGCCTTGTTATTATTCAAAAAAGAAAAGAAATTCATAATGATAAATATTCAAGAATGTGAATTGCCATATTAATTGTAAGGACAAAAATTGGAGACAACACAGAGGTTCATCAAAGGGGAGTGGCTAAATCAGCTGTGGTCCATCCACAGGGTGAATACTACCCCAGAGAAGAAAGAATGGGTTTTGTGTTTTAGGTTGAATCATCTGCAATTGCTAACATTTGACCATTTTTGACTTACAAAATGGCAAGATGGCAATTTTAGATGAGTTTAATACTAGGCACTTGTGTTAGAGTGGATTGAGCTCTGGTAAGAAATAGACCCAGGCCAGAAGTGGTGGCTCACGCCTATAATCCCAGCACTGTAGGAGGCCGAGGTGGGCCCATCACTTGAAGTCAGGAGTTCAAGACTAGCCTGGCCAACATGGTGAAACCCCATCTCTACCTAAAATACAAACATTAGCCAGGTGTGGTGGCAGGCACCTGTAATTCCAGCTACTCAGGAGGCTGAGGCAGGAGAATCGCTTGAACCCGGGAGGTGGAGGTTGCAGTGAGCTGAGATCATGCCACTGCATTTCAGTCTGGGCAGCACAGTGAGACTCCATCTGAAAACAAAAACAAAAACAAATAGACCCAAATATGTACTGGTCTTGCATGAGGTCATTCAGGGACCCATGCTGAGGAAGCATCTGCATCTTCAACACAGGTTTTCCCAAGCCTGTGGTGTTTAACTCCATCCCAGCTGACATAACATCTGAGCATGTGGTACAGTCCTTGGCCTGTAGTGAGTGCTCAATAAATATGAATGCGGCAGCAGAGATACTCATCACGTCTCCTTCCTTTGCAACAGCATCCCAACTTAGCACCTGCTTAAGGGGAGACTGGGTGGTACCTTTGGATTAATCTAAGTCATTTGCAGCGGTCCTGTTCTCTTGCCAGTGATTGATTTCCACACGGAAACTGCCAGCGCCCCACGGTGTCCGTCCAGTCTTACATGCTGACACACGGTCCCAGCTTTCGCCTCTCTTTGCCTGGTAGCTTTCTCTGGCAACCGGAACTAGTTCTCTGACTGTGTGTCCTGTAGGCTGGAAGTGCCAGAGACTTAAGGCCCACACTCCAGTGTGGCTTTCAACCAAAGATGGACAACACTGACTGCCTGATCCCTCAGGCGTGGTAACCCTGACAGGAGTGTTCCATGCTGTCACCCAGAGCTCCCTAGTGGGATAATGCTCCAGTTGCCCACAGGGGCAACTTACCTGGTAATTGGCTATTTCCTCACCCAAATCTCATCTGAATTTTAATTCCCATAATCCCCGTGTGTCAAGTGGGGGACTAGCTGGAGGTAATTGGACCATGAGGGTGGTTTCCCCCATGCTGTTCTTGTGATAGTGAGTCTCATGGGAGCTGATGGTTTTAGAAGCACCTGGCATCTCCCTTGCTTTCACTCACTCCATCCTGCCACCCTGTGAAGAAGGGTCCTGGTTCTCCTTCGCCTTCCACCGTGATTGTAAGTTTCCTGAGGCCTCCCTAGCAACGTGGAACTGTGAGTCAATTCAACCTCTTTCCTTTGTAAATTGCCCAGTCTCGGGCAGTTCTTTATAGTAGCATGAGATCAGACCAATACACTGGCAGATTGTATTTCTCTGTATGCTCTTGTCGCAGTGGGCCACTGACCTTCCTCCGCCCTTGAACCTGGGCAGACCTTCATACCTGATGGCCGAAGTGATACTGCAAAATTTCTGAGGCTGCTCATAACAGGACACATGGCTTCCACCTGGCATTCTCTCGCCCCTTCTCTCTTTCTCTCTCTCTCGATGCTTGTCCGTGGAACCCAGCCATCATATTGAGGAGCCCATGCCACCAGGAGAGGCCACGCGTGAGGGATTTTGGCTGACAGCTCCACCTAGGCCCCTAATGAATGGCCGGCATGGGTGAGTGGCAGCCTTCAGATGACGCCAGCCCCTAGCCTTTGAGTTTTGCAGCTGGAGCCCCAGACTTTGTGGCACGGAGTCAATTTACCCTTGCTGTCTGCAGTCCTGAGCCATAGAAATCATGAGAAGTAACAAAGAATTATTGTAGTTTTAAGCTACTAGATTTTGGGGTCATTTTGTTACACAGCAATAAATAACCGATACAACCATGTGCCTTTTTTTTTTTTTTTTTTTGAGACAAAGTCTCTCTCTGTCACCCAGGCTGGAGTGCAAGCACAATCTCAGCTCACTGCAACCTCTACTTCTAGGGTTCAAGTGATTCTCCTGTCTCAGACTCCCGAGTAGCTGAGACAACAGGTGCGCACAACCATGCCCAGCTAATTTTTTGTATTTTTAGTAAAGACAGGGTTTCACTATGTTGGCCAGGCTAGTCTCAAACTTCTGACCTCAGGTGATCTGCCCGCCTTGGCCTCCAAAAGTGCTGGGATTACAGGCATAAGCCACCATGCCAGGCGTGCCATGCACCTTTTATTTGTTGCTTCTCCTTCCTTATTTCCCCATTCCCCTTCTTGTTTTTCGTAGGATCACCTCCCAAATCAGCCATCTACACTCCGGTTCTTATCTCAGTGTCTTTCTGGGGGAAACCAGTCAAGGCACACATTATTTGGAAAAGATACACATAGAAAAAGGACAAACAGACAATTACTGACTTCTTTGGGAGTGAGCTCAATAACCAGAAACTTTACTTTGTATTCGATACATGTCTGAATTATGTACATTTTCAACAATTCTTCATTATACATACACAGGGTCTGCTCTGTTTCCCAGGCTGGAGTGCAGTGGCACGATCATGGCTCACTGCAGCCTCAATCACCCAGGCTCAAGTGATCCTCCCACCCCAGCCTCCCAAGTAGCTGGGACTACAGACATGTGCCGCCATGCCCAGTTATTTTTTAAATTTTTATTTATTTATTTATTTTGAGACAGTGTCTCACTCTGTCACCCAGGCTGGAATGCAGTGGCATGATCTTGACTCACTGCAAGCTCTGCCTCCCGGGTTCATGCCATTCTCCTGCCTCAGCCTCCCAAGTAGCTGGGATTACAGGCACCCGACACCATATCCGGCTAATTTTTTCTATCTTTCAGTAGAGACAGGGTTTCACCGTGTTAGCCAGGATGGTCTTGATCTCCTGACCTTGTGATCTGCCCGCCTCGGCCTCCCAGAGTGCTGGGATTACAGGCGTGAGCCACTGCGCCCAGGCTATTCTTTTTATTTTTGTAGAAATATTTTTGTAGAAATATTTTGTAGAAATACTTTGTAGAAATATTTTTGCTGGGTTGTCCAGGCTGGTCTCAAACTCCTGGCCTCAAGTGATCCTCCCATCGTGGCCTCCCAAAGTGCTGGGATTATAGGTATGAGCCACTACACCCAGCCTATCATTAAAAGTTTTGTTTTAATTTTAATTTTTGTGAGTACATAGTAGTGTATATACTTTCATTTTTAAAAATACACAAAAGGCCGAGCGCAGTGGCTCACACCTGTAATCCCAGTACTTTGAGAGGCTGAGGCGGGTGGATCACCTGACGTCAGGAGTTTGAGACCAGTCTGACCAACATGGCGAAAAACCCTGTGTCAGCTAAAAATACAAAAATTAGCTGGGCATGGTGGCTCACACCGGTAATCCCAGTTACCCCGGGAGGCTAAGGCAAGAGAATCGCTTGAACCCTGGAGGCAGAGATTGCAGTGAACCGAGTTTGTGCCACTACATTCCAGCTTGAGTGACAGAGGGAGACTGTCTAAAAATAAATAAATAAATAAATAAAATAAAAATATGAAAAATTTCCATGAAACCCCGAGTCATAAATTTTATGGTACACATAAAATGTGCCATTGTCAGCATTCTAAGTGTGCAGTTAAGTGGCTTTAGGGACATTCACATTGCTGTGTAGCCATCATCAACGTCCATCTCCAGGACTTTTTCACCAAAAAAAAAGGCTGAAACTCCGTACCTAAGAAATACTCACTCCTGCGGAGCTTGCAGTGAGCTGAGATCCGGCCACTGCACTCCAGCCTGGGCGACAGAGAGAGACTCCGTTTCAAAAAAAAGAAAAAGAAAAAAAGAAATGCTCACTCCCCAATCCCTCCTCCCACAGCCCCTGGCGGCCTCCATTCTACTTTCTGCCTCTATGAATTTGACATGAATTTGACTGATCTAGGGACCTCATGTAAGTGGAATCAAAACGACAGTATTTGTCCTTTTGTTTTACCATTTGGCTTATTTCTTGCAGTACAGTGGTTTCTTAGAGTGGTTTCCCAGGCTCACTCTTGTGGTCACTACCACCGATGGCCATGCTCCCTGGCACAAAACCTGCACCTGCCCTGTGCAGGTGTGGCTGGTGGACGTGGCTGGGGAGAAGGGTGGGCAACCGTGGCAGGACCAGACACTTCGTTCCGGACCAGCTCTCTGCACGGCCCCTTCCCCAGTCCTGAGCAGAATTGCCGGGCGAGGGTTAATCAACATTCAGTCATGTTTCCAAGTTTAAATGGAGCATTTGTTTAATTATGTGTAAGTAGCAATACATTGTGGCCATTATCTAAATCACTATTTTATTTCCTGGATGTGGTTTCATAATGCAGGGTTTCTGCTGCAGCCTAGCATCATTAACAGAGAAGAGTTAATGAATATAAAAGCGTAAAGGCTAATTACACTTTAATTTACAATCATGGTCTCATTTTGGGACCACATGAAATCTGTTTTGAAAACAATTAAAAAAAAAAAACCCACTCTTGCCCTGGTAAGTGGAGGGACCCCGGCCAGGAGCTCAGCTCTGGCTGCCGTGTGGTGGCTGAGCAGCGTTGGCTGGCACCAGTCCCCGCCCTGGCGCCATTACTGGGAGGCTGACGAGGCCAAGTTCAGCGCCCTGTGACTCTGCCTTTTGTTTCCAGCAATTTTCCTCCCGCCTTCAATGACTGCTTGTGTGGCTGCCTTCGAGAATTGGGGGACCCCATCCACAGCCCCTGTGGTGTGCCCATGTTGCTTTCGTGCGGCCTCACCTAGAGGGAAGCAGGTTGAAATTACCTGGCTTTTTCAAAACCAGGTGGGGAGAAGGGAGTTGGGGTCAGGGACACTGACGGTTACAGGGTTTCTGCTGTGAGCCAGTACTATGCTGGATACTTGTACATATATTATTTATTCCTTGAAATTGCCTATCAATGGCAATTAGTCTCCCAGAGATTTGAATTAGTCCCTCTGAAATGTTTAATGGAACCACAGAATGATTAACTTTCTTAGGTATAATAATGGCATATGTAGAAGGCTGTCTATTTTTAGGAGATGAAAAGAAGTTTGGGGGTGAAAGGTCCTGATATCTGCCACTTACTTTCAAATGGGTCAGGGAAGGAAAAATAATAATTAAATATAATAATTATTACATTAATATTATAACTAAAAATTATAATAACCAATATATTTTATATATTAATATATTGATTATTAAAATTAATAATATAATAATATAATTAATATTTATAATAATGAATATATTAATATAGAAAATATATTGGTTATTATAATTATGTTATTATAATAATGTAATTTTTAGATATATGGTGAGACAGAGACAAAGAGAAAGAGATAAATGGTAAAACAAAATAAGTGGGCCGGGCGCGGTGGCTCAAGCCTGTAATCCCAGCACTTTGGGAGGCCGAGGCGGGTGGATCACGAGGTCAGGAGATCGAGACCATCCTGGCTAACACCGTGAAACCCCGTCTCTACTAAAAATACAAAAAACTAGCCGGGCGTGGTGGCGGGCGCCTGTAGTCCCAGCTACTCGGAGGCTGAGGCAGGAGAATGGCGTAAAACCCGGGAGGCGGAGCTTGCAGTGAGCCGAGATCGCGCCACTGCACTCCAGCCTGGGTGACACAGCGAGACTCTGTCTCAAAAAAAAAAAAAAAAAAAAAAAAAAATAAGTGGGCAAACTGAATCCTATTGATTCTAGGTGGAGGGTATACAGGTGTTCATTGTACTTCCAACTTCTCTATTTTTTTTTTTTTTTTTTTTTTGAGACGGAGTCTTGCTCTGTAGCCCGGGCTGGACTGCAGTGGCCGGATCTCAGCTCACTGCAAGCTCCGCCTCCCGGGTTCACGCCATTCTCCTGCCTCAGCCTCCGGAGTAGCTGGGACTACAGGCGCCCGCCACCTCGCCCGGCTAGTTTTTTGTATTTTTAGTAGAGACGGGGTTTCACCGTGTTAGCCAGGATGGTCTCGATCTCCTGACCTCGTGATCCGCCCGTCTCGGCCTCCCAAAGTGCTGGGATTACAGGCTTGAGCCACCGCGCCCGGCTAACTTCTCTATGTTTTGAAAATTTTTATAATAAAAATTAGGAAGACAAACATTGTCCCCACAGGCCACCACAACTTGCTTTGCCTTCTTGTTAAATAAACCTCTTTTCTTCCAACTGAGAAAAGGTCCATTTGATCAAACCCAGTCTTTGTATGATTTTATGATTTTTTTTTTTTTTTTTTTTGAGACAGAGTCTTGCTCTGTCACCCAGGCTGGAGTGCAGTGGTGTGATCTCAGCTCACTGAAACCTCTGCCTCCCTGGTTCAGGTGATTCTCCTGCCTCAGCCTCCCAAGTAGCTGGGACTACTACAGGCATGTACCACTGTGCCCAGCTAATTTTTGTATTTTAGTGGAGATGGGGTTTCACCATGTTGGCCAGGCTCGTCTTGAACTCCTGACCTCAAGTGATCCGCTTGCCTCAGCTTCCCAAAGTGCTGGGATGACAGGTGTGAGCCACCACGCCCGGCAAGAAACCTACAACTGTTTTGGTAGAAGAAAATAACTGTGATAGAACGACTGATAAAAGCGGGGTGAAAATTGCATAGGTAGCATGATCTTGACAATGTGAGAAAAATAGATATGCAATGACAAATCTGAAAAGCATCACACATTTTGTTACAATTCAAACAATCATGTGCATTTTAATACTTCCTGTATTTCTAGCCAGATTTGTGAGGGTCTGCCCAGCTCACAAATCCACGCATAGGCACCTAGGGCTTCCGCAGCCCTGTGGCTCCGCCCCCTGAAACACAGCTGACTGGATGCGCCCTGTGGCTCCGCCCCCTGAAACACAGCTGACTGGATGAGAATAAGCTCTGGTACCCAAACCGGACCAATCAGAATGCCCTCCCCGGGAGGCGGAAATCCCAGACTCAGTCTGCACATCTGGGAACCGTCTGGGCTGTCTCTGTCCCAGGATTGGGAAGCCGGGGTGCGGGCGAACACGGAGCAGACCCCCACACACGGAAGCAGGAGACAGCGGGGGACCAGCGAGCCTTTCCTGATGCTGGCTCCAGGCCACGGCCCGCCGTGGAATTTCAGGAGACCCCCCTGTATTGTTTAAGTTCCCTGTTAAAATCTTTTGTCTGGCTTGAGTAGGTTTCTGCCACAACCCAAACAGTCCTAACTAACAGAGTGAGTATGCCTTATTTTAATAGGACGAAGGAAAAGAATAGGAACCACGAGCGATTGCGCACTGGGCCGGACACCCGATGCCGTGCCGCACCCCCGCCTGGGGAAAGGCCCTCAGATCATGTCCGGCTCTCCCGCTTTGCCCTGTGTGGCGAGGCCCGCCCAGCAGCTGAGTTTCCCAGGCCTCCGAGAAAGGCCAGTGGGAGACACTGGGGGTCCCCAGGAGGGTGGGAGGATGGGGTAAGCCAAGCTATTTCTCCCACTCTGGCTGCGCCATGTGCAGGCGGACAGTGGCTGCATCTCCTCTGCAGCTCGGGCTCCCCTCCGGTGGGTCCTCCCAGCCTCCAGCGTGTTCCAGGTAGTCCTGTAAACCCCATCTCTTCCTTTGGTCTCCTCGTGCCCGGGGGAGAGTGACTTCCTGCTATGGTAATTCCTGGGCCGCTACCCATCCTCTCTGGCTTCTGGGCTCTTCTGGTTGTGTGTATCGCATTTCCCCTGTTTGCATACCGTCTTCGCAGTTGGACGCCGCCTGATACATATATATTAACTCATTTCATCCTTGAAACACCCCTCTGAGGATGGTATTAGGATCCTCACTTTGCACAGGAGGACACCAGTGCTCAGAGAAACGAAATAATGTGCCCCAAAGTCACTCAGTCTGTCCCAAAGCTCTGAATCCAAGCTTTTATCACTACATTTCACTCTACTGCTCTTTATTTATTTATTTATTTATTTATTTATCTATTTATGTATTTATTTATTTTTAAGGGACAGAGTCTTGCTCTTTTGCCCAGACTGGAGTTCAGGGGTGTGATCATAGCTCACTGCAGCCTTGAACTCCTGGACTCAAGTGATCTTCCCACCTCAGCCTCCTGAGTAGTTGGGATTGCAGGCAGTCGCCACTACACCAGCTAATTTGTGAAATTATTTGTAGAGATGGTCTTGCTATGTTGCTCAGGCTCAAACTCCTGGCCTCAAGCGATCCCCTTGCCTTAGCCTCCCCAGGTGGTTGGATTACAGGCATGAGCCATTGGGGTCACCCTGGACTGCTTTTTAGAATCACCTGTATAGTTAGAAGAAAAAATTATTTGAAAAACTTGCCAAGACATCCCGACCTCTAGGCTCTTTCTGCCCTCCCAAGCTGGGCCGATGCAGGACTGATGAGAAAGCTCTTGGGGGCAGGGGTACCGAAGGCCTGGGAAGGGTCCTCAGCAAGCCCAACCTCTCCCAGGCCCAGGCCAGTGCAGGGACAGGCCTTCGAGTCCCATGCTTCTCCTTACTAGCAGTGAGACCTTGGGCATGTGGTCTGCCCTCTCTGAGCCCCTCTCTCTCCTCTCTTACTTGAGAGAAGTCACATCTGGATGGTGAGCTTCCCTCGGGTCTCCCAGCTCCCAGAGGAGCCTGGAACGGAACAGGCCTTGGGCAGTGATGCTTGAGTGACCTAAGGTCTTTTGCCAGAGTCCCCTGGCTCTGGGGCCACAGCCACCTGTGCACGAGTGGAGGCAGGGAGGGAGGTGGATACTGCATGAGATTTAGTCACTGTGGGCCTTGCAAGGTCCATGGGCAGCTTTACCTGCTCTACTTATTTACTCAAGAGGTATTTTTTTTTTCTTCGAAAAGAAAAAGAAAAGATAAGGTTCATCTATCATAGCCATGAAACGTTGGGCTTGAAGGGCTGGTCGTATTTTTTTCTGACATCATGAAATAAAATGCATAACTACTAAAGTAAAAATGCTCATGGGAGACCCTGGGACACCACCCCTCCCACCCAGTCATTAGCAGTATGGGCTTGGGAGCCATCTGGCTCCAAGTTGTGACTCCCTTTGTTAGCTGGGCAACACTGGGCAGGCGGCTTCCCCCCTCCAAGCCTCAGTTTTCTTATCTGTAGAATGGGATCCTTGGCTGGTCTCAGTGACTCACGCCTGTAATCTCAGCATTTTGGGAGAAGGAGGCAGGAGGATCGCTTGAGGCCAGGAATTGGAGACCAACCTGGGCAACATAGTGAGACACCCCCATCTCTACTAAATAAATAAATAAATAAATAAATAAATAAATAAATAATAAAATGGCAGGGAGATCATCATGACGCCTGTCTCGGGTTATTGCCAGGGTTCCTTCAGCTAATTCAGAGGCCCAGATAATGGGGCAAGAGGCCCTCGTGCCTGCAGTTACTGATATGTTTTTGTTATTTTTTCATTACCTCATTACCATCACCAGCAGCATCAGCGGGCCCTGCGGGTGCTTAGGAGGGCCAGAGTCCAGGGGTTCCCAGGTGGGGAGTCAGGCTGGGCACTGGCTGAGGGGGGGCTCCGTTTCCTACTGTGGCTGCCACTGCCACTATCGCTGAGGGCTGGAACTTCGCCCCACAGCCCCGAAGGAGATCCAGATTTACAAGCCTGCAGGCGGAGCGTTCACTGGGGCTGCTGACTCGGGCACTTTGCAACACTGGCTTCACTGCCACCAGCGTTTTTGGGGGTTGGGAGGTTCCTGACTTTCTGCTGACCTTCCTGTACCCCAGCCCCTCAGCTCCTCTGCTCAAGCCTGACTGCCCCCTCCCCCACTCCATGTGCCTCCAAAGAAGATTTCCCCTTCTGGGCACCTGGGGAGTCGGCTGGAGTCTGCGTTCTGGCATCAGAGGCAGCTGGGCGCAGATCCTGTCCCACCATGCGGGAGGACACTGTGCACATTGCTTAACTTCTCTGAGCCTCAGTCGTCAGGGGGAAGATGGCGACGATGATGGTGACCATACCCACCTTGTGGTCTCAGCTGTGCACCAAGTCCTTTCTCATCCCTTTGATGGGTGCTGGTGGGTGGGGATGGCATGTGGCCCTGGGGATGCAGGCAGGAGCCCTCATGGGCCTGCCAGTCTAGGGAGGGTGGGGCTGGTACAATAACCACCACCTGCTGAGCCCTCACCTTGGGCAAGGTGTGGTGCTGAGGGCCGGCTGGCGGTGGCTGCACCTCACCAGGCACCTCTGGGGTGGGCACCGTGATGGCCCCAAGTCAAAGCTCACACGCTGGGAAGGGCCAAGCAGGGATTTTTTTTTTTTTTTTAGACAAAGTCTTGCTCTGTTACCCAGGCTGGAGTGCAGTGCTGTGACCTTGACTCACTGCAATCTCCGCCTCCCGGGTTCAAGTGATTCGCATGCCTCAGCCTCCTGGGAGTAGCTGGGATTATAAGTGACTGCCACCACGTCCAGTTCATTTTTGTGTTTTTAGTACAGATGTGGTTTTGCCATGTTGGCCAGGCTGGTCTCAAACTCCTGACCTCAAGTGTTCCGCCCGCCTCAGCCTCCCAAAGTGCTGGGATTACAGGCATGAGCCACCACTCCCAGTCCCCCAGCAGGGATCTGAACTTGCTGGACTTGGCTGACTCAGGGCATGGGTACCTTCTCGCGGAGGTGCCACATGGGTACCTAGTCTCTGTGACATCTCTGCCTGCCACAGTTTCTTCCACTGCACCCTGTTGCAGGGTTGGGTGAGGATTCCTGGGGGTGAAGTGTGCCACCAGCCCAGAGTCGGTGTCAGTCGCCCCTCGAGGGTTGTGGTCCAAACTGGAGGAGCCCTCTTGATACGTTTGAAAGTTCAGAATCTCCAGTTTGAGGATGGGACACATGTGATGTTGTCCCGGGGGGCAGTGCGCTCCCACCGTCTGCTGGCAGGAGGCGCTCTCATCGTGCCTCAGTTCCTCTCAAGGCTGATGAGATGAGCAGCTCCTTGCGCCTATTGGCTCAAGTACCCTAGAGCTGCAATGCACAGTTATGCAAGTTGTCTCGCTCTGTCGCCCAGGCTGGAGTGCAGTGGCCGGATCTCAGCTCTCTGCAAGCTCCGCCTCCCGGGTTCACACCATTCTCCTGCCTCAGCCTCCCTAGTAGCTGGGACTACAGGGACCCGCCACCATGCCCAGCTAGTATTTTGTATTTTTAGTAGAGATGGGGTTTCACCATGTTAACCAGGATGGTCTCGATCTCCTGACCTCGTGATCTACCTGCCTTGGCCTCCCAAAGTGCTGGGATTACAGGCTTGAGCCACTGCTCCCGGCCAACAATTTTCTTAAAGATGGAAATAAAGTGGAAGTAAGGGTGCCTTTTCATAATTCTCACAGAGATGCCTCATGGATCAGAATCGTTTCTACTTTGGGAGAATGACACCTCAAATCTGGGGAACTCCCACTCATCTTTCTAAGTCGTGCTCCCATGACCCCTGCCTGGGAAGCCTCTAGCCTCTGTGTTAGAGTCACTGCTCACTTCCCTACCCAGGGTCCCTCAGCCTGTTCAAACCGCACGCCAGGCTGGGAGCTGCTGGGGGCAGTGATGGCTGCATCGAATTAGTAGGCCACCCACCCCTGGCCTCAGCCTTTGCCCAAGGAGAGAGTTCATGGGCATCCCACGATGTCCAGCCTTGGTGCCAACGAGGAGACCCTATGAGACTTCCTAGGTAGCTGGAGCTGGGAGGGCTGGCCAAGCTCCACCTCCTCCCCACCATTTTATTTTATTATTTATTTATTTTTGAGACAGAATCTTGCTCTGTTGCCCAGGTTAGAGTGCAGTGGTGTGATCTCAGCTCGCTGCAACTTCCACCTCCTGGGTTCAAGTGATTCTCATGCCTCAGCCTCCCAAGTAGCTGGGATTTTACAGGTGCATGCCACAACGCCCAGCTAATTTTTTTTTTTTTTTTTTTGAGGTGGAGTCTTGCTCTTGTTTCTCAGGCTGGAGTGCAATGGCGTGATCTTGGCTCACTGCAACCTCTGCCTCCCAGATTCCCTGCCCCCACCTGCCAAGTAGCTGGGATTACAGGTGTGTGCTACCACACCCAGCTAAGTTTTGTATTTTTAGTAGAGACAAGGTTTCACCGTGTTTGTCAGGCTGGTCTCGAACTCCTGACCTCAGGTGATTCTCCCGTCTCTGCCTCCCAAAGTGCTGGGATTACAGGTGTGAGCACCACACCCGGACAACACCTGGCTAGTTTTTATACTTTTAGTAGCGATGGGATTTTGCCATGTGGCCCAGGCTGGTCTTAAACTCCTGGACTCAAGTGATCCACCTGCCTCGGCCTCCCCAAGTCCTAGGATTACAAATGTGAGTGACCACGCCTGGCCCATCTACCCCCATTTTACAGATAAGAACACCAAGGCTCAGAGCAGCCAAGGCCTTGCTCAGGGCCGCACAGAGAGTTAGGCATCTGGGCCTTCAGACCCCCCACTGAGGCTGGGCACACCTGCGTCCCACCGCATGGTGAGAAGTCAGTCAAGGTTGGTGAAGAAGGTGGCACTGGGGACAAAGAGGTGGAGTTATCCAGGCCACCACTCCCCTATCCATGGCCTGGAAGTCATTTCCGTCACAGACAGGGTGCCACTCCTTAGAGACTGATGATTTGGTGGAGCAGAAGGGGTCCAGGCTTAGGGTCTGGGCACCAGTGTGAAGATCTTGGGGTCTGCAGTTGCCAGGACCCCAAGTGACCCCCGCCCCTGCCTGCCTGGTTCCCTGTCGCCAGTCCCCTGCCATCGGGTCCACTTCATCCTTCTGAGATTTATTCTCGGGCCACAGAGCCTGGAAGTAATTTGCTGACAGAGCCCCATCCCGGCAGGTGCTTTAATTGGTTTTGTGGGAGCAAATTTAGAGGGAAACAGAAATCATGGTGCTGCTGCCCGTCTTTTCTCTTTAATGGGGGCTTCAGAGTGTTGGGGGTGGGGAGGAAAAGGCAGCTCCTCAGTGGAAAGCAGAGACCCTGGTTTTTCTCTGGGGGTGCAGGTGCTGGGACCTGGGTGTCCTGGGCCAGGGGCAATGGAACCAGGCCACCTGCTCTGGCCCTCGCTCAGCCTCAGCCTCAGGGCAGGGCGGCTTCTCATCCTCACAGTGCTGAGGGCAAGAGGAGGCCTGGGGACGAAGGGGCCAGGGCAGGGCCAGAGCAGGCAGGGTTCCAGGTCCCAGACTCCCTCCTTCTGAAGAAAGTCCTCACTCTTGCCGGGTGCATACCTTCTAAAACACAAATCGGGTGGGTCATTCCTTAGCTCCAACCCCTTCCGTGGCTCTCCATTGTCCTCAGAATGAAGCCAGCTTCCTTAGCTTGGCACTCAGGGTCCCTCGAGGCCCGACTGACCTCAGGTGACCTCTCCAGCTGCATCGTCCTTTGCGCCTATCCTCACCCACCCCCTCCCAATGGTCTTTAGTCTTCCCTGGTGGGCTCCTGTGTGTCCCACCCTATGCTAACCCCACAATTGTCCATGATCAAGGAGAGCACTGTTGCCTCATTTTACAGATGAGGAAAAGAAGGCTCAGAAAGGTTAAGACACCTCCTGAAGGTCACACAGCAGGGCAGGGACTTGAACCCAGGCCTGGCTGGCATACAAGTCCACACTTAACTAGTAAGTTATAGGTGGGACTAGCCGAGCTCCCTCTAAGCCCCATGCTTTCCCTTGAAATGCCCCTTCTGCATTTTTCTGCTGGCAAACTCCTACTCATCCTTCAAAGCCCGCTTGATATCACTTCCTTGAGAATCCTTGTCTGACTGACTACTCCCACCTCTAATCTTTCCTCTGGGCTTCCCAAGGCCCAGCCAAGACTTTCAGCTCAGCTCTTATCTCTGGGTTTATCATTTCCTGTGTCAGTGTCTGTCTCTTCCACTTCCTGCCTCACCCCGGACTGGGAAATCTAGCGGATAATTGTTACTCATCCTACAGGGTAAGAGTTGCAGCCCTGGAAACTCTGATAGGTCCAAGATCCTGGGACCTGGGCTCTCATCTTACCTGTTGTATTGAGCAGCCTAGGCCATAGCTGCTCTATGCAACCCTGAGCGAGGCCCTTTGCCTTGGCGGACTGAGTCTGCCTATCTGTAAAATGGGATGGTCAGCCTAGAGGCATCTGACACTTGGGAACTCTGAGGGATGTGGGCTGGAACCTCACACCATGTGGCCCATGCAAGTGTGACTCATATGACGTATGTGTGAGTGGGTAGCCACACCCCATGCCAGGGTGGGTCATGTCACGAGGTCATTGCTGATGCCTGGCCCAACCTGGGATCCAGGTGCTGGCAATGGACTGGGCTAGGAGGCCTGGGCAGAGCTGGGAAGTAATTACACTTGAGTCAGGGCTGGAATCTCAGCTCCGCCACCTACCTGCTTCGTGTGAGCTCGGACAGGCCTGACCTCGCAGAGCCTCAGCTTCATCTGTAGAACCACGGGAACAATAACATTATTGTTATCGTTATTGTCATACGCCACAGAAGGACATTTCTGTCACCAAGGGCCTGCATGTACGACAGTGGTCCCATAAGATCATAACACCGTATTTCTCCCGTACCGGTTCTATGAGTAGATACACAAATACTTCCCACCGTGCCACAGTTGCCTACAGCATTTAGTCCAATGATAGGCGGCACTGGAGTGTAGCCCAGGGGCAAGAGCCTGGAGTGTAGGGTCTGCATCATCTCGGCTGGCGTAAGTCCACTCTATACTATTCGCAACCGATGCATTTCTCAGAATGCAGCCCTGTTGTTAAGGACACAGGACTGTCCTGCCACCCCAACAAGGCTGATTTGCTGAGGGTCACAGGAGAGACTCTCAGGGCTGGCACCGAGCGTAAGCTCCAGGGCCCTCACTGTTGTCATCTGCACAAGCCTTAAGTGCCACATCCCGGCTGGGCCCGGTAGGTGGTGGTGGGCGGTGACTGAAGGATCCAGTCGAGACCAGACGGACAACCAGGTGAATTCGCAGAGCTCAGGCCAGGACAGTGGGTCCGTGAGGGCCTTGGTTTCTGGGGTTTACGGTGGAGTTGGAGGCTGGGTCTCCACGGGCCTTTTTCCCGAGTGTGATTTTTCAAAGAATCCAGGACAGAGTTAAACAGGCAGGTGCAGTCCCTGAGGACAGATGGGCAGGATGGGGGTGAGGGGCTCAGAGGAGAGCTGGGGGCTGGGTGGAGGGAGAGGGGCAGAGCTCTCGGGATGAGTGGGTGGTGCTGGGAGATGAGCAGGGTCAGAGATCTGGAGACGGGCGGAAAGAGGTTGCAGGCCCGGTTCAGCTGCCCCAATTCCACATAAAACCAGTCAGCGGCCGGTCCTCGGCCTCAGTTTGCCCGTCTGTAAACGTGGAAACGGTTCCTCTCTATGGCAGCGTGGGGACCGGCCTCAGCTCCCCGGGCTCCGGCTATGCCGCCTGGACCCGGGCAGCTTAAACACTCCTTCCCCTTCCACGAGGACCGAGTCCGAGGCCTGAGCCGGGCCGGGCTGTCTGCTGTAGGGCGGTGACTTGGGGTACGAGCCCCCGGAGAAGGGAGAGACGAACCGGGAGCCAGAGGGAGCCGGGTACACAGCGGGGCTCACGGGGCGTCCCGGGGCCGGGAATCCAGCTACGGAATCCGGTCCGTAGGTGGCGCCGCGAGGCTGCAGTTGGGCCTCTGTCGCCCAGACCGAGGGTGGTGCGGAGCCGGGACCCGCGGGGCTTCTGGGTCCCGCGTGGCAGTCCCCACCGCCGTCGGTCCGCGGAGATCCCGTGTGTGTTTAGGGCACCCAGGTTCGCACCCCGATGGGCCAAGGCCCAGGGCGACGCGCGGGCACCGGACGGGGTGCGAACCTGGGGCGGCCGGGTCCCCTCCCCTAACCCTTCCCCCCGATCCCTGCAGCTGCCACCGCTGGGCCTCGGCTGCAAAGGCTCCAGAAACGGGACCCCATACCCTCGGGCCTTCCCAGCCGCGCGGGCGTGCGCGGGAGCCGAGGTCCGGGTGGCCGCTGGGGCAGAGGTCCCTGCGGGGAAGGGCGGCGCTCTGGGCTGTGTCCGCCGGGCGTGTGCGTGCGGGGAGGCCGTGGGCGCGGCGGGCAGGGGACCCTTCCTTTGTTCTCGCACCTCCTCCTCTGCGGGCCCGGGTTGGGGAGGACGCGAGGCCCAGGCCGAGCTGTGCGCGTGAGGACGAGAGCGACGGTGGGCAGGGACGGGCAGGCGCCCCTTCCTCCCGCTCAGCAACCCGCCTTCGGGCTCCCTGGCTGCTTCCCCGAGGGCAGCCTTGACTGGGAAATGTCACCCTACCCGGGGAAAGGAAGGTGAACGGCGTGTGCGCGGCCTGTCATGCATCCTCCTGAGACCACGCCGCGCCTAGAGAAAGCCCTTTGATCCCCTCGCTAGCTTTTCCTTTTCTTTCTTTTTTTCTTTCTTTCTTTTTTTCCTTTTTTCGAGACGGAGTCTTGCTCTGTTGCCCAGGCTGGAGTGCAGTGGCGCAATCTCGGCTCACTGCAACCTCCGCCTCCCGGGTTCAAGCGATTCTCCTGCCTCAGCCTCCCGAGTAGCTGGGATTACAGGCGCACGCCAACACTCCCAACTAATTTTGTATTTTTAGTAGAGACAAGGGTTTCAGCATGTTGGCCAGGCTGGTCTCGAACTCCTGACCTCAGTTGATCCGCCCACCTTGGCCTCCCAAGGTGCTGGGATTACAGGTGTGAGCCACCGCGCCCGGCCCCCCTCGCTATCGTGGATGTGGAACCTGCTCCAAGTCGTGCAGCTGGAAAGAGGCATCGGAGCCTCTGGGGGCGTCCCTGACTCCAGGCTGGGCCGACTTAGCGGGTGGAGGGTTGGATCAACTTCCCTCAAACCAGCCACCCCCAGGGAGCGCCTGGAGGGGTCGAGCTGCCTGTGCCTGGAGGTGGGGACCATAGGTCCACACAGCAAGCGCTGCCCAGGGCTGGGAGGCGCCCTGGAGGTTGGGGTGGGAGAGGAGGTTCAGAGATAAGCGAGGCCCCACCCCGGCCAGGGAAGTCCCATCCAGCAGAGCAGGCGGGACTTGTGGTTCATTCCCGGCGATGTGATCAGAGGAGGAGGGGGCAGGATGGTGGCCTTGCAAGAGTCAGAGCTTGGGGGCCCAGGCCTCAATGCCAGAAAAATAGAAATTTGGACTTTTCTTCCACAGGGGGCAGTTCTCCCCCAGCCCCCTGCCCCCAAGACACACACACACACCCCAACATACCATACAGCACACAGACACACACCAGACACACGCACACCATACACAGACACATATAGACACACGACACACACCACACACCACACACACAGCACACAGACACACACACACCACACACACACCACACACACACACCACACACAGATACACAACACACACACACCACCCACACAGACACACACCACACACACACTCACACACAGATGCACCCACACACAGACACACCATACACACAGACACCACATACAGACACACACATACCACACACCACACACACACAGACCACACATACACACCACACACAGACACACCACACACAAATACACATTACTCACACACCACACACACACCACACACACAGACACATACACCATACACATACCACACACAGACACACCACACACACACAGATACACACACCACACACAGACACACCACACACACACCAGACAACCACACACACACCATACACACCACACACGCACCACACACACACCACACACACAAATACCAGACACACACACCACACACACACCACAGACACATACACCATACACACACCACACACACACCACACACACACACACCACACATACACAGACATACCACACAGACACACCACACACACACAACCATACCCGACACACACACCATGCACATACCCACACACAGACACCAGACACCACATACACGCACCACACTCCACACACACACACACGAGCAGAGCAAGGGACAGCCATGCTGTGTGATCTGGGAGGGTGGCTCACCCTCTCTGAGTTGTTTATAAACTGGGTGGGACCCAGGCCGGCCAATCAGAGGGCTGATCTGAATGCTCTTATAGGTTCAGAAATGGACATGTGACCCTCTCCTGGCCAATCAGAGGCTTCCCTGCTGGAAGGGCTGCTGGAAGCCACTTTCGCAGGGTTCTTCCCTTGGCTTTAGAGCCCCAAAGTGCTCTTTGACTTGAGCTGCTTTGCATTCTCTCTGTCCTGCCATCGAGAAAGTTCTGAGCGGCTCAGAAGTAATACTGACACTGTATGTAGCGCCCTTCCCACGCCAGCGGCCATTCCCCATGGGAGGGGCAGTGCTGGGGTGCCCTGGGTGACCAGGACGAGCCGCCGCCCCTCTGCAGGCATTAGTGCCCTTGTCTGTGAAATGGGGCGAGTAGTTCCTCTCTCAGGGCTGCTATGAGGACTGAGTCACCGCGATGGCGGCCGGCAGAAGGGGCAGGAGGGGCTGTCGGTCCTGGGGCAGGGGTGACAGGAGCAGCGATCAGTGGGCGCGGGAGGGGAGGTTCCCCTCCTTGACCCAGGAGGCCTGGGTCTGGGCGAGCGCGGGCACAGCGAGGGCCGGCCGGAGGGAGGGAGTGCCGTGGTGGAGGCCCCAGGATCCCCATCCTTGCCTTGACACAGATCAACGGAGGGGGACTGCAGTTTCCCTGGCAGCCCCACAGCCCCCAGCCTCCAGTCAGAAGACAAGGAACAGGAGGGATCCAGAGGTGAGAGAGGAGGTGCACCGTAGCTGCAGGGCCGGACCCTGGTGAAGGGAGGTGCTGCCCCACACGGAGCCCCCGCCAGCCCCCAGATCACCAAGGCTGGAACCCCCCAGTGGCTCTGTTGGTCACGTCTGTGGGATCCCTGCTCACCCCTCTGTCCTCACCCCTTTCCTCTCCCCCTGGCCATCGGCAGCCTCCTCCTGCCTGCTCAGCCTGGGTCTCTTTCCCTTTGATCCACTCACCATGGGACCGCCAGGCAGCTCCCAAATCCAAACATGACCCTGAGTTGCCCTGGCTTGAAACCCAAGCATGACTCCCTGTCTCAGACTGGACCAAGTCCTGAGTTCCTAAACCACCTTCAGGGCTGCCCTGCACCTGCACCTGCACCTCCCGCTCCTGCTGTGCCCCGATCCCATGTGCTGGGTGAACTGGGTTCTTCAGAGCCCTCCAGCCCTCGATGCCAACCCCGGAGCAGCAAGGCGAGGGGCACCCATGCCGGCAGCCGTTCCCCGTGGGAGGGGAAGTGCTGGGGGTGCCCTGGGCGACCAGGACGAGCCGCCGCCCCTCTGCCGGCCTTAGTGCCCTTGTCTGTGAAATGGGGCGAGCGGCTGTGAGGACTGAGTCTCTCTGAGCTCAGGATTTTCCTCTCTCTGAGCTCCAAAACCGTGGGCAAATCACACCCTCTCACTCTCAGCTTCCTGATCTACATGATGGGGCTGATGATAGATACTTAACTCCTAGGGCAGTTGTGGAGCTTTCAGCCCAGGGTCTGGCACCCTGAAAGGACCAAACCTGTGTGAGCCACAGTCTTATGGTTAATCATCAATGCCTGTCTAAGAAAGCCCCATTCCTCTTGAACCCACCTCTCCAGGAAGAGCTCACTGACACCCTCCTCACACACCCCCATCAGCCCTCTTTGTTCACCTCCCAAAGTGATGTACAAGAAATGAGTATTTGGGGGTGTGTCTGTCATCACCCACTGGGGCTGCTTGTGTCTCCAGCTACCCCCACCGCCGAGGAATTCTGCCCCAGACAGCAGAGAGATGGGGGGCAGGGGACCCATGGCCATGGGAACAGACAGCCCTGAGAGGGACTGGGGAATAGAGACATCGTTTTCAAATAACTGCAACAATCAAGAGAGACTCTACATCCCATCCCAGACAAAGGGAGGAGACCATGTGAGTCCTGAGTGAGGCAAAATTTGACTTGAGCCAAATAGCTTGGGCAGGGAGGTGAGCACGATGGCCACAGGGAAGAGGTGGATGATGAAAGAAAGCGCCCTGGCGACCTCGGGTCTTTGCAAGGGCGCATCTTTTTGTTGTCTAGGCTGTTGAAAAATCTACTCTTTCCTCATCATCAGAAAATGAGAGAATGGAGCCTGGTGCAGTGGCTCACGCCCTGTAATCCAAGCACTTTGGGAGTCCGAGGCCAGCAAATCACCTGAGGTCAGGAGTTCCAGACCAGCCGGGCAACATGGTGAAACGCTGTCTCTATTAAAAATACAAAAAAAAGTTAGCCAGGTGTCCGCATGCCTGTAATCCCAGCTACTCAGGAGGCTGAGGCAGGAGAATCGCTTGAACCTGGGAGGCAGACGTTGCAGTGAGTCAAGATCACACCACTGCACTCCAGCCTGGGTGACAAGAGTGAAACTCTGTCTCAAAGGAAATAAATAAACAAACAAATAAATAAATAATCTTAAAAAAAAAAAAAGAAAGAAAGAAAACTAGAGAATGATGACTTCCGTTTACCACGTGCCTGGTTTAATGCCCTGTCTGTGATCCTGTTGCTGTTTGCTGTCAACTGTTCCTGCTTCAGTGATATTGGAAGGGTTCAGGGAGGATGTGGGTTCTGGGAGGATGTGGGTTCCCTCCTTGCCTGCTCTGGGACTTCCCCTGTTTCTGGCCTGCTTCATCTCCACCCCCATCGAATCTGAACTCCTTGGGGTGGCCCCTACACCCTGCAGGCCTGAGCACTGAGAGGTGTGAGGGTTGCTGAAGGCTGGGGTTTGGTGCTTTTCCTTCATTCAGCAGTCATCATTTATTGAGCACCCACTGTTGGCCAGGTCCTTGGCTGAGCATTTCAAGTCCTGCTCCATGGGCCCCGTCATCCAGGGGCTGGACACTAACTACACATCGATTGTTTTCCAGAAGGATAGAAGCACATAGCAGGGCCTAGTCTCCACTGGGGGTGCCAGGAGCTAGTACCTCAAGGCTGAATGGATGAGGTGCCACCCAGGTGTGTGCTGGACCTGAACTGGGAAGGATGTGGACTTTTTTTTTTTTTTTTTTTTTGTTAGACAGAATCTCGCTCTGTCACCCAGGCTGGAGTGCGGTGGCGCAATCTCGGCTCACTGCGACCTCCGCCTCCCGGGTTCAAGTGATTCTCCTGCCTCAGCCTCCTGAGCAGCTGGGACTACAGGCATGTGCCACCATGCCTGGCTAATTTTTTATATTTTTAGTAGAGATGGGGTTTCACCATATTGGCCAGGCTGGTCTTGAACTCCTGACTTCATGATCTGCCCGCCTTGGCCTCCTAAAGTGCTGGGATTACAGGCATGAGCCACTGTGCCAGGCTAGGATGTGGCTTTTTGAGAAGAGAACAGGAGGGCAAGCCACGGATCCAGGGCTCCAAAAGCAGGTATATGGTGGGGATTGATGCAGGTGTGGCCTGCAGAGGATGGGTGCACAGGACCCTAGACCGTGGGAAAGACTCTGGGTTTTGTCTTTTAATAGTTATTATTATTATTGTTTTTAGAGATGGGATCTCACTGTGTTGCCCAGGCTGGACTTGAACTCATGGGCCCAGAACTCCTGCATCGGCCCCCCGAGTAGCTAGGACTACAGGTGTGTGCCGCTACACCTGGCAAGACTTTGGGTTTTGTTCTAAGCCTGCAGGAACAGCCACTGGAGGATTTTAAACAAGATTAGGGCAGAGAGGGTACATCTATGGACCTGGATTTCTAAAGGCTCCCCCAGCTGTGGGGGCGAGGGTAGCTGGGAGGTGTGGAGGGGCTGTTGCCCATGTGCAGGGGAGATGAGACGCCGGGCCCAGGAAGGAGGTGGTGGATGGGTGGCTGACAGTACTTGCTGAGGGACTGGGTGTGGGGTGTGATGGACAGGAGGCCTGAGGGCCCTCCCGGGTTTCTGGCTTATACAGCTGAGTGGATGAAGCCTCCATTTTTTGGATGAGGAGCAGGTTTGGGGTTCCAGCTTGGTGTGATGGGAGCCTGGTGAACCTTTGGCCCTAATCCATGCCAGGCTCTGGATCTCGGGGGCCCGGAGTGGCCTGTCCACCTCAGACATCATGCCATGTGGGCCTTGAGCTGTTTTCTGATGGTGAAAGAATATGGGTCCCTCCCAGGTGGCCCCGTGGCCATGGTTGGGCTGCTCTGCTCTGTCAGGAGGGGCTTAGCTGCCTGGGGTCTCTCAGTCCCCGCATAGCTCTGGCTCCAAGCCCCTGTCACCCTGGAATACAGGCCCTGTCACTAGAGGGACAGGAAGGGGCTGGGTAGGGTGGGAGGGCCAGAGTGCCTAGGGTAGGCAGGAGGGTATATTTGCCAAGGTCCCAGGCTCCTTGGTGTCTTGGTCAGGAGACTTGAGCTGGGTATGAAGCCTACGATTCCCCCAAAGCATGGGCCAGAGCAGGAGGCGGACTGTGGTGGGGCAGGGAGCACTGTCTTTGGAATCAGAGAGACCTGAGTTCAAATTCTGGCTCTCCCACATAGTAGCTCTATGTGGGACACCTGGGCCTCTTTGAACCTCAGTCTCCTCATCTGTTTTTTCTTTTTGTTTTTCTTTTCTTTTCTTTTTTTTTTTTTTTTTTTAAGACAGTCTCGCTTTGTTGCCCAGGCTGGAGTGCAGTGGCGAAATCTCAGGTCACTGCAACCTCCCATCTCCTGGGTTCAAGTGAGTCTCCTGCCTCAGCCTCCCGAGTAGCTGGGACTACAGGTGTGCACCACCCTGCCCGGCTAATTTTTGCATTTTTAGTAGAGACAGGGTGTCACCATGTTGGCCAGGCTGGTCTCAAACTCCCGACCTCAAGATGATCCACCTGCCTCGGCCTCCCAAAGTGCTGGGATTACAGGCATGAGCCACTGGCCACCTCATCTGTAATATGGGAGAAAAATAATTATCTCTACCTCCCCACAGGGCTGTTGAGAGGATTAAGATGAGGTAGCATGGGCCAGGTGCGGTGGCTCACACCTGTAATCCCAGAGAGGCTGAGGTGTGTGGATTGCTGGAGCCCAGGAGTTGGAGACCATCCTTGACAACGTGGTGAAACCATATCTTTACCAAAAATACAAAAATTAGCCCATCTCAAAATAAATAAATAAAATAGATTGAAGTTTAACAATAAAATGAATAAATTTTTAAAAATGAGATAGCATGTATGGAGTACTTGGCACAGCACACAATGAATGCTCAATACATTTTAACTGTTTTGATGATGATGATTGTAGATTCTGGATGCCCCAGTAAACGCACTACTCCAGACCTTTGCAAATGCTGTTCCCTCCACTTGGAATGTTCTGGGCCAGTGGTGTGCTCCTCCCCCTCCTTCAACGCCCGGGTCAGGGCCACCCCAGCACCCAGCTGACTTGATTCCTCCCCATGTGCCAGCCTGTGCCCATGCACCCTCTTCACAGCAGTTACCCCTCCCAGGCCGGCCTCCGGAGCAGTGGGTCTGGCCACTCTCTGTCTAGGGCCTGGCAGTGGGGCATGGGCTAAGCACAGCTGAGGGGATCTTAGCCTGTGCTGGGTGCAGTGTGAGGAAGGAGGCCTCAGAGGTCTGGGGTGGGCTAAGGTACCCGTGGGGGCGGCGGATAGAGGTTGGACCCACGTGGGAGAGGTGGCAGCCATCTGCCTAGGACATCCCCAAGCACAAGTGCAGATGACAAGGAAACACGAGACACAGGGGCATCATCAGGGGCCAAGGCCCAGGGAGGCAGATGGCTCAGGCCGAGGACGTGGGCAGCCCAGCTAGACCCGCTGCTCTATTGGCCCTGGGCTTGGGTTGGTTCTAGGCCTTTCTCCTCAGCCCGAATGGGAGACCCAGTGGGCCTGGTGTTGGGTTTTCAGTGAAGAGGAGGGAGTTTATGGCCTTGGTGAGGGGAGGTAGCAGACAGGCAGGGGGTAGATGGCTTTCCCGGAATCCCAGATCTCTCTTTAATAATTTGTTTCAGAATTAATGTCCATTCACGCCGTCTTTCTTGTTCCAGCTCATTGGAAGATTAAATAAAGCCCCATCCCCTCCCTGCCAGTGGAGGGAGACCAGCCCCATTCTCTCCCGTGCTCTCCGGCTGGGCTGGCTGCCTGAAGCCAGTGCAGGAAATAAATCTTTCAGAGAAAACCACTTTGCTCACACGATTTCAATCCAACAGGGCATAGTGGCCCCAGTCACTTCTTGTTTTATTTAGCTGATAATCTTTTATTGTATCAGGAGACCCTCACGGAAGCACTGTGTCTTTCCAAGGCTGCAGCCTCCCCGAACAGCTGGGCTGCCTGGGCCAGGCCCCCTGAGCCAAGCCCTTTCTTCCCCCACTCCCAGGGGTCGGCCCTTGCTTCAGGCAGCACTGCCAGGTACCCAGAAAGGAGGGTTCCTGGTGCCAGGGTACCTGGGAAGGGCCTGGCAGTGGCTGTCCCTAGTTCCAGGGCACACAGCCAGGGCCTCTGTGGGCTGGGACCCAACTCAGGGAAGCTCCTCAGCCAGTGAGGCCAACTGACATTTACTCATTCATTCATTCACCGACTCATTGACTCATTCACTCACTCATTCACTCACTCACTCACTCACTCACTCATTCATTCACTCATTCACTCATTCACTCATTCAATCACTCATTTACTCATTCATTCACTCACTCATTCACTCACTCATTCATTCACTCATTCACTCGTTCATTCACTCATTCACTCTTCCACTCATTCATTCACTCACTCATTCACTCACTCATTCAATCATTCACTCACTGACTCACTCATTCACTCACTCATTCACTCACTCATTCACTCACTCATTCATTCACTCATTCACTCGTTCATTCACTCATCCACTCTTCCACTCATTCATTCACTCATTCATTCATTCACTCACTCATTCATTCATTCACTCACTCATTCACTTACTCACCACTCATTCACTTACTCATTCACTCATTCATTCACTCACTCTTTCACTCATTCATTCACTCATTCATTCATTCACTCACTCACTCATTCATTCATTCACTCACTCATTCACTTACTCACCACTCATTCACTCATTCATTCACTCACTCTTTCACTCATTCATTCACTCACTCATTCACTCACTGACTCACTGACTCACTCATTCACTCATTCATTCACTCATTCAATTCACTCATTTACTCACTTGCTCATTCACTTATTCATTCACTCACTGACTCATTCACTCACTCACTCATTCACTCATTCATTCACTCACTTGCTCACTTATTCACTTATTCATTCACTCATTCATTCACCCATTCAGTCACTCACTCATTCACTTATTCACTCATTCACTTATTCACTCATTCACTTACTCATTCACTCATTCATTCATTCATTCACCCATTCATTCGTTCATTCATGCACTCAACACATATTTATTGTACACCTTCTCTGTGCCACACTCAGAATGCAGGGTGCTCAGATGGAGAGATGGACAAACAGGTCCCTGCTGCCTGAGTCATGGCCCCTCAGGGTCATTGCCTTTGTTTTCCTGCATCACCTGATTAAGACTTCTTGCTCCTGTGTCACTTTCTCTGGCATATCCTTTTTTTTTTTTTTGAGATGGAGTCGCACTCTGTCATTCAGGCTGGAGTGCAGTGGCATGATCTTGGCTCACTGCAACCTCTGCCTCTTGGGTTCAAGCACTTCTCCCACTTCAGCCTCCCAGGTAGCTGGAATTACAGGTACACACCACCACACTTGGCTAATTTTTGTATTTTTAGTAGAGATGGGTTTCGCCATATTGAACAGGCTGGTCTTGAACTCCTGACCTCAGGTGATCAACCCATATGGGCCTCCCAAAGTGCTGAGATTACAGGCATGAGCCACCACACCCATCCAGCATATTCCTTTTTTCCATTTGATTTTATTTAATTTGAATTATCAAGTACAGAAACCAAGTTATTAATAATATTTAGAAATATTGAGGCTGGGCCTGGTGGCTCATGCCTATAATCCCAGCACCTTGGGAGGCTGAGGCAGGAGGATCGTTTGAGCCCAGGAGTTTGAGCCCAGCCTGGGCAACATAGGAAGACTTCATCTTTACAAAAAAATAGAATATTAGCCAGGTGTGGTGGTGTGCTCCTATGGCTCCAGCTACTCAGGAGGCTGAGTGGGGAGGATCACTTGAGCCCAGAAGTTTGAGGCTGCAGTGAGCTACGACTGCACCACTGTACTCCAGCCTGGGCAACAGAGTGAGACCCTGTTTCTGTTTAAAAAAAAAAAAAAAGAAAAAAGAAAAGAAAAGAAATATTGGAAGCTGGTACAGTCTAAAAATAAAAATAAAAAAACAGGTCAACAAGTCTTCCTATCAGAGGCACATGATTGGATAATGCTAATGAAAATCCCTCAGCCTTGGAGTCAGGAGAGAAAATTAGCATTAAAAGACTGGATTGTGCCGGGTGAGGTGGCTCACACCCGTAATCGCAGCACTTTGGGAGGCTGAGGTGGGCGGATCACCTGAGGTCGGGAGTTCGAGACCAGCCTGACCAACATGGAGAAACTCTGTCTCTACTAAAAATACAAAATTAGCCAGGCGTGGTGGCGCATGCCTGTAATCCCAGCTACTTGGGAGGCTGAGGTAGTAGAATCACTTGAACCCGGGAAGCAGAGGTGGTGATGAGCTGAGATCATGCCATTGCACTCTAGCCTAGGCAACAAGAGGAAAACTCCATCTCAAAACAAAACAAAACAAAAACACTGGATTACTACTTAACGCAATGTTTATGAGTTTTTATCCTATTTTCAGTGTGCCTCTTTACACTAGTATTAGTTCAATCTGTTGGGTATTAATGACTTTCCCACACAGAATGTCTTGAGTTTACAAATCGTATTTATGTAACTTTCCTAGTTCAATCTGGGCCGGTAGTGTTTTGTAGTCTTACTGGGGTTTAATAAATGCTGCGTGAATAAAGATTTTGTTCTGATTCCTTCAACACATTTCTAGTTTTTAACTCTAAAAAACCCTTTTTATTTTAAAGTAATTATAGACTTACAAGAATTTGCAAAAATAGTTTGGAGATTCCTGGATACCCTATACCCAGCTTCACGCAGTATCTTGTGTGACTATAATATAATATCAAAACCAGGAAATTGACATTAGTATAATATTGTTAAGTAGACACAGACTAATTCCGATTTCACCAGGTTTTATACACTTTCATTTCTGTGTGAGTTTGTTTATGCAATTTAATATACCATGTATGGGTTTGTGTGACTCAGACATATTTCTTTAGAAAAATTTTGTTAAATTAAATTAAAATAAATTAAATTAAATTAATCCGAGACAGGGTCTCTCTTTGTTGCCTAGGCTGGAGTGCAGTGGTGTGATCTCGGCTCACTGCTGCCTCAACCTCCCAGGCTCAAGCAATTCTCCCACCTCAGCCTCCTGAGTAGCTGGGAGGCATGCACCATCATGCCCGGCTAATTTACAAAAAAATATTTTTTTTGTAGAGATGGGGTCTTACTATGTTGCTCAGGTTGGTCTTGAACTCCTGGGCTCAAGGGATCCTCCCACTTCAGCCTCCCAAAGTGCTGGGATTACACGTATGAGCCACCACACCCAGCCACTGAGACATATTTAATAATTACCTTATTTCTCCTAGCTTTCAACTTTTTGAGATGTAACTTTCCTCATGTAAGCTGCACAGATCCCGAGTGAACAGCTCAGTGTCTTTTTACATGAGTGACCACTCCCCAGATGGGCCGGCCACTCCCCAGATGGGCCGGCCACTCTGAGGCGTGGAGCAGCACTGGCTGTTCTTGCACCTCGTGGAACAGTTTGTGCTCCCCTGAGTCTGGCTTCTCTTAGAGCATGAAGTCAGGGAGGTCCCCCTGGAGCCTTTTGTCATATGCATAGGCATGCAATCTGCTTATTTTATCGCTGGCACTCATCAGCGCGAGTGATTCTGTGTTTATTGCTCTGATTCGACAAATGCTACACATTTTAAAAAAATGGGCCCTCTTGGCCGGCACGCAGTGGCTCACGCCTGTAATCCCAGCACTTTGGGAGGCTGAGGCGGGTGGATCACCTGAGGTCAGGAGTTTGAGACCAGACTGGCCAACATGATGAAACCCCGTCTCTACTGAAAATACACAAATTAGCTAAACGTGGTGGCGTGTGCCGGTAATCCCAGCTACCCTAGAGGCTGAGGCAGGAGAATCGCTGGAACCCGGGAGGCGGAGACTGCAGTGAGCTGAGATTGCACCACTGCACTCCAGCCTCAGCAATAGAGCAAGACTCCTTCTCTTAAAAAAAAAAAAAAAGTTTCCTGTTTGGGACAGTGTTTCAAGCATTGGACAAGGGGCTGAACTGGACGGACCCAGTCCCTTCCCTAACTGAGCTCAGAGCCCAGCAGGGAACAGCAGGGCAGGAAGGTGCTGGGCTTTGATGGGGCTGCTGAGTATGGTGTGGCCAGGGAGGGTCAGTCCCAGAGAAAGAAAAGAGCAGAAAAGGTCAGAGCTGAGAGCATGACCAGGCAAAGGCTTGGAGGTGGGACGGTCAGGGTAGGGTGTGTAGGGAACAGGAATGGTTCAGTGGGTGAGACAGGTTGGACAGAGTGGCAGGGCAGAACCTGCAAGGGCTATAGGCTGCTTTGAGGAGGTGGGGCTTTACCAGGAGGGGGCGGGGTAGTCAAGAAAAGGCTTTGAGCAGGTGAGAGCAATGCTCTTAGAAAACATATAATCAGCCGGGCGCGGTGGCTCACACCTGTAATCCCAGCACTTTGGGAGGCCGAGACGGGAGGATCACGAGGTCAGGAGATCGAGACCATCCTGGCTAACACGGTGAAACCCTGTCTCTACTAAAAATACAAAAAAAAAACTAGCCGGGCGAGGTGGTGGGTGCCTGTAGTCCCAGCTACACGGGAGGCTGAGGCAGGAGAATGGCGTAAACCCGGGAGGCGGAGCTTGCAGTGAGCCCAGATTGCACCACTGCACTCCAGCCTGGGTGACAGAGCAAGACTCCGTCTCAAAAAAAAAAAAAAAAAAAAGAAAACATATAATCATGGTCTGGGCAAAGATTTTTAAAATGACCCCAAAAACACAGGCAACAGAAGCGAAAAGTAGACAAATGGCACTACATCAAACTAAAGAGCTTCCGCCCAGCAAAGGAAACCATCAATAGAGTGAAGAGGCCAGGAGTGGGGGCTCACACCTATAATCTCAGCGCTTTGGGAGGCCGAGGCAGGAGGATCACTTGAGCCCAGGAGTTCAAGACCAGCCTGGGCAACATAGCAAGGTCTCATCTCTAAGAAAAATAAAAAAAATACAAAATTACCCTGACGCGGTGGTGCACACCTGTGGTCCCAGCTACTTGGGAGGCTGAGGCGGGAGCCTCAAAGAGACGTCTGCACTGCCATGTTCATTGCAGCACTTTCCACAATAGCCGAGATACGGAATCAACCTAACTGTCCATCGACAGACGAATGAATGAAGAAAATGTGGTGTACAGACACCATGGAATACTATTCAGCCTTAACAAAGAAGGCAATTCTGTCATTTGCAACAACAGCTTGGATTAACCTGGAGGACATTAAGTTAAATAAACCAGGCACAGAAAGACAAATAATGCATGATCTCATTTACACATGGAGTGTAAACAAGACGAACTCACGGAAGCAGAGAGCAGAATGGTGGTAGCCAGGGGCGGGGGGTAGCGGTGGCAGGGCTGAGGAGATACTGATCAAAGGACACGAGATGTCAGTTAGACAGGAGGAGTACTTCAATGGATCTCTTGTACAACATGGTGGTTACAGTTAATAACAATAGAGTGTATACTTGAAAGTTGCTAAGAGAGTAGATTTTAAATGTTCTCACCACAAAAAGATGGAAAGTATGTGAGGTAATGCATGTTAAATAGCTCAATTTAGCCATTCTGCAATGTGCACATATATCAAAATATTACGCTGCACACCATAAGTATACACAATTTTATTTTGTTATTTATTATTTATTATTATTATTATTTTTGAGATGGAGTCTCACTCTGTCGCCCAGGCTGGAGTGCAGTGGTGCGATCTTGGCTCACTGCAACCTCCCCTACCGGGTTCAAGCGATTCTCCTGCCTCAGCCTCCCCAGTAACTGGGGTTACAAGCATGCATCAACACGCCCAGCAAATTTTTGTATTTTTAGTCCTGGTCCTGGAGCCAATGAAGATGCAGAGTCCTTCTAGTGCAAGTGACATCATCCTGGGCATTAGAAATCCAATAATGATCATTTATGCGGCATTAGAAATCCAATAATGATCATTTCAAGAGATTCTGCAGAAGAAATGTCCCAAACACAACGTGGCTGCTCGATGGCCTGAAATCCGTACATTTCTGTGGTAGAATGAGTAGGAAGTGGGGGTGCTTCTCCCTCTTTGGCCGCAATTGTGTTTTGAGGAGTCCAAGCATCATTGATTACTTATTTATGTGATTAATCCCCTCAGGAAAGAAGGCACTTGTCCCTATTTTACACGGGAGGAAGCAGAGAGCCCAAGGGATGACTCACCCCAGGCACATGGCTGATGGACTCAGACCACAGACAATCTGGGTATGTCCACCCACCTCTGCCGGATTCAATTGCACTGGCCCAGGAAGGGAGGTGAGGGGATGGGGAGCACATGAGGATGAGGGTTCCTCCAGCACTGGCAGGCCCTTGGGCTCCAGTTGGCCCAGGTGGGGCAAAGCCATGCTGAGGCCAGGGGCGCCCTGGGCCATGCTGGGCCAGACGTCATCCCGTGCAGCTGGGAGGGATCCCTGGGCTCTGGGTCCTGGCTCTCTGTCCGTCTCTGTCATCAGCCTCACACAGCTACTCATCACCCTCCTCGCCCGTGTGCAGGGCTGCTGCTCTGAGTGATGATGGAACGTGGTGCCTCTTGCCAGGCTTATTCGGCTGGGGGTGGTGGTGGTGGATATCAGTGAATTTCTGGTGCCCCTTTGCCCAGATGCGAATGTGGTGCCTGTGCACCCTGGGAGAAGAGGCTGGTGGTTGTAAAATGTACTGGGATGTGTTTTAATCGGGTATGGTAAGGTGACAGACATGAAGAAGTCAATGCCATTGAAAGTGTGTTTATTGGTCGGGCATGGTGGCTCATGCCTGTAGTCCCAGCACTTTTGGAGGCTGAGGTAGGGGATCACATGGGCTCAGGAGTTCGAGACCAGCCTGAGTAAAATAGAGAGACTCCCCGTTTCTATATTAAAATAATGATAATAAAATAAACATTAAAAAAAGAAAGAGTGTTTACTACTCACAGTTCCCTGGAGAAGGGGGTACACCATGCCCTGCAGGCCCCATGGAGAAGCTCCAGGGTCGGGGAGGAGGCAGCTGGAGCTCGGAGGGAACATGGCCCAGAGCCTTCATCATGGTTTCCAAGGGAATTAAAAATGGATAAGGCAGAGTGGACAAGTTCGAGCCCGCGTAGGATTGGATGGATGATCGGCTAGTTTGAATAATTCGGCGGGCTCTGGGCTGTAGAAGTGATGTCTGGCTGTCTGGCACCTGACCCTGGCACCTGGGCACTGAGATGAGAGTACCCGGAGTTACTGTGGGCAGGGGAATTATGGGTTTAGCTATGAGAATTGGGTAAAGGAGGCTGGCGATGTGGGCTTTGTGGTGATGGGTTTGATGTGAAAGTCAAGCTCTTTGCTATCTCTAGGAATTAGCTAGCCCCGGAAGCGGCAGTTCCTTCAGGATTAACAAGGCCTCTAAAATGTCAAAGCATCATAAAATACAGAAAGCAAAACTCATGATTGACACGGCTGCCCCATGGGCACCTCGTCTGGGTGTCTTCAGGTTGGGGCCCCATCGACCTTTGCTCCCAACTCTGAGGCTCTGTCATGCCCGGCAGCCTCTAAGGCTTCTGTGTCACTCTTGGGCACACGGGAATCACCAGGCTGAGGGGCACCACGGCACGGAGAAGAGAGAGCCATGAGGTCCTCTGCCTGTGAGCCACGCAACTGGGGGCTCCCGCAAGCCTGTCTCGGGTGCTGTTGTCCTTTCCACCCTGCCCCGGTCTAGAGGCAGAGCCCCCTTATTAAAGACCCACAGGGTCTCCTTGCTCCACACCCTTGGTGTCTGGAATGTGCTCCACCACCTGCCTCAGCTCCTGCTAAGGCATCCTCTCCCCAGAGCAGTGGGGGCTGCTGGTCTCAACCAGGGTCATTTGGTAATGGGTGGGGACATTTGTGGTTGTCGCCTGGGGAGAGATTGACAGGTTGGGGGGCAGATCGGTTTTATAACCACGGGCACAGGCTAGGAAGGCCAGATGTCTTTCAAGGCACGGAACAGTCACCAGACATGAAGAACTGTCCCATCCCAAATTCCAATAGCACCCTCGATGGAGAAATGCAAACTCCCTGTGCATGGGACAGGGTTGGGACTTGTTAGGAAACACAGAGGGGTAAACATCGCGGTTAATTTGATTAAATCTCATCCTCCTACCTCAGCTCCTTGCGGGAGAGAAAACTGAGGCCAGGAGTGCCCACGGGAAGTGCTGAGATCACACAGCCATGAAGTCACTGGGCGGAGACTTCAGTTCACACCTATCTCCCTCTGGAGTCTTCAACTGTGACCGCCTCATCCAGAGAACCCTCCGAGTGACAGGGCCCTGCTGGGGGAGGTGGACCCAGGCCCTTTCCCATAGGAGACTCCTTCCATAGCCTGTCCGAGGATGTGACCCCAAATCGTCCCCTCTCGACTTGCAATTGGGCCACTGCTATGCTGCATTGTGGTTTACGGGGCCCCTAAGGGAGTTGAGGAACAAACGGTTAGGGGTGGTTGGCGGGGGTGGGTCAAGGGGGATCCGTCCTGGTTCTGGAGCCTCTGAGACCTGCTTGTAAAGGTCGGCTCTGATTTGCTGTGTGACCCAGGGTTGCTCCTGTGCCTCTCTGTGCTCCATTTCTCCTCTGCATCCCCACCTTGCAGAGCTGTCAAGGGCCCCCTCGGGATTGCTACACACAGTGGGAAGGTCAGGGCATAGTGTGGGCGGCATGCGATGGGGGCCCTGTTGCGGATGATTCACTGTGGGCCTGCTCTGAGCCAAGCCCTGGGGCTGGCACTGAGGACCCAGTGGTGGCCAGAGAGGCAAAGCTCTTGTCCTCATAGGTTGCCCAGACCCCTTCTGGTGGGCGACGGTTACATACCCCCTGTGATGGGTGGGATTCTGTCTCCCCCACAAGTTCATCTGTTGGAGTCGTAACCCCCAATGCCTTACCATGTGACTGTAATGAGAGACAGGGCCTTTATTTACTTATTTATTTATATTTTTTGAGACAAGATCTCACTCTGTCGCCTGGGCTGGAGTGCAATGGCACCATCACGGCTCACTGCAGCCTCAGCCTCCCTGGGCTCAGGTGATCCTCCCACCTCAGTCTCCTAGGTGGCTGGAACTACAGGTGTGTGCCATTACATCCAGCTAATTTTTTAAAAAATTTTTTCACAGAGACGGGGTCTCCCTATGTTGCCCAGGCTGGTCTTGAACTCGTGGGCTCAAGCGATCCTCCCACCTTGGCCTCCCAAATTTCTGGTATTACAGGCGTGAGCTGCCGTGCCCAGCAAAGACAAGGCCTTTAAAGAGGTAATTAAGTGAAAGTGACAGCATTAGGGTGGGCGCTAATCCAATCTGACTGGTGTCCTTATAAGAGGAAGAAATTAGGACGCAGATACCCAGAGGGGAGACATGAGGACACAGGGAGAAGCTGGCCATCCGCATGCCAGGCAGAGAGGCCTCGGGACAAACCAGTCCTGCTGGCACCTCCACCTCGGACTTCCAGCCTCCAGAATTGTGAGACCATCAGTTTCTTTCGTTTACCTGCCCCCCACCACCACATCTGTGGGACTTTGTTATGGCAGCCCTCGGGAACAAATACACCCCCAATATATGAATGTGCGTTTGGAGTCGTGAGTGCAGCAGCCCACTAGGAGCTGATACCACTGAAAATACGAGACACCCAATTAAATTTGAATTTCAGATAAACAATGAATAATGGTTTTCGCATACACTGCATGGGATATACTTATTATACTAAAACAATTCACTGTTTATCTGAAATTCAAATTTAACTGGGCGCCCTGGATTTGCATTTGCTAGATCTGGCCACGTGGCCTGAGATCTAAGGCTGCGACTCCCATTCCACAGAGGTTCAAGGACAGAGACCAGCCTGGAAGCCGAGAAGGGGGTGAGAGCCTGAGGCTGCTTCCCAGGCCTGAGCTGCTCTCCCCAAACGGTTCCCATCTCCCGCACAAACATATTTATTGGGCTTGATGGCAAACAGATTATGCTTGTCCCAGGAAGGGCAGCTCCAAAGAGAAAACCTTGAAGTCCGGGAAATAATGATGAGGGAGTTAAATTAAAGTGCATAAAACCCTCCCGAGAGATAACGTCAGGGTGAGTTACAGGCCCGATAAGGGACTGGGGGCTTGCGGAGGGGGCTCAGAAAGGTCGCCCAGCGGCGCACAGCAGACCAGGAATCATAAATATGGGGCAAGATGCCCAGCCGGGGTCGCCGGGGTGAAAATATTGGGGTCATTCCAAAAACAATTATCCTGCTTGGTTTGCTCTTCAGGTCTTGTAAATCTTTCACCTTTTATAAAAGATTTCTGGAGAAGGAAGCACTCTGGAAGTCTTAACTGATTTTTGTGGCTGCTGCTTGGTGATTCTGCTAAAGGAAAACAAAAAGACAAAGAGGAAAATGAAATTACCCAGCATTCTCAAGAGGCACAGGGCTGGGCTGACTGGTTTTCTCTTATTCTTTGGAGAGTTTGGGCTGCCTTGGGTTTTGAGTCCCCCCATTTACAGTCTTGACACCGTTTAACAATTCGTTTGTTGTGTTTTGAAGCCAGTGGTCGTGGGGCTTTCACTACCCAGTGGGCCTTGTTCTGTGAGGCCACCTTGGCAGCCATCTTGACTGGAGGCAGCCATCTTGGCAGAGGTGGTCCTCATTCTGACCGAAGTGCAGCCGCCTTAACTGAGGGGCGTTCCTGGTGGCCGACGCGTACCCAGGTGCTCATTCTGGCCGAAATGCAGCCACCTTGACTGACGGGTTCGTGGTGGCCAACACGTACCCAGGCTCGTGTGCCCAGGCAGAGCTTCTGAAGCTGGAGAATGGGTCTAGGCCATGCTTGGCCGCGCGCTCATGGCTCCAGCCGCATCCCCTGCCTTCCTATTGTCTGCCCAAGGGCACCCTTGGCCCAGCCCTGTCCTCTGTGGCTCTGTCTGTGTTCTGGGCTGCTTAGTTGCACCAGCAGAAGGCAGTCATTTGTCCCACAAATGTTTTTTAAGGCTGGGTGTGGTGGCGTGTGCCTGTAATCCCAGCTACTCAGGAGGCTGAGCCAAAAGAATCGCTTGAACCTGGGAGGTGGAGGTTGCAGTGAGCCGAGATCACGCCATTGCACTCCAGCCTGGGTCACAGAGCGAAATCCTGTCTTAAAAAAAAAGAAAAGCAAAGAGAAAAGCTCATGGAGCACCTGCACGTGCCGGCCACTGTGCTGGGCCCTAGTGCGTCATCCTCAGCCGAGGGTACCATCTTCTAGGTGGCTTTTTCCTAGGAAGGTTTCACTGTCCCACTCTGCACATGCACAGCCACAAAACCGGCTCTCCTCAGAAATCTCCCTCCCATCTACTACCTCATCTATTTCTCACAACCCTGTAGAGGAGGGATTACTAGCGCTTTTGACAGATGAGGAAACTGAGGCTCAGAGAGTGAAGTGACTGGCCCGGTGTCACACAGATGGGGAGGAGGCAGAGCTGGGAGCTCAACACCGACCTGTACAGCTCCAGAATGGTGCCCTTGGTGTCCCGTGCCTTAGCTGCATGCCCTGGCAGAGTCACTGGGCACCTGAGCCTTGCTCTCCTCATCTGTGCATGGGGTACATGTTCGAGGCCTGCGCGGGGTGCGGGCCGTGCGGGCGGGAGCCGTGCACGCGGGGGCTGAGGCTTGGAGTCTGGAAAGCATTCTAGAGGTGGAAACCAGAGCTTCTCTCTGTGAGTGTGTGAGAAATAGTTTTCCCATTCAGCTTTCATGGTCTGGCAACTCCCACCACAATATAATTATTCAAATTGAATTAATTTGCTGAGTGGGACTTGGGGCTCCTTCAGGTTCGAGCCAGACTGAGGTGTGGGAGAGGGATAGCAAGGGGGTGGCCAAGTGGCCTGAGAGTATCCCACGGGAACAGCCACCCACCTATTCATTCATGCATGCATGCATTCATTCAACAAACATAATTTTGTGCCAGGCCTGCTCTGGGCGCTGGGGATACAGTGAGAGCAGAACAAGTCAGACTCAAGTCCTCCCCAGCCAGAGCTCCTATCCCAGGGCAGGAGACAGATCGGAGCCAGGGAGGCCCGGGAGGAAGCCACTGCTCTGTGGTCCAGGAGGGTGATGGTGGCACCTGAATGGAGGCAAGAGTGGCCCTGAGGATCCCATGGAAGCGTAAGGGGTGACTCAGACTCTGCGAGGTGAAGGGACTTGCCCAGGGTCACACAGTGAACAAGCGGTGGCGCCGGTTTGTCTGACTCCAGAGACCACGCTGTCAGCCGCCACTGCCGCGGCTCCTGCAACAGCATTGCCTAAGTTGAGTTCTGAGCTACCCCAGCTGTAGACATGTGTGCGTGCACTTCTGCCACAAGCGTGCCTGGGGAAGCTGGTGCCACCCCCTTCTCGGAACACAGTGCACAGTGGCCCGTTGAAGGCTCCGAGGGACCCCGCAGGAGCGACACCTGCCATGTTCAGCGTGGAGTTCCCAGACCTCTGTGGCCATGGAACCTGTTTGGGGATCAGGACGCTTTGTAACATGCGTTCTATTCATTGGATATTTGTTGAGTGTGTGCTACGTGCCAGGGACTGATGAGCAGAGCAGGCTTGATCTCTGTCCTCTGGGAGCGGTGGCCTATGAGGCCCCTTCCCTGGGCCCCACCACAAGGGGGAGCCCCAGGGCAAGAAGGCTGCTTGTCCTCCCTGCAGTCCCTCCCCTCTGGGAGTCAGTACTCAGAGGTGGGGCCGTGGCAGCTGGGTGGGGGTGGCCCTGGGAGGCCTAATAGACTTTGGTCTGGAGGCCATGGGCGTCCTCACCACCGGTGTGACAAGAAGGAGACCTAGAAGGAGTGGTGACACCAACCCAGCCCTCAGTGAAAGGGTATGTGGCTTGGCGCTTGGGCCTGGCTGGCTGGATCCTGTGCCCGAGGGCTGGGCTCATAGGGGATTCCCTCTGCTAGCATCCCCTGCCATGGGTTTCCACTCCTGCATCAAAATGCCTTGACTTTATGGGATCAAAGCCACCCAGCTCGGCAGTCTCTTCCCCAGATGCTCTGGAAACCAGCCAAGACAGCCCAGGCAGGCTTCCTGGAGGAGGAGGTCCTGGAGTCAGGCCAGAGGGAACAGCCCAGACCAGGCACCTGTGGGGAGGCTACGGGTAGTGATGGTGACAACCAAGGCCTTGGAGAGGGGCCATAGAGGCCACTTCCAATATTAGCTCCAGTCTTGGCAGCTGTGCACCTTGGGAAAACAGCACGACTCCTGCAGGCCTCGATGTCCTCATCTGTAAAATGGGATAATGACAGACCTGGAGGTGGCCCTTCAGGCCCTCGCCCACTGTGGCCCAGGAGAAGATTCCACTGCTGGCAGCATGGGCCTGGGAGAGGAGACAGAGGGCTGCTCACATTTGCCTTCCCCTCTGAAGAGCGGGACTCGGGAAAATACTCCTTGACCTGAAGAAGCCCCAACTGGATGCTCCTGTGGGTCCGTCACAGACACGACTTTGCAAATCAGATGTGACAGGGAAATGTGTGCCGAGATGGTGGCCAGCTGCTGGGCTGCGGAGGAGGGGCTGCTGAGGGACTCACACGGCCTCCTCCAAGAACAGAAGCCTCTGCCAGGCCATGCGGAACGCAGGTGTGCGGCGCCGGCCACTAGTGGATTAAAGACACACACACACACACACACACACGCACACACACACACAGACGCACGCACCAGGTGCATACACTCAAACATGTGCATGTATAGACATGCAAAAACTCACAGACACATGCACTCACACATGGTTACATGCACACAATTGCACACACACTCACAGAGACACACCGGGAGGAAGTGTTCGGATTGGAGCCCAAGCCAGGTCCAGGTCCATGAATGCCCCTTCCTTCCTTCCTTCCCCCTTTAGCTCTTGCCATAGTGAAATGATGCTAAGAACTTCTGCTTTGGGGGGATTTTGAAGAAATAATTTTAAAAAGTATTTGCACCGTGGTCGGCACCTAGGAACGGCTGAAGAGGCCCGCCCACTCCAGCTGTCCCCTGCTCCTTTCCTCTGCTTCAGGGTGGCTGCTGAGGTCCCTGACCGTGGAAGGTGGGCATATGGGTGGCAAGCTGGCCTCTGGGAGGTGCAGCGCTGTGGCTGTCCGCCAGGAGCTCGCTCTCTGATCGCCCAGGAATCCGTGTCAAGTCACGGAGGGCCCCTCACAGCCTCTGGGTAGGGACACACAAGTCCCTCCCCGCAAACCCAGAGACCTCCTTTCCTGATGGGAGAAACCAGCAATGTGAGAGGAGTGCCGAGAACCCCTCTTTCTGTGGTGAGTGGGGGACTCCCACAGTTCTCATGACGGGGACCCTTGGCTGGGGTCTTCATGCAGGTTGACCTCTCGGCCCCTGTGGCCAGGGCACCCGAGCCCAGACTCACCCCATCACAGCTCTCCCAGAGAATGGGTTGCACTTGCACCCCAACTCCTCCCCTTGGCGAATTCCTCTTGGGGTTCCTTGCTTCGGAATCTGTCCTCCCCAGGTGTCCTCCACTGTCACCCTCCAGTGGGATCCATCAGGGCCGGGGCAGCTTTGCCCCAGGCAAGTTCTCAGGCCCGGGCTGCAGACAGGACGTGGGGAGAACATGTGCACCTTTACTCCCCCAGCTGCCTGCTGCAGACACCTGGTCACCCGGCCACTAGAGGATGGGTCAGAGCCCCAGACCGTGAGTTCCCCAAGGAGGGCTCTGAGTCGGGTCCTTTCCGTACCTCCAGGGCTCTCTCAAGGCCTGGAGCAGGGCTGGCATCAGTGGATGAGTTGAAAGAGCACCTAATGCTTACGTTCCTCCTGGGTGGGAACCCACCTCCCACCAGGAAACTGCTCTCATCTTCTCAGGGGCCGCCTGCCCCACTGAGCCCGAGTTAGGAGGGACTCCTCGGGGCTTCCTCTGGGCAGGCTTGGGAAGGGTCCCCGCGTGGTCCCCAGGTTCCCCCAGCATCCTGTACTTACGCAGCTCCCTCCACCGGTGCCTTCCCCTGCCGGGATGCAGACACTCTTTATAAATCTCAATTAACGAGCCTGCTGCAGTCACAGACACTGGTTGGAGCCCAAACTGTGGCTCATCTCTGTCGATCAATGCATCTAACCCTGCCCTGAAAGTGATGAGAAGGCAGAGCCGTGCATCTCACCAGATTCTTTGTGTCCACAATGTACCTTTCTTGTTCTGGTTAACAACGGTGGACCACCGGCTCCCGCTGTGCCGGGCCCTCCCTGTGTAGGATCTCAGTGGATCCTCCCAGCAGCCCTGCGAGGAAGGCTATTTCTGTCCCCATTTCACAGATGGGTCCTCAAAGAGATTGATAAAATTCACCCAAAGACCCTGGCCTAGGGACTCACGGTGCAGCTCAGCCCAGGTTGGTGGGGTGTGTGCCCCAGGCCTCAGCTTCCTGAGCCCAGGGGTACATGAATCCCCAGCCTTACCTTCCCGAAAGGCAACTGTGAGCACCCCCTCCCCACCATTTCAGGGCCTTCCCCTGGCTGTCCTTGGCCTTCCCAGGAGAAGGGGCTGGACTGACAGAAGGAACAGGAGGCTGCACCTCATGGGCCAGGTCTGGGGACTCACACACACCGTGGGGGTCCCCGCATCGTCAGGTGATTGATATCTCCTAGGAGCTGGGGTGGGGTGCAGATCAGTCAAAACAAAACAAAAATGATGGTTCACCAGCACTTCAGGAGGCTGAGACAGAAGGATCACTTGAGCCCAGGACTCTGAGACCTACCTGGGCAACATGGCAAGACCCTCGTCTCTACAAAAATAAAATAACAAAATTAGCCAGATGTGCTGGTGTGCACCAGTGGTCCCAGCTACGTGGGGGGCTCAGGTTGGAAGATCACTTGAGCCTGGGAAGTTGAGGCTGTAGTGAGCCATGATCGCGCCACTGCATTCCAGCCTGGGTGACAGAGTGAGCCCCTGTCTCCAAAAAAAAAAAAAACCCCAAAACAAACACAAAATGTGGTTCAGCTAGCAGAGGCTTCTCTCACCCAGATGCACAGACAGGGGTGACATTCTAGCCATCACAAGTATGTCCGTTTTGTAAGGGGCATGACAAACCTTGTCCTCAAATCCACTTAGACAAGTAACAGCACTGGCTTAGCTCCTGTAACTCAAGATTTATGCGCAGGCTCCATCCCAGCAGCCCAGCGGGGAACTTTACTTCCTCCTCTCAGGGAACCTGCTCCATCAGAATGGTGTCAGGACTCTCAGGCAACGCGGAGGCTGGGGGGCCCTGGTCCCTGAGTCAGCTGCTGGCGGGTTGCTGTGGGAGCAGGACCTGGGCCTGCCCATGGCTCCTGTGGCCCGGGGCCCTCTCTGCTCCCAGTCCTGCCAGGACCCCTCCCTGCTGCCTCTCTGCCAGTCCTAGCACTCACATGTCACCACTGGCTCTCAGCAAGGCCAGCCAGTTCACCCTGGAAGTCACTTCTTCTGTGGAGCCAATAACCTCTTTTCCTGTGAATTCACCCAAAACACCTGTGCATGAACTCTAACCTTGGTCCCATTTTGGGCAAGGAGACTGACACGGATCAGCACGACAAAGTCCCCTGCCGGCAAATGGCAGCACTAGGATCTGAGCCCAGGGTGTGCAACTGCAGAGCCCCTGTCCCTGGCCCCTCAGCCGTGTGGGCGTCTCCCAGCCTGGGCTGTGCAGCAGATCCTCGGGTCCCCCAGGGACGCCACCAATCATAGCCACGTTTCCCAGCAGGAAAACCAAGACATTTGACATCTCCCCGGGATTCCAGCGTTTGTCCAGAAGAGTAACTCTCAAGATGAGGTGGGCACGGAGGCTTGGGGTAACCTTGCTTCTAGAACTTTCCCTCGTAATTTACAGCCTCCCCCAGCCCTTTTCTGCAATGCACATCAGCTAAGCCCTTAAAATAGTCAAGGGCTTGAAGTACGCTAAAAATGTAATGTATGTTTAAAGGGTATTAAATTTTAAACTAAAATTTACATGGAAATATGACATTAAAATATTTTTAGCTTTCAGGAAGCTGGGGGCTGGAATGCTATAATATAGACAAATTTTATCATTTTAGAAAGAATTAGCCTCAGTATTTCTTACATTCATGGAGTTAATGCATAAAGATGTGCATCCTGCCTGGGGCTACTATGTGGAGGCAGGAAGGGGTAGGGAGGGGAGAGCCGGCAGTGGGGCCCTTGGAGGGAGGGCCAGGTCTCACGTGGGCCCCACGGCTTCCCTGGAGGGCTGGGGCTGCCCCAAGGCCTGAGATCCTGCGACCAGTGCGTTTGGGGTGAGGGCCTGGGTTTCCCTAGCGCATGCCAGGCCCGTGCGTATTATCTCATTTACTTCCCATGCCACTCCCTGGAGGTGGGGTTTCTCTCCCAGTTAACGCAGATGAGAAAATGGCTCAGAGAGGTTGAGTCATGGGTCTGTGGTCACACAGCACAGAGGTGGATTTTCATTCCTTCTCCAGACCCTCAGCTCAATCATCAGTCTTGGTGCTGTTTGAACATCCACTGCCCGTCTCCTGGGAGTCTAGGGGATCCGGCTCCCAAGACGGGGGCAGGTAGTGAGCGGCACAGAGCCCACAGTGAGAGGCTCTGGGATGAGACTCTGGGCTCCTCCACCTGCCAGCTGTGAGCCTATGACCCAGAGGGTGGTGAGCCCATCTGCAAAGCCCTCAAATGCCAGAGGTCAGGGACCAGGGAGGCCGTGGGACTTGGTGGTCACAGCAGGGGGTGCAGATTGAGCGACTGCCCCGAGGACTTCCCAATGAGAGGAGCCTCTTACTATCTCTACTTTACAGATAGGGAAACTGAGGCTCAGAGAGATTAAAGACAGTATCCTCAACACCAGTCAGGCTTGCCAGGGGGAGGGCCAGGACTCCTACCCCAGGCTATGTGGCTTCAGGGCATTGCTGTGTCCTGGGGGCCTCTGGAGCCCCCAGACCTCCTTCGTGGTGGCCGCCAAGAGGCCCATCGGGCAGCCCTTTCCAGCCCGGCTGCAGGCACGGATGCTGGGGCAGGAGAGGGGGCTCAGGCAGCCGGCTCCAGCCCCAGGAGAAATCCAGCCAGGCCAGGGGGGGCAGGTGTGGGCGGAAGTGACCACTCACTGCCTGGTGGGCACCCCCTGGCCGCCGCACCTCCGGGAGGTCACTCATTGGCAGTTAAAAATCTATTGTGACTTGTCAGAAAAATGAATAAATGGGCACATTATTTTTTCATTCCAGACCTCAGCATCTGTTTGTCTAATCAGGAAGGAGAGTGGGGAAATCGGCCAGGGCTGCCGCGCACGTTTTATGCAAGTTTTCCTCTGTCAGAGGAGTTTAAATGGGTAATGAACAGGCCATGGTGATTTGAAATATAATCCCATTATGCTGACGAGATTACTGGGCTTCGAGACTTCACAGATCACTCTTAGGGCTTTTATTGAGAACATGGAACACCACCCTGTTGGGATTTTGCATTTAGGCAGAGGTGTTTGGTGGGAACACAACGTGATGCGTTTAACTCTTTCCTTCTCCCTGGCCACTTTCCGAATAGCAGGGGCCTCTGAAAGGGGCTTCCATGGAGCCTTCAGAATCCAAGGTGTTTAGTCCCCAAGGGCCAAGACAGAGGCCCGGGGGGGCTGGGAGACGGCTGGGTGGGGGTGGGAGGCCAGAGAACAGGACCCTGGGCCAGCTCCACCACTTTCCAATGGCACGGCCTCAGTTTCCTCATCTGTAAAATGGGAATTAGGTGGGCATGAGAATAATGGAGAAAACAATTCATAACTAACATGAGCTGCTCAATAGCAGGTGGGAGGTGGGCGCTGATGAAAGAATAGAAAGTCCTCATGTGCGGCCTGGCGTGGTGGCTCACGCCTGTAATCCCAAAACTTTGGGAGGCCAGGGCGGGTGGATCACGAGGTCAAGAGATCGAGACCATCCTGGTCAACATGGTGAAACCCCGTCTCTACTAAAAATACAAAAATTAGCCGGGCGTGGTGGCGGGCGCCTGTAGTCCCAGCTACTCGGGAGGCTGAGGCAGGAGAATCACTTGAACCCAGAAGGTGGAGGTTGCAGTGGGCCAAGACTGTGCCACTGCACTTTAGCCTGGGTGACAGAGTGAGACTCCATAACAACAACAACAAAAAGTCCTAACATGCTCCAGTTTGTCACGTGGGGTATGAGGCCACACACAGCAGTATTTTAGGGGCAGGCTGATGGGTGTATTCATTTGAAGAGTTATGTATTTATTTTAATGTGCACCAGAACACATATGCAGCACACCAACCCCATGGCTTCATGGCTGTTCTTGCTTAGGATGGCTAACGCAGAGAATCACGTTGGCCTGAATGGTAAAGGGAAAACATTAAATCATAGATGAGGTGCCACCTCGGGGTGGGGAGCCTGTGAACGGTGATGTTGGGGAGCATGGAGTCACCTCTTGGTGGCAGATATTACAACTGTTCCCAAACGTCTGTGCCCTTCAATGCCCGGGCGGTGGTGCTGCCTGTCCTCTTGGAGTAGGCGGCACCGTACGGTGGGTTCTGGCCAATGGGATGTGTGTGGGAACGAGAGGTGCCTGTGTCTCTTTCCAGCCTTAGCATTTTGCCATTGCTGCCCTGTTCTCTGGCCCTCCTGCCCCGGTCCCAGTCCTTGTGGAAGCCCCCGGAGGTCGTGGAGACCCACAGCTGGCTTCGTGTGGAGAGAGAGCGCTTCTGCTCCGTGCAGCCGCAGCACAGCCTGGCCAGGCCTGGCCAGGAACTTGACGCGACCCTCACCGTGCCCCTCTGAAGGAGCTGGTACTGTCTCCCTTTAACAGAAGAGGAAACTGAGGCTCAAGGAAGTAGAGTAACTCACCCAAGGACACACCCACTGGGAGACAGCGCTGGCGCTTCATCCTCCTGGCCTTGGCTTAACAACCCATCTTGTCACAGGAGTCTTGGAGCTCCAGGAGGCGAAGGGGCTTGTTCAAGTCAGAGGGTGTGCAGAGGTCCATGAAGCAGCTGGGAGGGGCTCCCTCCAGCAGCAGGTGGGTAAGGATCCTACATGAGTGTCCCCAGCCCCCACCGGCCTACCCAGGCTGTGCCTTGTACCTCAGGCCTTTGCCCACTGCCCTCTCCTGCCTCCCTGGCACCTTCCAGGTGCATGTGGGCAGCCCGCATGCAGTTCACAGTGGTGTGGCCAGAGGCCACTCGCCCCCAACTCTTGGCCCGTGTTGACGGCCGGGTTTGGTCTTTGCTCGCCCTGATGTTCTGTAGTCCCTGATCTGGGGAAGTGGGGGGCCCTAAGAAGCAGCTGGCAGGTGTTCAGGGACATGTCGGGGGTGGGAATCACCTCCCAGCCTTTTAATCCACGCAGAGACAGAGAGAGACATCCCTGTGGTCCCCATACAGCTGAGTGGCATCTGAGGCGTGGTGCACTCTGGTCCTGGGGGCCTGGATAGGAAGTGTCTAGAGGCAGCTGCCGGCTCAGGGCCAGGGACGGGAATGCGCTGTGCCAAGGCCAGCGATGCAGGGCTACAGGTTGGGCCTGGGCCTCAGAGGTGGGGGCAAGTATGGCCCAAAGCAGGCAGGGCCTGCTAAGAATGATCAAACTGGCCAACAAGGGAAAGTGCTGAGTTGAGCCGCAGTGAGCGCTCCAGTGCCAGAGGCATGCAGGCAGAGGCCGAAGTGGGCTGCAGTGTCTCTGGGCTGGGCTAGATGAGCTCACAGCATTCTCAGCTCTCACCGCCCTCCCTCAGAAGCAGAGAGGCTCTGGCAAAGATTGGCAAACAGAAACCGGGAAGCAAAGCTGGGCTCCCACGATGCTGAGACATTAGGACATGCTTTAGGAGGGTCTGCGGGCTCCTCTAATCCAGCACCTTCATTTTCAGCTCAGGAAAATGAGGGCCCAAGAGGAAGGAACCAGCTTGGAGCCACATGGCTGCCACCTGTGGAGGGCAGAGCCCAGTGGTTAAGAGCAGGGCTACCGTGTCCGCCAGTCATTCACGGTGAGTCTGGGGCCAGTGAAGTGGCCCTTCCAGTTCTCGAGTCCTGACCCCTGAAATGGAGGTGGTGATGGGACCTGACGGAGGCTGCCTGTGCGGGTTTCGTTACTGCATGTTTATAGATGGCAGCACACAGCAGGCCCTTGGAAGAGGAGGGTGGCTCCCAGGGGCCAGCGAGGCCAGGGCTCCTGGGACCCACTGCCCAGGCCTGCCAGGCAGCCCACACCTTGCAAGTCCTCCACCGAGTTCAGAGGCCCAGTTGTGAATTATCATCAACGCTGTGACTTTTCACATTGTCTTGGGCAGGGGCCACACCAGGGCCTGGTCAGGAGACCTGGTGGAAAGCAGAAGTGGGGTCCATCAGTCACTTCGGTTATCTCGGGTGTGCCGAGCTCCTCCTGCCTTGCCCAGCCCGTGCCGGGGAGAGTGTGAGATGCCTGTGTCCTAGAGCTCACGGTCCTGTCTTTAGAGATCTAGGTACGGGGTGGGGGAGAGTGGCTGAGGAAAAGCTGGATGTAGTCTCGATCAGTGCTGGGCCTGGGCGGTGGCTGCCGTGTTCCCTTTCTACTTTTCCTTCACTGGAACATGTATTTATGTAAACTGAGAGTGTCGCATTTCACAGTAAGAGAAGGGTATTGATTTTGTGGCTGAAAGAGGTGATGATTTTGGTGTCACCCCTGAGTGAAGAGGGCCAGCCTGTCGTGCTTAGCACCGAAGAGGCCTCTGTGCATTTCAGAGATGTTGCTTCCTCGTCTACTGCCAGCAAATGCCACCACCCAGCAGGGGCAGAGTCATGGTTTTCGGCAGCACGTACTCCAGACTTCAAGAATTCAATGCAACATGCAAAAGTGGGTATTTATACGACTTTTATTTTAATATCATTTTAATATTGAATATGTCACAAGATTTAATGACCAAATTAGTCATTTACATTTTCAAAGATATCTAAATATAAAATTGCTAAAAATTCAAATACAGATAGCAAGCTACAAATATTTCTTTTAATTCTGGGTAGGGGGTAGGAATGGAAGACATTAGAAAAGGATGCTCCTGTCGGCTGAACAAAGATCAGAATGAAAGAATTCATCAACATGACCCCTTGCGCAAAGAAATACACTCAGCTTTGAGATGCTGTTTTAGACACATCTCTTCCTGTACAACAATTTAAAAAATGTTTCTAATGCAGGTCCTCAGTGACACACCGGTCCCCGGCCCCGGCTGGGGACAGTAAGAAAGGACATCGCCGCAGGAGGGGCACTGAAGAGGCTGTCGAGGACCGCAGAGGCATCTGGTGTGGCCAGAGGCGTGGTGTCAGGGGCGTCTGATCCCTTGCCTGTTCCCACCCAGGGAGCCGGACGGCACAGACACAGGTCTCCCTCCGCTCACCCCCTCCCTGAAACGTGAGAAACAGCAGCTTTCCGCCTGCTTGAACAAGGAGGCAGGCACTGTAAGGAGAAGAGGAAAGGGGAATGCGGCCCCTTCCAAGGCAGCGAAGCAGAGAAGATTCCAATCCTGGGAAAATCCACACGCAGGTGGAACTGCCAGCTGAAACCTACACTTGCTACTTAAGAAACGGAAAGACATGTCTGGTCAGAAGCGCGGCCTCCGCACCAGCCATCGCCCTCCTCCGGGCGCCCCGCACTGTCCACACAGCTCCTGGGCTCTGAGGTCAGAAGCTGGGGTGTGCTGAAGGGGAAAGTGACACGGCCTTGGACACACCACCAGGTCTCTGTTCCTAACTTTTAGTAAGACACTACCCTCGAAGCAAATGCACTCATTTAAACAAATGGCATAGTTAAAACTATTGACTAAGACCTAAACATTTCTTCTGAGAAATCGAACCATAGCTTTTCCAATCTGCCTGTTCAATATGGGAACAGATTTTAGAGAATAACATAATCAATCCTCCGCCCCAAAGAATGGTCCACCATACCAACCATGATGAAGAGTACACCTGTTTATTAAAAGGAAAACCAGAAATGTACATTTTTGTTCTTTGTTTGCTTTAAGAAATTTGATCAAGTTGCAAGGAAACGTGTGGGCACAGCTCTGTACATCCTCGGGCAGGGTGGCAGGCAGTGAAGGTGGCTGGGTGGCACGAGGCTCCTCTAGGGGGTGGTCTGGCCCCCAGGCATCACTCATCAAAGCCACTGCCAAGCAGGTTTCCGCCCCATGGCAATGTTCCCAGCACTCCCTCCTAGGGGGCCCCCCAACACCTTCTCTGAGAGCCCGCCTGCCCTATGCCAGTGAGCCAGGAACTGGCCTCCCCCCGAGGACTTCAGGACACTGGGTGGGCTCTAGGGCACTTGGCCCTGGCAGGCAGGCTCTGAGCTACGGAACAGATTGAGGCTGGAGGCCAGTGTCACTGCTGCCCGGATTTCTTCTCCTTCTGGAAGCTGAAGCTCGTACGTCTGTTCAGTTTTCTTTGTTTTTGAGCAAAGTAGTCAGCCCGGGCAGTGCTTGCTCGCGATTCCAGGATGTAGTTAACCTAGAAGCAAGAGCACACAGCCCGGTCACGTCGCCAGCCGCTCCCTACTCACCCAGGGCATAGGAGGGGGTGGCAGGGAAGGCCCTGACCTGGGCCAGGTGCCTCAGGGCCAGGTGCTGTCGTGTGGAAGGAGTCCAGTCATCACAGCAACCTGGCAGCGGCTGGGCCCAGAGCCGCCGCTCTACGATGGGAAAACAGAGGCTTGGAGAAGCCAAGTGGCCCATCCAGGCTTCCCAGTCGGTGAGCGGCAAGCTCTTCAGGTTCCGGAGTCCGTGCTCCCTCCTGGTGTGAGCCACTCCTGGAGGGCTGTGCCCTGGGCCGCCTGGCTCTGCCTCTCACCTGCTGTGTGACCTGGACATGCGCATAACGTCTCTGAGCCTGCCTTTCCCTGTGTGAAGGCCGAGAACATAGGGATGAAACGTAAACCAAGACAGGCCCTCCATCCAGCCTCCCACCAGCCAGGCGCAGAGCTTCCCACTACAGTGCTTCCTTCTGGGCTCATGAGCGCCCGGCCAGGCAGGGCTCCCTTGACAAAAAGGAAAGAGGCTCAGAGAGGGAGGCCAAAGTGTCCTAGGCCACCCGGCAGTCAGGGTGAGAGCTGTGAGAGGGCCTGTGAGAGCCCTGTGTGAAGGGCGGGGCTGCTGCTTCCACGAAGCCCTGGGAGTCTGCCGGAGCCACATGTGCATCTCCCACTCTGTGTAGCAGCTGCACCACCAGGCGCTTCCCCAGCACTACAGCCCTGAGACTTGGTCCTGGCCCTGGGGAGCCTGCTGCCTGGTGGGTGAGTGTCTGGCAGCAGAGCCAGCACTGCAGCAGGCAGAGGGCACCAAGGAACGGGGCTGAGCATCAGGGAGGCGCGGAGGAGGGAAGGCTTCCAGAGGAAAGAGTGAGCTGGCTTCTGAGGGACACGCAGGAGTTTCTGAGCACACAATAGAGAGGAGAGACCAGCATTCGTCAAGGCACAGCAGGGGCACACTGCGGGGAGTGTCCCTGGCACTGCGAGAGCTTGGATGGCTTCGTGAAATGAGGTAGGGGGGAGCCAGGAAGGGGTGCTACAGTGGGATGCACATGCCCCAGTGCAGAGGACGGCCTGTGCCTGGGCAGGGGTGGCAGCAGCAGTGTGAAATCAGTGGTGGCAACTGGCACTGCTCGGAGTGCCTTTCAGTGCTCATGGAATCTTCACAATAACCTTGAGACAGACGCCACTGTCATCCCTCTGCACAGGTGAGGAAGTCAAGGCCAATGACAATAATGTCATTTAGTCAAGGTGACAAAGCTAGAAGGTGTCAGGCGCCTGGCAAACACCCCTTCCCGCTCCGCAGCCCCTCACCTCCTCTGCTCCTCTGGCTGGGGCTTTTGGTGAACAGACGCTCTCTCTTCACCTGCAAGTATCTAAAAGTTATGACTAGAAGGCCGAATATTTCTGACGAGAGAGGCCGGCCACTGCCTCTGCTGATTCTACTCTGAGGGCCATGTGTCCTGCGCCAGAGGGAGAGGAGCTTCTGCTGACTCCGAGAAGGAACCAGAGCGCTCCCGGGAGAGGCAGCGCGACATGGCAACGCCTCAGATGGCCGAGACTTCAACACTGTCCCTCCCAACTTTCTGCTCTGCTGGTTGGAGCAGCAGGCGTTAAAGGCTGGTGCGTGAGTACAGAAGGCCTGACACACTCTGCCCGCTGCCTCGCCAAGTTACCAGCTGAGAGCAATAAATCATGAGGACCGCAGGGCCAGGTTGATGATTTGGGACAATACAATGTATGGAAATAAGAGGTTTTATTCATTCTTAATAAAAGCAATCTTGGATTATATTGTTTGCACACTTAGCCAACCTAGTGTTTTCAGTGTATTTTTGGCACATATAACTTGACAAAAGCATTTTAAAATGATCCTTAACAAGCCAACTATTTCCCAAATTTATTATCTTCAGTGCTTTGTGATAATCACATAGATAATTTTAATGGAAGATTAATGTAATAATCAAAAGATAAAAACGCCCTTTGGTCTGCCATTAGCTGGTTAATATGCTGTGGCTTAAACTTGCACAATTTTATGCACTATAGAGTGTTTCACTTTCAATGCAGTTTACAGCTTAAGGCATAAAAATATAGGGAGTTTTCATGGTCAATAAAGCCACAGCCTCCACCACTCGATCACGAGAAGAACCTGATTTGAAGAGCCCGACAATTCCTTTGAGATTCATGTCAAAACCTGTGGAATTAGGGGCCACCCACGGCTTAGCTCAGTGACATCTTGGGGAAGAGGGTGGCTCTGGAGCTTCTCGGGGCCAGGTTCAAGTAAAGGCTCCACCCTTGTGTGCTCTGTGACCCCGGGCCTCCATCTCCTTGTCTATAAAACGGGGACAATGTCTACATTCTGGAGGGCAGTCAGGAAGATTAAACAAGATAATGGACATAAGATGTACTACATGTAGCTGGTGTTCAATAAATGGGAGACGTTCATATTTCTACAAGCGCAAAAAGCTCGATGGAGGCTTGCTTGTTCATGATCGTTTGACATCAGATTGTGGCTCTTATTTCCTCCCCTCAATTTCCATCTAAGCTCTCATTTTATGCAAAATTCCTGAATTCTAGAACAACAGCATGCATTACTAGAGTCTAAACTGACCCCTGAAGAGCTTCTGATGGCAACAACATTTTTGCCAAGTTCCAGGACACACGGCTGGCTTCTGTTGCTTGGTACTGATGCAAAGCTCACAAAGACACACTCGTGACACTGCAGGAATGGTGGATAAAACTAAGTATTCCAGGCCGGGCGCGGTGGCTCACGCCTGTAATCCCAGCACTTTGGGAGGCCGAGGCGGGTGGATCACAAGGTCAGGAAATCGAGACCATGGTGAAACCCCGTCTCTACTAAAAATAGAAAAAATTAGCCGGGCGCAGTGGCGGGCGCCTGTAGTCCCAGCTACTCGGGAGGCTGAGGCAGGAGAATGGCGTGAACCCGGGAGGCGGAGCTTGCAGTGAGCCGAGATTGTGCCACTGCACTCCAGCCTGGGCGACAGAGCGAGACTCCGTCTCAAAAAAAACAAAAAAAAAAACAAAAAAAACCTAAGTATTCCAATTGCTATAAAAATCAGAGATGGGGCCGGGCGTGGCGGCTTTTCCTATCTGATGCTGATGCCTGTAATCTCAGCACTTTGGGAGACTGAGGTGGGCAGATCACTTGAGGCCAGGAGTTCGAGACCAGCCTGGCCAACACGGTTAAATCCCGTCTCTACTAAAAATAGACAAAAATTAGCCAGGCGTGGTGGTGGGTGCCTGTAATCCCAGCTACTCAGGAGGCTGAGGCAGGAGAATCACTTGAACCCGGGAGGTGGAGGTTGCAATGTGCAGAGATCATATGACTACACTCCAGCCTGGGCAACAGAGTAAGACTCTGTCTCAAAAAAAAAAAAAAAAAAAAAAAAAAAAAAAAAAAAAAAAAAAAAATCAGAGGTGGGAGAAGTACTATCTCATCTTCCATCAGGATCATGATCATTAGCTCTAAGTAAATCAGGCCTGGGTATACTATAACTCTTCTGGAGTCTTGTGCATGATGCAATATTTCTACAAATATTCTGATATGGAAACAGACACTTTAGGGAAGGTGACAGGCCTCAGGGATTCTGCGGAGAGGCATCTGCTTCGAGGGAGCGTTTGGACGTGTAAAATGATTTCTCCGCACTTGATCTTCCACAGTCTCATACTGAAGTCATAAACCTGTGTTTCTGTCATCAATCTGCTATTGTGAAAATTATTTTGATGTCAAACACAGGATTATAATTTTACTAGAATCCTTCTCAAGTCTTGAATATTTTAATGCTGGCTATAAAAAAAAAAGTCCAGCCCTTATCGGGGTAATGGAATATTTCTCTGCCAGGTCCCTGAACGCTCTGCACAAGGTGCCTGTGCTGTCTGTGATGCTCCAGTGGGTAACTCGAAGCTCGCTGGCTGCAAGCACTCCCATGCAGGCCCTGTGTCCCCACTCCTTGGTCCAAGGGGGCCTCTGATCAGGGTGGTCTATGAACCCTCTATCTTTCATCCAGCTAATCATGCTACTCTGTCCTTGCTCCAAACTGTCCTTCCAGCTGCTCTTTTAAATTGCCATCTACTCCTTTTGAAAATCTTTTGCAGCCATGGGGAATGTATCTCAATATATTCCTGGACCGCAGTTCCATTTCGTTGAAATCTCCCACTCAACTCTTAGGTCATGCACATCTGGGGAATTAAAACACAAGTCTGACATCTGTCAAATCTGGGGGCAAGTTCTGGTTCTGCCAGCTTACCAGAGTCATGATCCTGGCTTTGCTACTTTATTCCTGAGCCTTACTTTTCATCTGGGAAATGGGAACAACTTTATCTCATGACCTCACAGAGCTGTGAAGATGCACTCTGATGGGACACGCAGAACCTCTGGCCCAGGTCCTGCACTGGGCAGTCCCTCAGCATATCTTCGCTATTTTTGCTATTATTTGATGACTTCAACTCTTAAGAAGAGACTGAATGATAAACTTACATAGGTTTACCATGTCTCATCTGACTTGTGCTCTAGAAGCCCTGGTGGGGTGGGGTAGCATAGGTACCATGATCCCCACTTTACAGGTGGGGACACTGAGGCCCAGAAAGGTGATGTGACTAGCCAGGATCACACAACTAGGGGTGGGGGAGCCCTCTCTGGTCCTCACCGCTGCTCTGCCACAGCAGCTGCTTTTCCTATCTGATCAACCTATGGAAGATTTGGCTTGAAGAAAGGATTCTCTGCTTGGGAGAGGCTGAGACCCCTAGTTCAGGGCTACTCAGAGTGTGGTGCTCAGACCAGCGGCCAAAGCAGCACCTGGTGCTTCTTGGAAACGTACCATCTTGGGTCCTATCCCAGACCTCCCAAATCCACAAGACCCCTGGAGCTTCCCATGCCAAGCAGAGCTCCCCTCAGCCACACTCCACTCTGCAAGGCCCTGCATGGCCTAGCCCCACCAGCCCCCTAGTCCCCTGTGCCTGCCTTGCCTCAGCCCATTCCCAGGCTGCCTGTCTGTGGTGCTTCCTCTTTCCTTACCTGGTCAATATTTGTGCCTTTTCAGTCATCCTTCAGGGTTCAGCTCTCCCTGCCTCCACACTTCCACCCCAAGTCAGTTTACTGTGACACACCCACACCTTTGAGACTAACAATCTCTTTGTAATTTTCTGTTTTATGCCTGTTTCCTCTGGTAGAGGAAAAGCTCTCCGGGGGCAGGGACAGAATCTGTCACTGTGGCATCCCAGGCCCTGGCCTGGCACATGGAAGGTGCTCGGTGAGTATACTGTTAAGGTATGGTGACATACAAATCTAGCAGAAAGTTAGGTATGTTTAGAACAGGTTGCTAAAATCACCTTGAGCATAATTAAGGTATCTTCAAAACAATAATAATTTCCTCAGAGTCTGCTCGAGGAGCTTCAAGGAGCTCCTGACAATAGTTGCAGGAAAATAAACAGTACATAAAAGGAATAAACAAATACAGGAAGAGCCAGGGTTATCGGGGTTGGGAGGAAACTGAAAAGGGTCCTGCTTTGACTGAAGCAGATGCAGAGCAGCTGACCTGGGGCTGGTGTGGCCCCTGGCACAGGCACTCACCCCTAGGTGGCTGGCAAGCCGTGATGCTCCTCCTCTGCCAAACTGGGCCCGGGAGCCTTGTATACAGCTGCGGAGTGGGTGGGGCTGCGGCCATGCCGAAACAGTCAGAACAGAAGCTGGACCCACCTACCCCGTCTCTGGTTCAAGAAGGAACACTTACCTTGAGCACAATTTCATTGACGGTAGCAGCGTCCGATTCAAAGTAGAGGTGTTTATAGTCGTGATTGCTTAGATATGTGAGTTTAAATATTGCGTGACCTGCAGAGAGAGAAAACTGTGTTGAGGGGTTCTGGTGAGTTAACTACGGTGGGGGCCTCCATATGTTCTCCCCTATCATTCCAATTTGAGTGAGAGCAAGTGAAGGCTGAGTGGCACCTAGTCTTTCCAGGAGTAGTTCATTTTCTCATTCAGGCTGGGTATAAAATAGACAATGAAAAAATTTTAAAAAGACTCAACAGCCAGGTAGGTCCCATTCCACTCTGGAATGCGTTCAGGGGAATGCCATGTTAGGAAGGCTTTATGGACTGCTGCTATATGATAATTACATGGAAAAGGTGGCGTTTTTAAGGGAGAAGGCTAATTAACTCCACATTATTACTCTAAAAATAAACTAACTGTGCTTAAAGTCAGATAAATGAGCAATAGGAAGGAGAAGGGTCAATAGCCATACTATTATGAGGCTGCTCCCACAGCCTGGGCTCCTGCTGGGAGGGGACTCCTGCCTGGAGAGGGGGAATCCCAGTCTTAGATCTTGCTTGGAAGCTGCTCCCAAAGGCCTCAGGTCATCTCAACTCTGGGAGGACGGGGGCAGGGCGGGGGCTATGGAAAGCTGGCACTTCACAAAGCGACCGACTCCAGGGGGCAGAGCTTCTGAATATAAATCTGATCTAGGTCCCCATTCTCCAGGCCCTGTCCTACCACTTTCAGGATGACACTGTCATTTCTGGGACTGCTTCCTGGTCTAGCCTCATCTCACTCTGCTGCCCCGACAGGAAACAGGCTGCCAGGGCGCTGCACACTCCCACCTGCGACACCAGTCTCTCCACAGGTTCTTCCCAAGCCTGGGATGTCCTCTCTCACGGACCTGGATGGAAAAGACCTGCTGATCCTTGGTGGCTCAGCTCAGCTGGCGCCTTCTGGGTGAGTCTTCATAACTACACTTCTAGGTGCACTTCTTGTGTGGGCCTACCACATGGTAGCATGGCTCTCCAAAGGAACCTGCTTGTCTTATCGTCACTGCAGCCATGGCTACATTATCTGGGCCTGTCCTTTTATGTCTAGACAGGTCAATCAGATTCCCTCTTCTAAATGGAGATACAGATGCTGGGCTGTCTAAATTGGCACAAGGACTCAGAATAAGATGAGGGGCTTTGGGACTTCCAGTCTCAGGCCCATGGAGACTGCCCCGGCCTATCGGCACTGTTATCCTTGGGTTCTAGAAGACCCCTGTGGCCTTCCAAGAAATTCTTCTTTCTCCTTAAGCTACTGAAGGTGGTTTCCATTACTGGCAAGCAGAGGAACAGTGCCCAAGAGAGACACGTAGCCAGTACTCAGTAAACCTTCCCAGACCAAGGAACAGCAGGCGACATCTCTAATACGAAGGCCTCCTGCAAAATGCCCAGAAATGACCTTCCCTAGTCTTTCGACAGACCTTAGTGCCTGTAAGATTAAAATTCAGCATATCCTTTCTATTAGTCCTTCTCATCCGTTGTCCTTTTAATTGAAGCAGCGGCTGGTCATAGTTATTAATTAATAATATATCACCCATATTACTGTAAGTTCACCTCTTTCCCGGAGAAATCTTCTTGGGGACTTTATTTACAGTAGCTAATTTTTCAGATCTCCAAAAATAAACTGATATATGTTGTACATTTGTGGCCAGAAAAGTTGAGCCACTGGTATTTTATCCTGGAAACATCATTATGATGTACTAATTGTGACTATAAATCCTAAATTGAAAAAATTACCTAATAATTTCTGAAAAACCTCACTTTCAGACATTTGACAAATTTAGCCTGATTCTAAATCATGGTACTAAAATGTTAGCATTCCTGACTGGAAGCTAATCATTCTGTTAAGATATAAATTCTGTGTTGCTAATAAGGAGGTGGACCTTACACAGAGGCATCTGTGTGTGCGTCTGTATATATTCACATTCACAGGATCTACCCCACATCAGAATCTTGTTGGTGACATTCCTGTGTGGAGGAACAATGCGGGCACCTTTGTTGGCCATGCTGTGACCAAGCAGAGCCATCTACAAAGGACACAGGGCTGTGAAGGACAAAGAGACACCCCCTCCAGGAGGCCTTCCTGCTGACACCTGGCCACGACAGACAGACACCAGGGCCTGGGGCTACAAAGAACCAGAAGGTCTTAGGGAGACCTGCAGACCCGAAGCTTCGGGGTTCACTGACCACTTTGATAAGACAGCTTATGGACTATCCACACCACCTGCTCCTGCTTGTCACTGACAAAACCGAACCAAACCTCAAAGCACTACAGCATGTTTTGCCTGAGCAACTGAGACACTGTTAAAAAGGTTTCCTGCACTTTAAGCAGAGCCCAATCTATACATAGCACATGTAGTATGCAGTCTGCACGGCCCAGGAGCCTCAGAAAGGAAGCTTTGACGCTGTCCCCTTGGGACTATGGTGCCTATGAAGCATGTCAATTGTGGGCTGACAGAGGGGAGGCCTGTGGTTCATCTGCACAGTCACGTGAAAAAAACAAAAAAAAATCCCAAGCCAAGTCTCCTGAAAGGCTGTATATTTGAACCAAGTGACCCCAAATCCCCCGTCCTCTGAATTTTGAATGTATCTGGTTGCATGTGGAGGCTGTGTGTCCCCTGACCATCCCAGGGCTCATGCCAGCACCCATCTGAGGAAGAGTGAAGCAGGTGGGGAGGAGGAAGAGTCCCGACATCCCCCCACTCTCCCTCAAGCCTCCGGTCTGTTTGTCCTTTCCAGTGAAAGCACTCACACCATGGGGAGAGGGGAACAGAGGGCAGAGAATGTTCTGTGGAGCACCTGTGATTGGACCTGAACAATGACAGAGCTGCAAAGTCAATCACTGGGCTGAGGCATGGTGGACAGCCACAGCAGACAGCCCCCTCTTGCTCTCTGCAAGGAGTGATGAGTGGAACCCTGAGAGGCAAGTGCAGGTTAAGATCAGCAGCCGTGATGGGGCACAGGACATGGGATGGACTCACTCCGCAGGCGTTTCTGCCCTGAGTTCCCCTCACTAGCGGCCCTGTTTCGCTGGGCGGCCAGAAGGGCAGTTTTCCTCAGTCTGGGCTCTGCCAGGAGCACAGGCTAGGGCAAAGGACAGAGAAATGAACACTGAGAGTCAAATATGATGAGCGTGAAGAAGGTAAACACAGGGAGCTGCCGTGGAGACACCAGGGCAGAAGCACCTGGCCAGGGGTGGAGAAGAGTCACCAGGGGCAGTTTCTTGGGAGGAGCTGACACCTCGGCAGTTTTGGAGGAGGGCAGTGAGTCAGCCGGGTAAAGGTGAGGGTGGAGAAGGATGAAAAAGAGGAAGATACCACAGGGCAAGGATATGGCATGGGTAAACATACACGGTCTCCACGGGAGCTCTGGGCAGACCAGGGTCATGCGTGGCAGGCAGGTGGGAGGGAGGGGGCAGTCGCAAAGGGCTGAGAGTGCCTGGAGTCACCAGCTGATGGGGGCCACTAGTGGAGTTTAAGCAGGGCAAGTGAAAGAAATGGGCAAACTGTGTTTTAGGGTGTTCTACCTGGTTCCCTGGAGCCTGGAGGCGAGGTAAGCAGTTCCCATAGTCAGCCAGGTAGGAGTGAGTGCAGTTTTGAGCTAGACAGGTGCAGAAAGGATACTGAAAAGGAATGGAGGCGAGAACTACAGAGAAGGCAATGTTGGCAGGATGGGGAGACTCTTTCACAATAGAATAATCACTAATAATCAGAATTCACACTTCCATGACTTCACCCAGACCAAGACCTATATATTAAAGCGTAACACGTTCACTGACCTCTTGCTGGAAATGAATCTGTCAATAAACATGAGTAATTTATGCCACATGGTAAATTTCCACCATAGGTGTCTGGGAAGAAGGAACTGCCCACACTTCAACACTGACTGAACAGGAGAAGAACACCTGTTATCAGATACGGTCAGCCTCAGACACCTCACGGCTCATCTCAGGTAGAAGAGGAACAGGGGGCCAATGACCTCCTCAGCTGCAGCCCACCAGGCATCTGTCCTGGGGCATTAAAGGGAATCAGAGTTGGGCAAGTTACCCTTGAAAATTCCAAGACCACCAGCAGTTTTCATAGGAACAGGGTTAAGTCATAGGAGCAAGTTTTGTAAAAAATAGCTGAGATGCTGGGCGCAGTGGCTCAAGCCTGTAATCCCAGCACTTTGGGAGGCCGACGTGGATGGATCACCTGAGGTCAGGAGTTCGAGACCAGCTTTCCCAACACTGTGAAACTCTGTGTCTACTAAAAATACAAAAATTAGCTGGGCATGGAGGCAAGCACCCAGAATCCCAGCTACTCAGGAGGCTGAGGCAGGAGAATTGCTTGAACCTGGGAGGCAGAGCTTGCAGTGAGCCAAGATTGCGCCACAGCACTCCAGCCTGGGCGACAGAGTGAGACTCTATCTCAAAAAAAAAAAAAAAAAAAAATGAGACGAGAAAAAGTTATATATTAGTATGACTTGAAAAAAATGCAAAGTTTAATATTCAAATTAGCTCAAATTATTTTGCATTAATTGTTAAATTCTGTTTAAATTAAGGTTTAACAAAAGCCTGAGATACAGGGGAAAAAAGCATAATTCCTGACGTTAGACTTAGGGTTTCATCTAAGTTTATGTTTCATCTAAGCCATGTGTCAGCTGTGGGAACTTGGCAAGGCACTGTTCCTTCCAAGGTTTGCCTGGCTGTAAAGGAGGGGACAGCATCTGTCAGTGATCTCCTCTATGTCACATACATCCCTGCATGTAGCAGGGACTCAATGGATGGAGGTGGTAATTCATTTAACTATGACAGAACTGATATTTGATGATAAAATGCCCATTACTTTGAAGATTTCATTTTTAATTGAGCCTCCTTTGAGCAGATTTGCTTTTACAGTGCTATAGAAATAAAACGCAATATAAGGGTGTAAATGTGGCATCTAAGCACTGGTCACATGCTCAGGGCAGATACTGAAACTGTACGTCCACTCCTGAGTTTTGAAATGAAAATCTGGATATGTAGAACTGTATTTACACTTATGTAAGTTTTTTCAAAGTAAGACAGAGAAGATGGAATTTAATACCAAGCAGAAACTAATTAGTGGCACAAATGTCAGAAGTGGAGACTTCAAGCTTTTGCACTGTAGTTCATCTTCTATATTATGGATTCCAATTAAAACAGGAGGCTGTGCTGAAAAAACAGGTTCTTCTGGCCAATTCAGGGGTGTGGCCATGTTGGAGAGGCTGCTGTGGTCATGAGATGGGATGGCTTAAACATACAGGAATAGCACTCACAACTCTGCTAAAAGAGGTGCTTCCAGACTGCCACTGCAAATCAACTGAAAGGAGAGTGTTTTTTTGATTCTCAATTTTTACTTTTTTTTTTTTTTTGAGATGGAGTCTCACTCTGTCGCCCAGGCTGGAGTGCAGTGGTGAGATCTTGGCTCACTGCAACCTCCGCCTCCTGGGTTCAAGCAATTCTCCTGCCTCAGCCTCCTGAGTAGCTGGGATTACAGGTAACCGCCACTATGCCCAGCTATCAATTTTTTACTTTCCATTTGCCTTAGGAAAAGTCTCAAGGGAGGGTGTCTTCTAACACAACCTGCCAGTACTGACTGTGGCTGGCCATGATGGGTCAGAGCTGGAGCTGCCAGAATGAGCCTGCAGCCCACCTTTGTCTAAACCCCCAGGTGTCACCACTTGCCAAAAAATAAAAATAAACCTGCTTCTTTTCCTTATTAAAAATGTTAGAAATTTAGAAGAGAGAGGAAAACCTCCATACCCCACCCCAAAATCCCAACACCAGCACAATGACATTCATGGTCTCTTTCCTAACCATTTTCGCCTGTTGTTTTTCACAGTTGTAATCAGATTGTATACTAGAAGTTGAGCTTAGTTTTTTTAAGTTAACATTTTACCATACCCCTTTCCCTCTTGCAACAATTTCTATAACCACCCTTTTCAACGGCTGCATTTTATTCCAACCAGTAGATGCGAGCTACAGGTCATGCTGCTATCTCTGTTGGGCTTCCAGGTTACTTATAAAATTGCCAGTACTATAAATAAGGCTATAAAGAACAGTTTTGAGGCTTTGGATTCTTTCTTAATTCCTTTACATCAGGAAAGGATAATTTTTGAAAACTGAGTTTGCAAGGTCTGATATCTTCTGGGCCCTCTGGCCTGGGAGGGGAACATTCTCATTGGATTTCTTGGGGGAAACTGATAGGAACACACACATTGTTTTAGGCAAAGCTGTATCTTTCTGTAGGAACTAGTAGGAAATGCTGGACTGCGGTTATCTGGGCTGAAAACTCCCTCCTGGTTGGGTCTCCACTGTAAGCAACAGTTCTGAGCTGCCTGCAGGGAGCTTCAGCTCAAGGTAATTCAACTGGCAAAAGTGGGTGCTCCTTCCCAAGCCCCCCTGCGGGGGCAGCGGTCTGGGCAACTATAAAAATGACCTCTTTGACCTCTAGAGCAGGGGCTGTGCCTGACCTACTTACATTTCTGCCTGGATTCTCAAACTCACTCTCTCTCTCTTGCTCCTTCCTATAGATATCATTAAATCTCTAATTATAAAAACTCCCATGGCAATGTGATTTTCCTCCTTCCTCTCATGTATTGAAAACACCCTTGCTAAGGTCACTATGCCCTCAATGTCGAGAGATCCGGTAGAGATTTCTCAGCTGTTTTTGACACTTCTTAAAGTCCTGGCTTCCCTGCAGGCACGGTCACCTGATTCTTCGGTCCATGTCTCCAGTCATCTGTTTCTCACATTTCCTTTGTGATCTTCTGGACCTCCACCTGTCCCTTAAGCAATAGTCTTCCTGAGTTCTATCCTTGATCCGCACCTTCTCTAACTCTGCATTTTTCCTGTGTCAGGTTTGTCCTTGGGTTTTAGTTACTACTCACATGTTGGTGATGCTGAAGCAGCTATGTGGCCTATACCTTTCTCCAGAGTTTCAGAGCCGACCAGTGGGTACAGCTGCCACCTCCACATGTCCCCCAGTGCAGCATGTCCAGAACCGACATCAGCATCTCCCCTTAAATTGGCAGTTGTGGTGGCACAACTGGAGGCTTCACCATGCACCAAGTACCGGGCATTTGGTCTCCTAGTTTTCACGTTTATCTTCCGTCCCTCTCTATCCTGGTACCACAGCCCTCACCCAGGTCCTGATCATCCATTGCTTTTTCTCTGGTTTTCCTTCTTTTGATCATGTCTTCTGCAGATTCAAACATCTACTCACAGTTGTTTTTTTTTGAGACGGAGTCTCGCTGTCACCCAGGCTAGTGTGCAGTGGTGCGATCTCGGCTCACTGCAACCTCCGCCTCCCAAGTTCAAGCCATTCTCCTGCCTCAGCCTCCTGAGTAGCTGGAATTACAGGCGCCTGCAACCACGCCAGGCTAATTTTTGTATTTTTAGTAGAGACAGGGTTTCGCCATGTTGGTCAGGCTGGTCTCGGACTCCTGACCTTGGGTGATCCGCCTGCCTTGGCCTCCTTAAGTGCTGGGATTACAGGCTGAGCCGCCGCACCCAGCCCATTTTTCTGTTTTTTTGAGACAGAGTCTTGCCCTGTTGCCCAGGCTGGAGTGCAGTGGTGCGATCTGGGTTCACTGCAATCTCCACCTCCCGAGTTTGAGTGACCCTCCCACCTCAGCCTCCCAAGTAATTGGGATTACAGGCGTGCGCCACCACACCCAGCTAATTTTTGAAATTTTAGTAGAGATGGGCTTTTGCCATGTTGGCCAGGCTAGTCTCGAACTCCTGGCCTCAAGTCATCCTTTTAAAATATACCATCTGGATCCCCCTACTTAAAAGTCTGCAGTGCTTCTTTTCCTATCATCCTCAGAATTAAGATCAAGCTTCATAAGATGATTTTCAAGACCCTAGATCAGCAGTTCTCAACTTTTTGGTCTCAGAGCCCTTTATACTCTTAAACACTACTGAGGAGTCCAAAAAGCTTATGTGGATTATACCTATCAACATTTATTGTGTTAGAAATTCAGCCAGGCGCAGTGGCTCACACCTGTAATCCCAGCACTTTGGGAGGCCAAGAGTTTGAGACCAGCCTGGCCAACATGGAGAAACCATGTCTCTACTAAAAACACAAAAACTAGCTAGGTATAGTGGTGTGTGCCTGAGGCTGGGCTGGGAGGCTGAGGCATGAGAATTTTGAACCTGGGAAGTGGAGGTTGCAGTTAAGGCAAAATCATGTCACTAGCCACTGTACTCCAGCCTGGGTAACACAGCGAGACTCTGTCTCAAAAACAAACAAAAAAAGAAAATAAATGAAATTAAAACCAAGAAATTAAAAAATATATATTAATTCATTAAAATAATAAACCCATTACAAATTAACGTATTTTAAAATGGAAAAACCCTTACATTTCCCCAAAGTTAAATAAGAGTGAGATTTTAAAAAAATTTTTCTGAGACAGGGTCTCACTTTGTTGCCCAGAGTGCAGTGGCATGATCCTGACTCACTGCAACCTCCACCTCCTGGGTTCAAGCGACTCTCCTGCCTCAGCCTTCTGAGTAGCTGGGCTACAGGGGTGCACCACCAGGCCTGGCTAATTTTTGTATTTTTAGTAGAGATGGAGTTGGCCAGGCTGGTCTTATACTCCTGACCTCAGATGATCCATCTGCCTCGGCCTCTCAAAGTGTTGGGATTACAGGCATGAGCCACCGTACCAGCCTATTTTATGTTTTTGAAATCTCTTTAACATTTGGTTGAACAGAAAACAGCTGGATTATCCAATCTGATTCTGCATTTGATCTGCTGTGACATAGTTTTGGTTAAAGTAAATGAAGAAAGGCCAGCCTCACGCAGATATGTTTTTGGAAAAGTGAGGCATGTTTTAATGTTCTTCTTTGTAAATATTCCTCTTTGATACTACACTGAACTTGATAAATGGTATTTTCTTAAAGATTAGTTGCAATGTGGAATATAAACCTCATTAATAAACTTTTTTGTATTCTGTTACATTAAAATCTATTGGTCTGTCTTACATTTTGAATCTTTCCCCTTGCCTGATTTTGCAACATCATGCAGTAGTCTGGAAAATATTGGCTCACTGAGTTATGTAGATCTTCCAAATGTTGACATATTTCATTTTACAATATTGAAAAAAAAATCACATTCATTAATATCACCACTGATATTGGAAGTCTTTAAGCAATGAGAAGCCAAGTTCAGTGATGGAAATTTTCCAAAACTCTAATTTTCACCTGAAAGTTTGAACTTCATCATTGGCAATAAATACTATCACTTGTTCTCCTTGAAGTGACAGACTCACTTCCTTCATTTTCAAGAAAAGGTCTGCCCAATATTCATTTGAATAACCATAGTTTGTCAGTTGTTCTTTCAAGTTATAATAATGTTCCATGAAACAAACAGCTGGTTCAGCCTGCAATTCAAATAATTAAACAAGTGCTATTCCTTGAGACAAGTACCCTGCTTCTGAATGCAGCAGAAATGCTTCCATGTACTTCAGGAAATAAAGAAAGAACAATGGCTTATGAGGGCCTTTTGACACTTCAATTCATGTGTAAGTTGTTCTAGTAAAATACCACATGGCATTTCAATAACCAATTATTGGTTGAGGTTTATTCTTCAGCTCTTACAGAAGTAGATAAGAAACAAGTTCTGCGTCTGGAAATTTCCTCCTTGGAAGGACTTAAAGTCTATGACAAGCTTGAGTTTGCAAGTACTCTATGGGAGGCTAAATTACTACAAATGAAACCTCATCTATCCAGAATCATTGGAGTGGAGAGCTAGGGTAACCTTTGTGCAAAAAGCCTTTTTCCATTTTAAGCATTCAAATTCCATATTACACACCTTCCTTCTGCATTAGACTATAAGGAAAATAAAATACTGTTTTATCACTTTCTTCTAAGTACTGAACATCATGATTCTCCCAGGGTTGCAAAAGGCTCTATGTTGTGCCACAAAGTTGGGATTACAGGCATGAGCCACTGTACAAAATTGCTCCATACTACAATGTTTACTGAGTTTTTGGAATGCTCTTTAATAGTTTTTGTTTAGTTTTATTTTTGGTCAACTCTTGTTAGCTTTCACTTCCCACTGTCTTTATTGTTTAAGTTCTGTCATTCTCTTTCCCCTCTTTTAATATTCTGCATTTAACATCCTTTAGGAAGAGAAACCAGATAACCTAGCAAAGATGAAATTTGTTTAAAAAATAAGACTTTATACACTCGGAGTCAGGGCTAGGGTTATTCTTCCTTCAAGAAAGCACAGATGTTGGCTGGGTGCAGTGGCTCATGCTTGTAATCCCAGCACTTTGGGAGGCCAAGATGAGAGAACTGCTTGAGGCTAGGAGTTCAAGGCCAGCCTGGTCAACATAGTTAGACCCCCATCTCTATTAACAACAATAACAACAACAAAAAAACCCTCAAAAAACAAAAATAAAAAAAAATAAGAAAACACAGATGTTTAAGTGCCTTGGCTTTGTGTCAGGGGCAGAGGGAAGACTGTGGACCTCTGTTCCATTTACAGATAACTTTGGACAAGTGATGTAGCTTCTTTGAGCCCCGGTTAACTCACTGATAAAACGGGAATATTATCTGTCTCACAAGTTGTCGTTAGGATTACATAATCCTAAGAGGAAGTCCAACAATCTTAGAATGATGTAACAAGTGTAGATACAACCTCACAGAGTTGCAAGAATTAAGTAATGCGTATAAAGGACTTGGAACACTGTCTGATGGGGGAGGTTCCCCTTGCTTCCCTTTTCACCTTCACTCTCAGACAAGCAAACTTTTCCTATAAAGGGCCAGATAGTAAATACTTTAGGTTTTATGGACCAAGAGATAAAATTGAGGGTACTTTGTAGATACATAAGAAGAGAGAAAAAAAATTCCACATTTTGTATTGACAAAATTCAAAATTTAATCATCAAATACATTTTTGGGTAATACAGATCTACTAATAAGTAGTTTTTTTTTTTTTTTTTTTTCCTTTGGTTGAGGGAATAACATTTCACTTAAATGGGATCCAAAATTAGCGTTCTCTATCATCACATCAATTGCAAATGTTTATTTGTAAAATCTATTCTTGCCTGATAGGCCATACAAAAACAGGTGGTGGGCTGGATTTGGCCAGTGGGCCACAGTGTGCCAATTCCTGCTGGAAAAGGTCTCTCTTGCTCCTTGCCTTTTTCTTGGTTCATCCCATATCATTGGTAACTGATACTTTGAGTGTACTTAGTTCTCTGTGCAGATTTGGATTTCCTTCTGGTATTTTTCCCCTCCAGACCTTCACTTCTCACAGTGTAAGGTTTAGTGGCAACAAATTATTTCAAATTTTTGATGCCATTATTTCACCTTCCTCTCTGAAGGATATTTTCACTGAACATAGGATTCTAAGTTGACAGACTTTTTTCTTTTAGCACTTTAGAGGTGTCATTCCATTGTCTTCTGGATTGCATTATTTCTAATGAGAAGTCAGCAACCATTCTTATCGTGGTTTCTCTATGTAATATGTCTTCTTTCTTCTGCTGCTTTTAAGATTTTTGTCTTTATCACTGGTTCTTAGCAGTTTGATTATAATGTGCCTTGGTGTGGTTTTCTTTAAGTTTATCATGCTTAGCTTTCACTGGGCTTCCAAGATTGCTGGTTTGATATTTTTAATCAAATCTGGAATAGTTTTTCCCCTCCATCACCAAGACTACAATTGCATATATGTTAGAACACTTGCTATGACTCCAAAGGCTCTAATCTCTTCATCCATTTTTTCTCTGTGCCTTGAATAGTTGTTTCTATTGTTCTGTCATAGAGTTCACTGTGGCAGATTCTGAAATGGCTCCCAATGATCCTACCTTCTGCTTTTCATGCCCTTGTGTAATGCCCTTGTCTTGTTTGTGGACTGGACCTAGTGACTTGCTTCTAACGAATAATACAGCAGAAGTGTTGGGATGTCACTTCCGAGAATAAGTTATAGAAAACTGTAACTTATTCCTTGCTAGCACTCTCTCACTCTTGATTACTTTGATGAAGCCAGCTCCATCATGTAAGCTTCTCTTTGGAGAACTGAGGGTGTTCCCAAGGAAGTAAACTCTGCCAGCAAGCACTCAGCGAGCTTGGAAGACCTGTCTGAATGAAATCCTGAGATGACTGCAGTCCCAGCTGACATCTTGATTGCAGCCTTTTGAGAGACCTCAAGCCAGAGGACTCAGTTAAGCTGTGGGATACCTGACCCACCAAACTGTAAGACAGTAAATGTTATTGTTGTTTTAAGCCCCTATGTTTTGGGGCAATTTGTTTTGTGGCAATAGATAAGTAATGCACTGATCTTTTTTCATCATCATTCTAATCTGTTCCTATTCAGTGAATTTTTTTTTTTTTTTTGAGACACAGTCTCACTCTGCTGTCCAGGCTGGAGTACAGTGGTGTGATCTTGGCTCACTGCAATCTCTGCCTCCTGGGTTCAAGCGATTCTCCTGCCTCAGCCTCATGAGTAGCTGGGATTACAGGCATGTGCCACCAGGCCTGGCTAATTTTTGCATTTTTAGTAGAGACAGGGTTTTACCATGTTGGCCAGGCTGGTCTCAAACTCCTAACCTCAGGTGATCTACCCACCTCAGCCTCCCAAAGTGCTGGGATTATAGGCACGAGCCACTGTGCCCGGCCCATTTAGTGAATTTTTTGATTCAGGTATTGTATTTCTCAGCTCTGGAATTTTCATTTGGTTCTTTTTCAGTTTTAATTGTTCTTCTTTAAGTCCCTGAACATATTTATAATAGAGATTTTAAGGCACTTCTCTGTGAATTCTACCACCTCTGACTCTTCTGGTTCTATTTTTATTGATTGTTTCCTTGGTTATGAGACACAGTTTTCTGCTTCTTTGCATGTCTAGTAATTTTTAAGTGAATGCTGGACACTACCAATATTACACTGTAGGTGTCTGCATTGTGCTGCCCTTTAGAGTACTGGGCTTTGTTCTAGTAGAAGCTAATTTATTTGTGGATCCGTTTGATCCTTTCAAGATTCCTTTTAAGGTTTTGGCAAGGATTAGAGCAGTCTTTAGTCTATGGCTAATTTAGTCCTATTCCTAAGATATAGCCTTCCTGGAATCACTATTAAATGTCCTGGATGCTCCACTCTGGTTAGTCAGAACTCTAGTTTATAGTTCCCCAGTAGTTGTGTGCCCAGCCTTGCAAGGTCCCACTGCAGACATGCATAGTTTAGTACACAGTGAAAGAAAGATTCAAGGGGCTCTTTCTAGAGCTCTTTCTTCCTTCCATACTCTACACTGCAAATATCAGTTGATTTAGCCTCCTCCACCTCTTATCTCTGTCTTCCAGCTCAGTGAGACTGTCATACTTTCCTTGGGTTCTCTCTTCCTGCAAAACTCTGGAGAAAAGCTGAGGTGATCATCAGTCTCACCTCTTTTGTTACCTTTCTCTCAAGGATCACAGTCCTGAACTGCATATTTTCTAATGTCCAAAAGTGGTTTTTTATATTTTGTTCAGTTTTCTAATCACTTATGATAGAAAGGCTAATCTGGTAGCAGGTACCATGTGTTGGAAGTTGCATATGGAGTCTTGTAAGCAATACACATTTTGATTTTCATGTAACTATGGCTTACTTTTTCCATGTCTAAGAGAATAACTTAAAATCTAAGCCCTCCATTTATTTATTATGAAAACACAATTTGGAGCTTGGCAGGAGGCAAGGGAAAACAGATTATCCCCATCATTTATCCAGCTGAGAAATCTTTCACACAGAATTTTTCAGTAGGGAACAGCCCCTGCCCTTACCCTCTTCTCAATTAGGATCTCTTCTGATATTAAAATCAAGAAAGAATGAACTTGAGAAAATGGTAATCAAAATCTAAGAAAACGCAAATATATACAAATTTTTCATTTTACCTAAGCAATTGTTTGTTACAATGAGTCCATAAAGCCCAAGTCAACAATTAAGTGAAAACTTAATAGCAAAAAGGAAGCTTCTCCCAGGAGGAAAACAAAAGGTGGTACCCTCAAAATGTTTTCTACTCTAACAAACATCAATATTCCAATCAACATAAGCAAATTTTCTTTCTTATTTATTAATACATCCGAGGGAAAAATGAAGAAAATTTACGGAGAATGTAAGAAAACTCACTGAGTATCTCAGCACCAATCAATTTTCCTCATAGACATTCTTACACATTCTGTAAACATACCCATAACGTCCCCTATGAGCAACTCTAGTGCCTGATGACGAACACGGGAGATGTGCTCTTCTTATCAACTGTCCAGGGCCACAGTAGAATCCTCTGACTCCTACATTCAGAGTGCTGACCCTTCCAGGGCGCACTGTATCAAAACACCTTTTTTTCTAGGAACTACAGACAAGTACGTTGGTACCATCTATCATACTCTGAGGGTAAGTAGAAATAGTTTAAGAGTAAGATGTTGGGTTTCCCTTGTCCTACAACTGTGAGTTCTCCACTGTGCCCCCATGCCCCTTTTTGAAGAGCCACACTTGCTCTTGGCTGATTCCAAATTCCAGAGGCACTTTTCAACGCTTACTGTGCCTAGGCAGAATTAGAGAAAGTCATCAAGCAGTGGTGACGACTGGACAGAAGCTGCTGGATTTCTGGAGGATGCAGGGAGTGTAAATAAATAGGCATGCCTAGTGCACAAGTCAGATGTCAGCTCATGATGACCACGTCAGTGGACACATGTTGGCTTGGCTGAGTTCTCAGAGGCCTGGCCAATGCTATCCAACTCCGGCAAACTGTTCCCTGAAAGCACAGTGATTTGCGTGTTTAACAGCAGATTGCAGCTTGAGGTTACTGGAAACCAAACTGGGTCAGAGAACCTAAGAAGACAGTTCAACATCAGGTGATGCAAGCTGGCTGTCTGCTTACGGTTTTTCTCCATCTTTATCCTGTGGTGCACTCTAAGTCTTTCCCTCCCACACACTTGGAAAAATTGTGGTGGTCCCCTCGGTTGCCTAAACCCATCTCCCCGGCACTCCCTTGTTTTGGAAGGAGATGAGAAATAAATCAAAATGCACTAAGCAGCACTTCCACAGGCACTCGCCTCCTTCATTGAATGTGCACCTCATCAATCACACTATTGTCTGCTTGAAAGGCGAGCCTTGTAAATGTCATATCCACTCAGGCCCAAGGAGAGGCGCATCCAAATGCAGCAAGGAGTTTTAATTGGATAGTGTAATTAAACTAAAAAACCCCAGCAGACTTCCTTTGACAGGATAGATGAAGACCCCTTTTAATAGGGCTAGGAAACATATCTGTTAAAAGGATGAGGCGCTGCCTGCTCCTGATTGTGCTCCAGAGTACTCTTATGAAAAGGCAATTCAATAACTGGGGCATTAATATGTGAGAGTCCGTTGTGTTCTGTAATCAGGCAGTACTTACTGTATTTGATCTGGAACTTTTGAAATAAGTCCTTGTTAGAGAATAAAAACACAACATAACTTGTCCACCTAATGTCTGGAGTGCCTGGATCTCCTGGGAGTGGACAGGGCCTGAGGAAGGGCTGTAGCCTTCCTGGGCTGCAGCTCCAGTTATACTGGGGTATAACTGCAGGTGCCTCACCTACTGGGCCCTCAGTGCACCAGCAGGGCCACCTTTGGGCTGTAACTCTTTCATCCAAAGGCAAGTAAAGTCATCCTCATTCCTCTTTCATACATTTTGTGAGAGCATCTCAAGAATATGACAAAATTCCTGGTTATCTCCTCCCTTAGGAACTAGAATGCCTATCACATGAGACAGAGAGAGAGAGTATGAGCCAGTGAGTGAGAGCACACACCCGTGTGTTCTCTGCTAGAACTACCCGTGTCAAATAGGGGGAAAGAAATCAGGTGGCGAGGATCCGATGGATAGGCTGGGGTGTGCCCAGGGTGATTTTAGTAACAAGCATGAATCTTTCCGCCACAGTCTCCCTTCTCTCCTTTGTCGGGGGTAGGGTGGGAGTAGAGGATGCACATACTGGCACATTCTGCCACACAAATACGTGTGAAGCCTGCAGCTCTAAAACAAGTAACAAAATCAGTGAGAACATGTGAAGAAGTTTGTATCTTCACAAGGCTGTCTTACAAGTGGCGCATGACAATCCCTTGCAGCTGGAATGCCAGTTTAGGAAACCCAGCATCTGGGTGGATCAAGACAGCCTCTGAGCTGGGGCTAAGGTGGGATGCAGAGGGGAGATTTCAGACCAGCCCATCTACAGCTTTCCAAAAAACAGCTTTGCTTTGTTGACATAAACCTCGAAGTCAGTTTCCCTGAGCCCTCAGGGTTTGTTTGATGACTGACTGCTTTTACTCTTCATAAAGCCTGTTTGGAGCTGTTTGCAAACCTATGAACATTCTTAATACTGGTCTTTCACTATGGGTTGATGAACCCATTAAAAACATGTAAGTGAATATGTGTAATCTAGGAAAACTGGATACTGAATTAAACCATCAAATACCCTTAGTTTAAATGAAAACTACATAAAAGCATTTCAGCCATCAATTTGGCTATCACTTCTAGCCAGTATGAATTCTGCTGGAAAAGCTATTTTCGTGCAGATGTGGAATTCAACGGGAAAGACTGACTCGTGTACCAACATCAATCAAAATGTCGACTTCCCTGGCAGCTCTCAACAGTAAGGCAGGTTCAAAGGTCACAGGATAAAGAAAAAGCCAAGCTCTGGTTCAGCTCTAATATCTCCTCGGTAGAAGTCTTGCAAAAGTACCCCCTTCTGTATTAGCCTTGCTTTCATTAATCTTCTTGCCATCTTCTTTAACTAGTCATGCAGAACCGCTCGATAGCAAGACGTATAATGGGGAAGGCCCTGTGCCTATTACCGCGTTAACATTCTCTTAAGCCCCAGTGCAACAATGGAGCGGGAAGGCAAAGGAAATCTGCGACTGCAGGGTGCAGTGCAGGCAATTCAATTACAGCCTGGGCTTACCTGTGTCCTTCTGACCTATAAAACACAAGAGGCCTTTGTGTCTAACTGGCTTGGCCATTAAGGTTGCTGAAGATCACAACAATGCTGATCTTTTCTATTTAAGCTAAATCAATGTGGACAAATCATTATTCAGTAGCTTTAATTTAATTAGTAAATTAAATACACTACTTTACAGATCTTGTCAAGTACTTATGAAAAGAAAGATTCATTTAAGTGGTAGGTCACCAATAAGCCCAGCCCATTTAACTCATAGCCTTAACTGAATCTCAGCTCAAATATCCAGCAGGTTCCAGTCACTAGGGTTTACCAGTCACCTGCAGTTGTGGTTAACTCTTAACCCCAAAGAGTTCCTATCTTGTATCCAAATGGTGTTTTAGACAAAAAGCAAAACAAAACAAAACAAGAAATCCCCTAACATAACCAGCATGAACAGAATCAGATTTCCTTTGAATTATACTATTCCAAGAGAATGTAATCAGGTTACCTCTATTATGTTGCTTCCTTAAGATTTTATATGATCTATACTTAATTGAGATACAGCGCTCTTTTCAGCTATAAAGACGACAGCTACTTTATTAAAGTTTAAATCTGATTTCTTAATGATAGGCTGCTTCCTTTAAAGACTCTAAACCTGCACAACCTTCTTATGATGAAACCAGATCTGGCATGGCTGAGTCTGGTTCTGAAATACAGCCTGAGTGTCTCTGATGGGTGCCAGCCTCACAGAAAGGTCCGCTGCTTTTGTTTCAGGGTAGGAATGTGAGGCTAACAGCATTCGAAGCCTGTGTCTAGAACCAGACATGGTGGAGCCTGCCTGTATTCCCAGCTACTCGGTGGGTTGAGGCGGGAGGATGGCTTGAGCCCAGGAGTTTGAGTCCAGCCTGGGCAATATAGTGAGACCCTGTCTCATTTAAAAAAAAAAAAAAAAAAAAAAAAGCCTGTATCTAGACGTATGTAAGGATGGAAAATTATTTCCCTAAGAAAATTTAAACATGGTAGTTTCTGATGTGGAAACATTCTCCTCTTGTATGTGTTGTATACATCCTTGACCAGTTATAATAAATTAAAATCAATTCACCTTTTAGGGGCTTATGACATCTTTCAAAATAGCAAAATCTGACAGAGGGAATCACTAATTTGAATAATGGCAGCATGATTTTTTTCTCCTTAAATCTAGAAAAGCAGCATTTATTCTTAATTTGTCAAGGCTTGTGATAGACAGATTTTCTCAAATAACTCTTTTAAGAATCCAAATTTATATGTACAATTTTTTAGGCATGTATCTATTTAGTCATTAAGTTCAAGTCCTTAAACACTCACAGGGACAGAGCAATAAATCTTCCCTCTGAGACCCCAGCCTAAGAGGCAGAAGTCGAGGGGAATGGAAACAGAGCCACAGAACTGTTGTTTACGAAGCTCGGCTTCTGAGCCTGGGTCTCTCCGGTCCGCAATATGTGTAATTATGTATTTCCCTGCAGCCCCTCAAATGCTCAGTCTCTTTGCCAAGTCAGCTATTCACACACTTTTTGGATATGGCATCAATTAAACTTGAGTTCTATGCTTTATGACGGCCAAATTAATGGTTTGACAGCGGCTTTCTCAATAAACACTGCACACTGGCCACAGCCGAAGGTTTTAAAAACCATTTCTTTTCTGTTCAAAATTCTGACAAACATGTCTCAAGTAAGACTGGGGACAACTTCATTATCCTCCCTACACTTAATGTCTTTTTGCAAAGAAAGCTGTTTAATAACACATCTGCTCTGTTTTCACAACTAAATTATTCCAGTTGGTCACACGTTCCAGTCTTCGGCAAGACACTTGTGTTACCAGAGATAAAAACATGAAAAAGGAAATATATTGCAGAAATCAAAAACCTTATCTACTTCTAGACTCTCTCTCTTTGCCATAATTCATTCAAGAAGGCCCCAAGAATAATTTTTGATGTAAACTCAGCTACAAACATACATCACTATGCTGATAAAAATCACAGGCTAAACTTATGAAATATAGTGACTTTCATTTCTTTAGTGATGTTAAAATAACTTTTTTCTAAGGTTCAACAGACACAAAAGATAAAAAGGGTTACCATTAATCCTTTAAATAATAAAGAAACAGAAGACACTCCACAGATTAATTCTATGGTCTGAGGATGAACTTGTTAGATTGAGTCACTGAATTAATTTGATGAAGATACTGGAAATCATAAAACACACAGCATCAAGCCGATTCATTTAAAACATCTTTGTTTGGGCACTTTACAACATAAATTATGTGGAATAACTTTTGGATTCTAAATTCTGGCTTCACTAAGTTCAGTTTTCAGTTAACAAACATTCAGTGAGGACAACTCTGCAGGCTCTGTGCTAGGGAGTGAGGACACAGAAGCCGGTTCTTGAGTCAGTTCCGTAGGGAGATGGAAGTGGGAGGGAAGGGTGGGCCTTCAATAGATAAATGCAGAACAAAGGGGTATTCCTAGAGGCATGTGCAAACTCCTGGGGGCAAAGTGAACAGAGAGAGCCTGACACTGGGACTGGGTCTTGAAAAATGAGCAGGCTGAGTACGGGGAGGTGGAAATGTTTGTAAGTTAGAGAGGGGTCAGGTTCGAAAGGCACATTCCAGGCAGTGGGAACAGCACAGAATGCATCGTGTGCAAGTAGTTACAGTGACCACAGCCCAAATGTGAGATGGGAAACTATGGGCTATCAGGCTAGCGTGGTCAGCTGCTTGTCAATGTCTGCAAAGGCTATGCTGAACAGTCTGCATTTTATTCTGTAAGCCTATTTCAAATTTTTTTTCTGGCTGAGAGTGGTGGCTCACATCTGTAATCCCAGGACTTTGGGAGACTGAGGCAGGAGGATGGTCTGAGGCCAGGAGCTCAAGAACAGCCTGGGCAACATAGCAAGACTGTGTCTACAACTAAGTAGAATTCCTTTGGTTCAAGGGGAGGCCTTATGCCCAGTCCTCCCCAACCTCCCTCCGTACCCTTGAGGTCCCTCTGAGATGCTAGAGTTCTGAGGAACACGGTTTAAAAAGCACTGCCATGGGGGACAGGGACTTAGGCAGTGTTTTACTGATGCAGTGAGCCTCTTTGTTAAGGAAAAAACCTGAATCCTGCATCTAGTTCTTTCCCTAACCTTTCCACTCTAGCTTATCCCTTTATGCAACACAGAAGTGATTACCTTTCATTTCTCAGAGACATGGAGAATTTATAAAATGTTACTTTTCAAAGCATCCTCAGTTCTTGGAGAGAAAGATGCTAGAACAATGACATCTTTATTGGCCGACAAGCTGAAGTGAGCAGGATTAGGAAGAACATGTTTATCCAAAGGCAGAGGGAATCCAGCAACCTTGAGGCAAGGCCCCCCAGCAGCAGGCACTTTTCTCACAGCCTCTTGCAGGGTCGGAGGCCTCACGGGATGACAGGAATGGCAGGAAGGGAGTGGAATGGCCTTCCTCCTTCCCCTGTGTCCCCCTATGTTCTCCCTTTTTGCCAAGCTGTAGGTGAATGAGTTGAACACGTAGTCCAGCAGAGTTTGACAAAAAATTAAACACCCACCCATAAATGAAGCAATGTGGCATGTGCCCAGTCTACCAGCCCCCTTTAGGCTCCTGCTTAGTCAGTGTTATCTCAAAAACTTGAATCGTATTATAAACACTTGCTGGCCTTTACATTTCTCATTGTTCCTTTTGAGTAAGTAATTCCTTATAACATCTGTTCTCAAATTTAGTGAATGTTGGACACAGGGAATTAATAAAAATTAGATGCTCAGTCTGTACTCCAAGTTACTGAATCACAGTCTACTAGGGTGAGCCCTAGGTAACTAACTGCATTTTAAACAGGCTTTGCAGATAATGCTTGTCTGTACCAGACTTTTAAAACCATTATCTTTTTTGTTTTGAGATGAGTCTCGCTCTGTCGCCCAGGCTGGAGTGCAGTGGCCGGATCTCAGCTCACTGCAAGCTCCGCCTCCCGGATTTACGCCATTCTCCTGCCTCAGCCTCCCGGGTAGCTGGGACTATAGGCACCCGCCACCTCGCCCGGCTAGTTTTTTGTATTTTTTAGTGGAGACAGGGTTTCATCGTGTTAGCCAGGATGGTCTCGATCTCCTGACCTCGTGATCCGCCCGTCTCGGCCTCCCAAAGTGCTGGGATTACAGGCTTGAGCCACCGCGCCCGGCCTAGAACCATTATCTTATAGTGTTCTCTAGGTAACTAACGAACCCTTACATAGTTTAAAATTTTTTTCTTTCACAGAGGAATTTCAGTGTGATCTATGTGCCCTTTCTGCCCCTTGACAGGACTAGAGTCCTAAAAATGATTAAGTGATTAATCTAAATGCTACACCCAATTACTTAACTGCAAAAGTATAATATGCCAAAATACATAACTGGACTGTATCTACTTTGATAATTTAAGTGGAGGAATGCCAGCCCAGCAGTGATCTCTTCTGTAGGACCAGGCAAGAGTTTAATTATGAGCTAGTAGGTCATGCAGCTGCCAATAATCTGGGGGGTGCTGACACTTCTGGCATGAGGGATATATCTAAATCTAGGCGTTTGCCGCCTTGGGAAATCCCCAACTTCCCTCCATCTCACAGGGAAGGAAGGCAGATTCAGGTCTGACTGGTCAAGTCCCCCAAATGGTAAAGGGAAGGGAGCACAAAGTAAAATGAGGGCTCTGGTGAGTGCAAATTCCCAGCAGAAATCTGGCCCTGTGCCCCCAGCTCCCAGGGCTGGGCTGCTGAGGTCAGGAGGTGGGCTGCGAGGTTCTCTGCTGCCATCAAGACCGAACAGGATGGGGGCACGTGTCAGGCTCTGGGCACCATAATACAATCCCGTTTGATTAAAAGAAATTTCTGGTAATGAATTAAAACAGACCCAAGGAAAAAAGGACACGGTGGCAATATATCCTCCTGGCACCCAGCACACAGAAGGGAAGAGAGGGAAAGAGAGAAAGGAGACATAAATAAAAGGGACTACTCACTGGGGCTTTTTTCTTCAGCAAGGTCACAGGCACAGAGCAGATCAGAATCGATTGAGATGGGTTTCTGCTTAATCCAAAACTTAGTGCTGGCTTTCTGATTCGTAACAGGGTCTATCTCTACTTTGTCTCCAGAGATACCTGTAAGCCAAGGGGAAGACAAAAAAGAAACCACAAGAAGTAGAAGGTGTAAGTGACTGCAGGGCAATCATTTGACCTGTTTTATAAATCCGAAATTGCACGAACATGAGCTCTTTCTTAGGGCTTTGGGGAATGCCACGGGCTTCCTGAGACAAACATACGGACACTCCAAATGGCACACACAAGTTGCACAGTCTGGTTTCCTGGGTGGGTGAGTTGAGGGTGGGGGAACCTCCCCAAACTATATGAGAAGGTATTAAGAAACAAGCCTTCTTAGATATAACATGGATCCAACACAGAGAGGCTGTGTATAGCCATACATTATCTCTATATTGTAAAGAAATAACTATCAGGTTTATTTAAAAAACAGTTTTGATTGATGCTCTGAGTTGTTGTTCTCATTTAAGAAGATCTGGGGTGGACAGATAAATCTGTAACATCCCTATGTTTAAATAGCTAAGTTACCAATGAACAGCTTCTGATCTGAAACAACCTTGTACACTACAAATAGGGGAATAAAATAACTCTTCCTTTCTGTGACACTAAATAATTGCCCAACCTATATTTAAGGGAAGTCATGAGAGGATTAAAAGGTCCCTTACATAAAACCTTTCAAGTTCAAGTCTTGGAGCCTGGCTTCGGGCTGCAGAGGTCACTGCCCCCCTGCTGAGGGAGAGACTCGGCACTGGGTGTGAGCTTTACGCAACAAAGACTTTATAACAGGAATCCAGAATGCTCAATACTGGCACTTCCGATTTCATTTTTAGAGCTTAGAAGACAACACGTTGTACAGTGACTGGGAATAAAGGTGTTTGCAGAACAAAGGAAATGCCAGGTATGGGAGGGGCCCTGGAATAAGTGTGGAAATGCACAGGAACCGCTTTTCCGGTACTACAGAGGAGTACATGCTCAGCCCGACACACACCATCTAGGCTAGATGTGCTCTTTTTCGTCTTTCGTTGAAAATTAAGGAATCTGTTCATGAAGTGAGACAAAAACCTTTAACATGCCTTCTACAGTGGGCCCCATATGGAACCTTAAAAGTAATTAATTTTTAGGCCATAGTTTAAAGGTCAGGGTCAAAGTGAAAAAAAGCAAAATGAAGATATAAGAAATAATTAAAATAACCAAATGTACATAGTAAAACGGAAAAGACATAGTTAACATATTTCATCCTACGAATCACACTCAAATTTTTGAACAAAATGTGAGAAAACTCAGTAAGCCAAAAGCAGGAGCAGATAAAACAAACAGTTCAATTAACCTCCCCCTAAAATAAAACACACATACATACACCCCAACCACAGTTTGACAGCAAATTTAAAATTGAAAAAACAAATACAAACAAAATCCTAGTGATCAGGTCTGCTACACGCTTCATTCATTTATATTTTATTTTATGAATAAATAAATCCCAAATACCAGCTAGACAAAGGCAGAAGACTGTGTGCAGAGAGACTACAGTGGAGGCTCCTCCGCTGCCTCCAGGGGAGACAATGCAGAGATGGCTGCTGTACCCTGGTCAGTATGTGTGGTCTTTGGTAAAGATGAACAATTGGTACTTTTTGCTAATCGAATGCTGGAATTTGTCGTTAGACCTATTTCAGGAACACCATATTTCAATTAGGCATAATGTCGTAAGTCCAGCTGACTCTGGACGTTCAGGTCTAGATAATTTCAGGAGGGTGAGAATGTACCAGGAGACCACTTTGATTACATTTCAGTTAAAATAGATTGCGACTACCCAGTCACACTCTTGCCTCCAATTTGGTCATTAATTGTTAAAGATCTGGACATTTCTATAGTTCCCTGAAAGAAATACCGAAGCCATGGTTGTCGGTTGTGTGTGTGTGTGTGTGTGTGTGTGTGTGTGTGTATGTGTGTTCCCCTTCTACTTATTTTGACATTTATAAAAGTCAAAATGAGCACAGCAGAATAAATGTGCATATCTCTTATGTGAAAATAAACCATGCTCCACATCCTTTTCTCAGAAAGAATGGGGCAAAAAAATCATCACCAGAGACATGGTTTTAAAATTTTGTTCTATGGCCCTGCAATTCTTGAAGCCGTAGTCAGTCAATACTGTTAATGTACCTTGTTAATTTGATAGGATTTGTCAGGTAACTCCACTGGAAAATTATATAAAACTGTTCCAGATGAAAAGATGATAGTGACATGAATTAAAGTGATAGAACAATAGTGGAATATAAACCAGAAATGACACCCAAAGTGGCTGTTGATTTATTGCTGTACTGAGTTTGGTTCTGGGCTCCCATGTATATTAGTGCTACAAATCTGGGTCCATTTAGCAGAGGGATGCTCATACATACATCACCAGCTCCTGCTCCAAGCCAAGGTCACTCCCCATTGCATCAATCTTTTCAACAGAGCCTACTTCACAAAGCAGGACTTTTGTAACCATCTCAGATGTAACAGACTCTCGTCCTCTTTCATCTTTCTTTTATCATGTAAAGTACACTTTAACTTCTATTATTTTTATCTGCAAATTGTTACCGTATAGTTCATCCATTACCAGCAGTATCTCTGCATCAATTGCCTAAGCTCTGCACAGCCACAGAACACTTTCCCAATGCCGCCCTTTCCTGGGGTTATTGTGCAGTTACTGTTCACAGAGGGGAACCCCAAGACCAGGGCTTGGGGATGAAGATGTGGGAGATGAAAGCAATAGGTTCAAGATGGGCAGACAGGTGGAATATCATTTCAACAATTGGTGTGTTCCAAAAAAGTTGCATGTGAATCAGATTTTTTTCTGAATCGAATCACATTTTCCCACTGACTTCTAGTTCCAGAGCTACTTTATCTTCATTTTAGATTGATCTGTAATTGGCAGGGGCTCCCAACACTTTAGTTTTAAGTTTCTCTGCCCTGTAGGCTTTCAGTCAAGTAGTTAATGATCTGTAAAACACTTGCCTGCCTAGAGGAGTCACTATTTAAAGGAACCTGTAGGGGAATCTTTCCTGATGGGAAAAATCCTTTTGTACATTAAATAATCTTACCCTCTTAATACCTGTGTAAGTCTCAGCTTCTTAAGGCAGCACAGGCAGCACCGCAGCACCCTATCTGCTCCTGCTACCACATGGCAGCCCTCAGCCTGAGGCAGTCCACGGGAGGAGCCCTCTTCCTGAGCACCCCCAGGAAGAGAACACACCTACTGCAGAAGAGAGAGAGGAGGCCTAGAATCCAGCCTGGAGGCGAACAGAGGCCTCTCTGTCCTTAGCTTCAGAGCCCTTGGTAGTCTTCTTGGTTACAAGGAAGAGTTAGCTTGGTGGAGGGGAGATCAGTGAGGAGGCAGGTGACACAGCCCAGGCCAGGGGCAGGGACATTTGTGGCTGGGGTGCAATGGGGATGAGCATATTAAAGACAAAAGCACTAGGAGTAGGCAAATGACTGCAAGTACGGTGTGAGGGAGAAGGGAGTCAGACAGGTTCCTGGGGCATCGCTGCGGTGATGAGGGGTGGGGGGAAGAGGTTGTGGAAGTCTGGCTAGTGGGGTCACAAGTGTGGAGGTTGGGTAGTACCCCACTTGTCACTGCCACTTCTCTATGCTAAGTGGAGGGAGTGGGTAAGCAGCACTGTCTCCCTGTGACAGCAGAGCACCGGGAGAAGAAGGCTGCTGCACGCATGGTCCCTGCGGCTCAGACTCCTTAAGGCAAAGGCCTAGGTAAAGAGCAAAGGTGCAACCCTGGTGTGCTCACTGCTGTTTCTGCTTCAGCTGGCTCGGGCACCAGGGATCATTCAGTACAATTTTCTCCTTAGGCCCAACAGGCACGACGCTAGTTATAGACACCATTCACTGAGCACCTCCAGTATTAACATAACAGCTAACATTAACTGCCATCAACAATGTGCCAGCATGGTTAGAAATCCACCATGTGCATGGACTCAAATCTCTTAATAACCTCATGAAGTTGGCTACTATGTTCATCCTACTCTACTGACAAGGAAACAGAAACACAGGGAGGTTAAGTAACTTGCCCAAGATCACCCAGCTGGTAAGTGGCAAAGCTGCAATTTGAACTCAGGAAGTCTGGTTCCAGAATGTGCCCCTCAGCCACTACACTATTCTGCAAGAACTGTGCCAAGTGTTTCACATAACATATCCCAGGAGAGGGGAACGTACTTGCCTAGGTCAGGGAGCATCTAAGTGGAACAGCCACTGTTCAAACCCAGAGCTACCTGGGTCTCAAGTCCTGGTTCTTTCTGCTGCTCTGCACAGCCTCCACTGTGAGTCAGAAGATGTGTTAATAAGAAGGAGTTCTGCCCAAACAGTCCCCCATCTCCTCTCAATTTTCACCAAGGAACAAATAAATGTTCACAAATGCCAATAAATGCACACATCTATTTTTTGTTCATACATGGCAAATTGGAGCATGAAATCCAATCAATATTCTTTCTGACCACCGAGCAGTTTTGATATCCTCAGCTAAAGTTTTTGTGTAAAGTCATTTAAGGAATGGCGGAGCCACTCCTTACAGTGTCATGTATGCACTGTTTTAAGTAATTCAAATTATAAATCTATTTCCAAGGAAATAAGAGGAAATGGCTTTTGTTACATTCACATTTCTCCAACTTAAGTGGCCAATAATAGAGGAATAATTGATCCAACAATGACGAAATACAACATAACCATGAAAAGTTTTGACTCAAAAAACCCTTATAACACAATAGTAAGTGAAAAGGACAGGAAAAACATCTATAAAAAAAGATATCAAAAGGATGTGCTCCAAAAACTGGTACCAGTGGTCAACTCTGGTTAGTAGAATTATATCCTTTCCTTTTCTGTATTTTTTCCAAAATAAACATTTCACCAAAAATAAAAACAAACATCACTTTAAAAGCTGACACTTTTTGATTTTCACTTCAGAATTCAGTATCCTTTCTTGACTGCTAAAATGTGAGGAAGGATAAGTATGCTGAAATCTTGAAATGGTGAAGTGATCCTTAATGAAAGAATGCTTCCTTCTAGCAGTTCTTTAGAGAACTTTTTTTTTTTTTTTAAAGCAGAATTTCTCTAGCAGAACTTCTAGCAGTTTAGTGGTATGCCAGGGGCTGTGCTGCTGGGAAGGGCTCATGAGCTAAACTACACCCAACCTGCTGCCCCTCTCAGAAGCGGAGCCCGGCAGGCTTCTTTCCAGTTCTGGCAGGTGGGGAAAAAGAGAACACGGGGGCTGGCCGGGAGCAGCCAGGGTCAGCCCCTTCTCCTGGAAACAAGGGAGGCAGTTTGTCTCCCTTACCAGCTCTCTCCCCTAACCACTTATCCACAGCCATCCGTCATGACCTTTTCATGCTCCCACTTCTGACAGCTTCCAGATACAGTGAGTCAAACTTCACTGGAAGCAAACTATCACACCAACTGTCAAAGGCAGAAAACATTGCCTGATTGCTGTCCTACATCAACGCCAGCATATAAATCCTTCCTTAACAAGACAGCTCAAAATAAACAAAAACACAACTCTAATGTGTATACAGCTCTCTGGGGAAACTATTTGTGCAAGCCTTTAGAGTTATCACAAGGAGACCCTTGTCTGCTTTAACTAACCAAGATTTCCATAAAAGGAGATTAGCACTGCGTAGCATCTTTTTCTAACACAGACTGAGCGCCCACTCTGGGTAGCCCCCACACTAGGTCCTTTTGTGTACAGCGGCTTATTGAGAGCTTAGAATACCTCTAATCAGCAAGGCACTATTATCCCACCTTACATTTGAAGGCAGCACTAGAGGGGGCTTAGGGATAGGAACCCTGGAGTCAGAAAGTCCTCTGTTCAAATGTCAGCTTTCCTACTTCCTAATTACGTGACTTCGGAAAAATTTCTATAAAACGGAGATAATAATAATAGATACCTCATGTGCTTGTTGTGAGGATTAGGTGAAATAAGGCATGACAAGGACTTGGCATTGTGCCTGTTACACAGCTAGCGACGAATATTACTCCTTCTCACGATTATTATCAGAAGTCAGGCACTGGGTTAAGGATGTGACACAGACTCAGTGATGAGGGTCGAGTCTGGGGAGCTCAGGGAGCCACAAGAGGGAGGTGAATAAAGGACCTGCCCGGCCCTAGGATTGGAGGCGAGAAGAATCTTCCCTGGGACCTTCTCTGCATTCCAGCCTTGGGAGCACCAGGATCCAGCTGGGGAGACCAATGCCTTCATCCCCACAAATCCCCCCAGTAACCTCCCACCACCAAGTGTCATTGGGCATTTCTCTTCCCCACAACCTCCAAGAGTTCAATTCGAATCAGGAAGAATGTTCTCAGACCTGGAGTTGTGGAAACTTTTGTGCTAGGGAATCCTCATCCTACTGGGTCTCCAGGCCACCAATTTGGAGGCCCTGATTGTGCTGGCACATCCCCACTGGTGTTATCCTGGGCAAAGTCACTGCTCCCTTGGAGAGTCTGAGAATCCTCCTTTGTAAAATGGGGGTAACAACAGTACCAACTCCCTGGGTGTCATGAGATGGAATGGCATAAGTACATAAAAACTTAGCACACACTGGCACGTAAGAGCTCAATTATTACTCAGATTTTTATTAAGGATGACCCCCAGAAAGATGAAATGGTATACTAGCCTATGGTGAATCAAATTAGTAAACTGGAGAGCTTGGTGGTTCAAGTCCAGGTCTAGCTGTCTGGTGAGTTCTGACTTGCCAGCTGTTTCCTATTGTCTCAGAGGAGACTGCTTGAGTCTTGGGAGGTACAACCTCCCCTATGGTACTCTTAAAATACCACCTTAAAAAAGCTAAAACACCACTTTGGCAAACATTAAGGCATTTAGCATTCCATGTCTTAGTGTATTTCCTGTTATTGTTTATTTGCTCAGACATCATAAGCTGTGGTTCATTCATTAATTTCCTACAGCTTTGAATCTAAGGCTACAAACGTCCCACTGCTGTTAAATCCTGGAGCAGCTTTTTATACAATTCTTCACTCCTCTTGTCTTCAGGTTACCTAGAGCCTATGAAAGCCTGGAAAAGCCCCTAGGGAGTGACACTGAACAACTCTTCGCCAGAGTGGATTTTGCTGAATATACACAGCCAATCGATAGCATCCACAGAGCAGTCAGGGAAGTCTTTGAAACTTGTCTGAATTTACACACAAGATCAGACACACAGGCTGTTTGGGCTTAATGAGACCTTAGAGATCACCTAGTCTGGGGTTTTCATTCTCCATATGAAGAAATTGAGTCTCAGGGCTGGGACATGACTTGTCTGATGTCACCCATTAATGACAGAGCCATAACCATAATTCATCTCCCCACACTACCAGGCCAGGGCTTAAACAGACCAGCTCACCTGCCATGCAGGAGTACTGCGTATTCACACACTGATCAAATGCATTACAACAAAAAAGCGCTCTCTCCAGCAATTTAAGGCACCCAAAATAGATGACAAAACCATATTTCAGGTCACAACTAAAATGAAACCCAGTAGAGCTTTACTTTCTTGAGATCAAGTGGGAGTTCTAGGCCCCAGGATCACTGGTTTCATTCAAAGGACTAACCATTCTGAAACGGTTTGGAACCACAGCTAAAAGCTGCCAATTCCAATATGTGGTCAGTAAGAGACTCAGTGACAAGTCCAAGCATACCTGACTAGACTGTTAGGCTTGGCATGCAAACCAAGGAGTGGCCTGGACACGAACGAACACAGAGCAGCAGTCAGCACAGGACACAGCACCAGGGCAGAGCTTATGAAATGAGACCTGGTACTGTTTAACCCCAGAAAGACCTGACCTTGGATGCATGCTAAGTTCTCTCTGCAGAGAAGGCATTTACAAAGATTCCGCACTAGGACAGTTAGATCACCACACTAAATACTCTGTCAGTAAATGGATACTTCAGGTGAGCCTATGAAGTCAGCTAGGAAGCAGTAGGCCCTAAGAGAATTTACAGTATCACTTGTAGAGTGGGGAAAACCTGATCGTCCCCATGTTCAGGCCCTGCTGCGCTGTTGGAGCTCAGGTGCCAAAGATGAGGAAGTGATCAAAGGAGCACAGAACTCTGGATGAACTATCATGAATCTGACTCCCATTAATTCCATCACGCCAGTGCTTCTCAACTTCTTCCAATTCTCAATTCTTTCTCAGCCATCTGAGGAACCTGACACATTGTCATTAATAACCCTTGACTACTCCACAGGAATTCTCAAAAGGGTGGCTCTGGGAGCAGGGAGCCAGAGGAAGATATGCCTCAGAAAAAGCCCCCAGTGTTTCCAATATTCCCAGTTAGGTGATTTTTCCCTAAGCCAATCACTACATTTAGTGTGAAAGTGGTAACGGAGCTTTCTGGAGGCAGTCTTGATAGCATGCATCCTCTGCCTCATCACTTAATTAGTATAAGTCAATTCCAAAGTTTGGTTCAGGAAATGCTGTCACAATAGGGATGGAACAATCATTTAATATTAGAATTGCCATCTTCAAATTACTCAATGGACCCAGGGATTTCTGAGTTAAATGTGACCCACGCCTCCTTCTGATCGTATCTTGGAATGGAGAGGGGCACCTCCTTAGCGTTCAACGGGGAAGTGAAATGGAAACGTGGAAGATCAATCCACTTCCTAAGAACATACACATTCAGATTATGTGATTACTTGAACTGTACTCCACAGGTACCTCACTGGAAACTAACAAGGAAAAATATCTTATGCGGCCACCCAGAACCATGTTTAGCCCGAGAGTGAGCCTGAGGAGTGAGGCAGTCCAGGTCACTGCTGCTGCTTTCACTCACTCTTGTGCTATTACCGTGTTTCTTAAGTTTGCATGTTGTATTCTCAAAAATAACACTGTAATAAAGTCTTCCTTTGAGTGCCGGCCTGTGGTTATTGACTAGTGGGTTAAATAATAACTGCAGTAGGAAAGATAAGGCAGGGAAGACAAGAAGTGGCAAATATGCTGCCTCTCATCATGCTCAGGCCCAGGGCAGACATTTTTAATCAATCACAGAGTTTCTTTATGTTGCCCTCAGACACAGCTGGAGATGCTGCCTCAGCATAATACCCTGGGCAGCCGTTATAAACTTGACTGGAGCCAGTTTATGAGATGAAACCTTTTTGCCTTCTCTAGGACATGTGGTATTGTACTTGATATTTTGATAACTACCATAATCACAAGTCTTATGATTATACATAATGGATAGTTTTATGAAAAGATAACAGAAGTAACCATGGAACCTTTTGGTAGAAGTCTTTTTCTATCATTTATCTATAAATCCTATACAGACTCTGTATACCCTACACAGAATTATTTTATTAGGTTATAGATGCGATGCTGATAAGATGGAATTCATGGTATCTTACGTGTTCAGTAACAAATCCCTTCGGTGACATGGGAAGGGTCTACACTGACAAATGAGGCAAATGAACCAAGTGAGTCCAAGTAGTGCAAATATCAAATCACTTCTCAGCATGAGACTGCATCAGAAAAACCAGGTCGACCTGCCCAGTCAATAAGAACAAGCCTGGCCAGAGAGATAAGGGGTAAGAAAGTCCTTTCAATACTGTGAGTTTGTGTCCCCCAAACACCACAGTCTAGGGGAGATATTGAGCCAGCAGGCCTGGGATGAGGCCAGGGACGGGGTGACTGACACATGTTCAGGGTCAGACCCACTGCTCCGAGGTGCTCTGCATGGAAGAGGTGTTCACTGTGGGGATGTCTTGGTCCTCTGTGCCATGGTTCTCGCATTTGTTTCTGTGCATTCCCTTGGCTGGTGCATTGTAATTTAGCTTCTGCCAGTCAGCCAACAAATACTTATTTATACTATAGGTTTCCTAGATTGTGGCTGCATTCACCACTTGACCCATTCCGTTTCAATGTTCCCCTAACTTACTTCCTTCTACCAGCCTTGGCCCATTTGGGTAGCACATATCTCAGTGTGCGACCTCCCTCAAGTGGTCAGGCACACAGGATCAGGTACATGGGAGATCAAGTTAATGGAAATAACCTCAACTTGGTAGAATCTCAAGTAAGGTCTACACTTGAAGGACATCTGTACTTTTTAGGACCGACAGAGGGAAAGCAGACAAGATGAAATATTCCAAGAATGTTTTAGAGAAATACAGGAATAGTTCGGAATGATGACTTTGTTTGGTAAGATTCTGGGCTGGCAGAGCAGGAATGGCAAAGAGATTTCAATTTAAGAACTACCTTCAATTGACTGGTAGGGGTTGCTTATAGGACTGTGTTGGAACGGATTCTGAGGTGGCTGATGAACAACATCTAAAGGAAAGAGGAGGAGGGTATCACAGTACATGGACATCCATCTCCAGATACTAGGGGTGGGAGAAGAGCAAGAATATGCACAAGTTTAGGAACTGGCCAACTAGAAGTAATCACTTCCTTTGGGCGGTTGAGTTATTTTTTCTTTATATATATATATTTGAGACAGGGTCTTGCTTTGTTACTCAGGCTGGAGTACAATGGCACGATCCTAGCTCAATGCCGCTTTGAACTCCTGGGTTCAAGGGATCCTCCTGCCTCAGCCTCCTAAGTAGCTGAGACCACAGGTATGCGTCACCACACCCAGCTAAAGTTTTTAAATGTTTTGTAGAGACAGGGTTTTGTCATTTTGTCCAGACTGGTCTTGAATTCCTGGCCTCTAGCAATCCTCCCACCTTGGCCTCCCAAAGTGCTGGGATTACAGATGTGAGCCATCCTGCCTGGGCTGGGGGTGAATTATTAGTGATACCTGTGGACTGGCACCTGTGGTATGCGATTGGGTCTGGCATATGGGACTGGGTTTCTGCCTCAGTTCTCCTGGAACTCTCCGTATATCTGATGCCTGAAGTGTGGGAGAGTTAGCACTAAGTAATAGCTATGTACCTCTCAACACAGTGGTTTACATAAACCACGTTCTTCCAAACTCCTCCAAGACTCAGTTTTCTCAGTCATGAAGTGGGAACAACAATATCAATGTGCTGTGTGGATTAAATGAGGTTATCACGGAGAAAGCTCTTGGTGTATTGTAAGTTGTCATAGTTCCACAGAGAATTAGCACAATGATTTGCACCCAAGTCATAGCAGTTAGGCTCAGGACTCAGCCTCAGACAGTCTTGGATTCTTAATCCAGCTTGATTATTTACTAGATTTTTCCTACACCCCAGTTTCATCATATAACAAATGGTGACAAAATCAGTACTATCTAATAATAGTGCTTTGATTTCAGGTGCCAGTGCATGCAAAGAGAACAATTAGCAAAGTGCATGGCACACAGTAAGCACTTGATAATAACTGCTTTGTAAAAATTCTATTTCTTATTACAGTTATTTTAAAAGATGAGAGCTGTGTCATATGTTTCATTAAAGGAGTTTTTTGGTCATAGAAAAGCCTGGTGGAGGCCAGGCACCGTGGCTCACGCCTGTAATCCCAGCACTTTGGGAGGCCGTGGTGGGTGGATTACCTGAGGTCAAGAGTTTGAGACCAGCCTGACCAACATAGTGAAACCCCGTCTCTACTAAAAACACAAAAATTAGCTGAGTGTGGTGGTGCATGCCTATAATCCCAGCTACTTGGGAGGCTGAGGCAGAAGAATTGCTTGAACCCGGGAGGTGGAGGTTGCAGTGAGCCGAGACTGCACCATTGTACTCCAGCCTGGGCAACAAGAGCGAAACTCCATCTCAAAAAAAAAAAAAAAAGTCTGGTGGAAAATTGATTTAGGTTTGGGTCTTGCAGGTCAAAATTTGAGCCTCTCATCCCCTGACTTTCTCAGAAACAAATGGAACAGTGACCACTACCACCCCATCAGAAGACAAGCAACTGTGGTGGCACTGCAGAGCCAGGGGATTCCAATCCTCAGCTGCGGCTCTTACTACCGCTAATTCAGCGTGGACAAGTGGTTTTCTGTGGAATCAGCAGGGAGGCTGGGCAAATGCCACACACACTCACTTTCCACTTAAAAGATGTTGCCACAGGGACCAAGTGAAATCTCTCTTCTGATTGATGCACGATGGACAGGTGGAGGCGACCATCCATCAGTGTCAGGAAGGACCTGAAGAACCTGGCTAGTCAGGTGAAATAAAATAAATTATTTACCCATCTCAGAATCCAGCTGCTCACTTGAATACTCATACAGGGTGTGCTGTTTGCCTCCCTGCTCTTGGCAGTAGAATGTTTCAGGAAGAAAGAATTTCTGGATTGCTAGGTGTGGGTTTTTGTTGCTGTCAAAATGTGACAGTGACACCTGCTTTGTAAGGAGGGAGAGAGGGTCTTCAATTACATACCTGTGTAATCTACGTAGGATGGGAAAATGGGTTTATTCAGTGCATGATATAATACTCATGGGCAGTTTGTCTGATTGTCACAAAATTCCTTAGGACTAATTAATGAAATTTCTGGTTATAATGATAAAGACTGAACTTTGATGACAGAAACAAATGTTTTGACATCATCTCTTTTAGAAGCCCCTCTCAGATGCGACTCTACACCAGAGGGCGCCATGTGTGCCACTGGAAGCGTTCAGAAACGATGCCCCAGCCTCCAGTCGCCTCACTTCCAACAACCAGGGAGATACTTGTATGACTGTCATCATTCATGTCTACCTGACAAGTCTCCATTGTGGTCACAAGTGGAACTTTGCCAGGAGAGCCACCCCATAATCTAAGTGACCTGGTTTAATACTTTCAAGATGGTGGACCTGGAGAGAGGGCAATAGGCAAAATAAATAATAATGACAATGATAAAACACTACGATAAGCTACCACTTAGAATATGCTTCTATGGGCCAGACACTTTCATAGAATGTTAAAAGGTAAACATCATTATCCCCATTTCACACATGGCAAAAACTAAGATTGAAAAGGGAAAAGACTCGTCCAGGTGACACTGCAGGTAAGTGGCAAGGCTGGGATTCGAACTCAGTGCTGACTGACTGCAGAGCTTGGGCTCCTCCCACAGAGCCTTTTGTGGACTTCTTCCTTTGAAATAATTTACAAGTCAGGCTCTAATGTATTAAAGTTTGTCTTTTTTGCCTTTGGAAAAAAGTGGGGAAAGAAGCCCATTATCTTGGTTATGATTTCAAGATGGCACTGTTCACAATGGGGAATAAGCAGGGATGGATCTGCTCATGATGCTCATCTGGGACCTTGCTTTGGTGCTCTGTCTGGACCACAGTTGGGATACTTATCGGACTTCTTTTTTTCCTTTGAGACAGAGTCTAACACTGTTGCCCAGGCTGGAGTGTAATGGCATGATGACAGCTCACTGCAGCCTTGATCTCCCAGGCTCAAACGATCCTCCCACCTTAGCCTCTTGAGTAGCTGGGACTACAGGCAGGCACCACCACACCTGGCTATTTTTGTATTTTTTGTAGAGACGGAGTCTCACCATGTTGCCCAGGCTGGTCCTGAACTCCTGAGCTCAAGTGATCGGCCCACCTTTGTCACCCGAAGTGCTAGGATTACAGATGTGAGCCACGGCACCCAGCCTACTTATTGGCTTCTTAAAAGTAGGCCCATTCAGAAAAAGCAGGCCCTTTGCTATTGGGTAAGTACTGCAGCTAAACACAAACTGGATGTTTGAGTGGCATTCTTACTTTCACAAACTGAAAGTGTGGCCAGGCGTGGTGGATCACGTGAGGTCAGGAGTTGGAGACCAGCCTGGCCAACATGGTGAAACTCCGTTTCTACTAAAAATACAAAAAAATTAGCTGGGCATGGTGGTGGGCGGCTGTAATCCCAGCTACTAGGGAGGCTTATGCAGGAGAATCGCTTGAACCCAGGAGGCAGGGGTTGCAGTGAGCCAAAATCATGTCATTGCACTCCAGCCTGGGCAACAAAAGCAAAACTCTGTCAAAAAAAAAAAAAGAAAAAAAAAAAAGAACGAAGAAAGAAAGTGTACATACAGAAAAAGTGCACAAATCATGAGTATATATACCATGACTTTTCCACAAAGTCTACAGACCCACGTAATCAGCACCCAGATCAGGAAGCAGACCCTTTCCAGCTTCCCAGAAGCCCCTCTCCAGCCACTACTACCATCTTACCCCTGGAATAACCAGTATCATTACTTCCTACATAAGATTATTTCCTTATATTTGTGAATGTCATATAAATGGAACCATATAGTATGTACTCTTTTATTTATTTTTGAAAACTGGCTTTTTTTTAATCACTCGTATGTTTATTTCTGAAATACAGTAGGAAAAATATCCCCAGGAGGAACACTGAATGACTTTATGATTTACGAATCAACACTAAATAAGCAATTTTACCACTTTAAATATTTAAGGTTTTTGTGAGGAAGAAGAGCTACAGTAAGTCCTCACTTACTGTCATTCATAGGTTCTTGGAAACTTCAACTTTAAGTGAAATGATGTACATCATTTTATTCAATGTTGTTTTGTTATAATGTTGATAAGGGAAAAAAATCAGTTTTGTTATATGTCATTTCACTTAAAGTTACAGTTTCCAAGAATCTATTGAGGACATTAGTTGAGGACTTAATGCAGAGGGGAAAAAAAGGTGGTGTCTGTTTTGGTTCGGAGTTACTGAGTGCTGCCTCATCTGATCAGCCTGCTGGAATCACCATCATCTTAGCTAATGCTCACTAGGCACCTGCTAGAGGCCAGGCGCCTTTCTAAGTTCTCTGCACGTGCTGCGGCATTTCATCCTCATAGTTAAAAAATTATCTTTATTTTTACAGATAAGGAAACTGGGGCTCTGCTCCATTTGCCAGTGGTGCTACAGCTAATAAACGAGCAAGGTTTGCACCTGGGCCTCCAACTCCTGAGTGCGCCCTCTGAGCACTGCACTCTACTGCCTCCCAACTAACAGCTCTCACATAGGGAAGTTTACAACTGCAGGCCCCGTACTCAGTGCTTTACATGTCGGATTTCGCTTGTTCCCTATAGCAACCCTGAGTCATTGGTACTACTGATATTCCCATTCAAGCAGGATAGAATTGAGGCTCAGAAAGATTAAGATACTTGCTTAAGGTTACATGGCTGTCTATTGATAGAGCATTTAACAAATTTAAACCATTTGTGATTCTCTTGCCCATCTCTTAATCACTAAGTTGGGTAGGAACATGTGAGGAGATTTTTGAGGCCGCTCATGAGTTATCCAGGTTCAAACTAATGCCAACATTGGACAATATTTTATTATGACAAACATACAAAGCATTTGTGAGAAACATGAAATAAATGAACCTTGGAGTTAAAAGGAGACGTAGGAAGGGGTGGTGTGGCAGAGACAGGGTGCAGCTCAGCTCCCTGACTGGGTGAGCCTGGCATGACTACCCATTCTTCCTCTCCCTTGGCCATTATATGGGAGACCCGTTATTAGGGAGCAGGTGCACCTGAGTTGGTTGGACCAGGGTTTGCTCCTGGCACCACAACCTACCCACTGTGTGAGTTGGGCATGAGACTTGACTGCTCTGTACCTCATTTACCCCCCCTGTTAGAAGGGGACAGTAAGAATACCCCACCTTTTAGGTAGTTAAGTAGTACATGTAAAGCACTTAACACAGTGACTAATACATAGCAGATACCTATAAAAGGCAGCCATGATGATGATGATGATGATGATGATGTATTAATAGTATGTTGCTTACTATGACACTTTTCCTACTCCTGTTCGGTTTAAGTCAAAACAGAAATTTAGCACATAATTAGAACAAATTAATCCCAAATATTAGTTGAAAGTTCCAAATTATATGATGAAGATCCAAATATACCTTTTGAGATCATTAAAAAGCTTCCTGAATAAAGGCCTGAATGAATAAGCAATGAGTTAGCTGAGTAAGAACAGGCAGGCGGCACCGTCACAAAGCAGTTAGTTCTAAGGATAGCAGGCAAGAGAATTACAGAATGAAAAGAATTATGGAACTTCATTGAAGTCAATCAGTTTGAAAAGAGTCTCAAGTTAGTTCTACTTCTAATCTTCTGCTTCATAAAAAAGAGGACAAGACAGAGCACTCAAGTGGGAAAAAGGATGTACTTCAAATTTCATTGTTTAAACATTTTCTCAGAAAACAAATTACCTTTAGTCATTCAGGTCACATAAAAGTTGTATGTTGTTTCTTTCCCCATTCCTACATTGACTGCTGACATGACGAGCCAGCTCATCATCTGCTCACGCACTTACCTAGCTGTACGTCGGTTGTGAATCGCAGTCTGTGGATCATGCTGACTTTGAATGACTTGTAATGGTGGCTGCTAAGCATATCCTGTACTGTGGCTATGTCAATTTGTGAATCCTCCTCAAAAACCCCGTCTGCCCTTGAACCTGGGGAGGAAAAGGCAGTTTAACACATAAAGATACATGAGGCTTGGCAAATGGTGTCTGCTTAAAATGCTTTGGGATAAATTAAAATAATATGGGTTATTTAATTTGGAGAAGAAAAGGCTGAGTGATGACTTAATAATGCCATTCCAGTAAACAGAGAATGGTAACATATTAATCACTCAACAATTAATTCCACAAACACTATGGCAGGTCCTTGGCTGGGCAGCAGGGATACAAGGATAGAAAAATTCCTGCTTGTTCTCAGCAGGAAGCTCAGTCCACAAGAGTGAGTCAAAACCACAAAAGCATGGGTGGTGTTAGCCGTATCACGCTTCTTGTTTTTTTTCCAAATGTGATTTTCCTAATCACCAAAGTAATCCACATTCCTTGAAGAATCTCTGTCCTTTCCAAGACTCCCAAACCGTCTTCTTTACTGCCTCTTGCCCTGCGCCCCACAGCCTCCACTGGCTCAGGGGGCACCTGCTGGTGCTTGGGTGTGACAGCCCCATCACTGGCCTCCCGGTCACCAGGCTCCCCCACTGCAGTCCAGCAGTCACAGACTTTCTGATCCGTTTTGCTAAAGGTTGGATCGTTGATTCATTCACCAAATGCTCTGAGAGCACCCTGTGCATGCTGAGCACTCTGATATGTGATACTGGAGACAGATAAGGAGCCTGGCGCTCAAAAATCTTCCCTGGCTCCATGGCCTCCTGAATGAAGAACACGTTTTTTTAGCCAGACAATCACAGCAGCCCATAATGTACCTGAAACATACTAATATTCTTCTCACTTCTCACATATGCCTTCTCTCAGCCCTCTCAAACCCCTCAGACTGCACAGTGCTTCAGGGTTTTAAATTCTGGGCCTTTGCTCACGTGCTGCCCTTGCCCTAGAACAGCCCTCCCATCCTTACCCAGACCTGTAGAAATCCCCCCACCCCTCCCTAGGCTAGCTCAAACTCTATCTATCCCGTGAAATCTTTTCTGATGGTCCTTACTGGCAGTGAATTCCATGAAAGTTGGCTTATACTGGACCCTGATAGTTGTGGCTACAACTCCTAGCTCTGCCTCTAATTTGCTGTATGATCTTGGGCAAGTGACTTTATCTCTCTGAATTTCAGTTTTTGCCATTCACATCAAAATTTAGGTAAAGAATACATATGCTTCAAAAGAGCGGTGATTATTTTTCTTCTAGCATCACACTGGATTATATTCAGCCTCGCACTAGAATTGCTTAGTGGTTGCTCTGTCCTAATTTGGAAGCTCTGTGAAGGTCAGGAAAGTTTCTTACTCATCTTTATATCTTCCGCAAGCAGTAAAGGCAACTGGTATGCTCTCACTAAATTTTGCTAAATAAATACTAGCTAGTATATATGAGTGCCTACCATGTGCCAGGCTTGGTGTTAAGCATTTCACACATTATTGCATTGAAGGTCTTATAATTTTCCATATTACAGATGAGAACTCTGAGGCTTTGGGAGGCTGTCACATGCTAAGGTTACATTAAGCAAAGTTAAACTATCTCTTGGTCCCTGGGCTTTGAAATGTGGACTTCTGCAGGTGCAGCTGCTGGTGCCATCACCAGTGCAGGGGGTAGAGTGGGTTGGGAGGAGAGAAGCCTATCTCGCAGAGGCTGACCAGAGCAGGGTGCTCTAGGCCTCATGTTGAGCACTCAGAGATGGTTCCACAGGGAAACCCAGAGAGAACTTTTTGGGACGGAGCTGGGGGAATGGAAAACTCTAGATTTGGGTATAAAACTGGAAAATTTTGTGACCCACTGGTAGCCTGACAATGATAAGCTTTTCCTTCCCACAGTTACTGTTTATGGGGCAAGTATTTTAAGTCAAAGTTGGTGTCTGATGCTTTCACAGTGAACTCATTTATTAGGAAATTTGTGTTCTATTTGCAAACACTACAGTAATTCCCAACCTGGACCATCCCAGCGCCCACAATAGTGCTTTCCTTCAGTAAGGAGGAGGCCTTGCCCTTCACTAAGTGCTTCTGGCAGAATCCCATCTCAAAGTATCTTGCACATGCTGTCCTCCTCTCTGCCCAGGTCAGCCTTCTCCCCATCTCACTCTCTCCCGGCCCCTCCCTGTTTTCCTCCTGAAGAGCAGAGCACCAGTGACACTTCAGGGAAGACTTCTCTGGCTGCAAGCCCCCGACACTAGTTTGGTTCCTTCTGTCCCCGTACCCTACATTTTCCTTCAGAACAGTTATCACAAGGAGTAACTGCCAGTCTCTGCCATTAGACTGTAAACCCCAAGAGCACAGGGACTGCTTTCTCATCACTGCAACTCAGACACTGCAACTCAGACACTGCCGGTGCTACCACTCAGAGGATAAAGCAAGCGTTCAATAAACATGTACTGAATACCAGCTTCCATGTCCACAGGAAGGTGAGGGTCAGAGAGACAGAGTGACTTAACCAACATCACACCTCCAGGACACTGCAGAGCTTCACTCCACATCTCCAAGGGCCACTGGGTAGCCTGTTTCCTTTCCTTGCAGTGCCTGTGATTTTGGACAGAGATGCCATGATCCTGATTACCACTCTCTCCTGGGTAATATCCACATCCCAAACTGAGAGGCTGGCTAGGATTTGGAGTTTAGAATAATCATTCACTTTTTCCAGTCTTCATTTTTACTGAAACATAACTGTCAAAACATGTTTTATTTCTACTTTAGAACTTCTTATACATGAGAATTACAGAGTATTTTGGTAAAATATTAAAATCATTTAATGTTTTAAAAATCATTTCATCTTTTCTGAGAAAATGCTATTAGATACAACTTAGCTCTGAGCTCAAGAACTTCTGTTTGCTTTACTAATTAATGTTTTCTAAATATTGCAGGTATTTGATTTGGAAAGAGGTAACAGCTCATTATGCTAAAATGCCAATTACTAAAAAAAAAAACCCACACTTAAGATTTTTACATTTTATGATGTTGGATTAAAACCAATTTAAAAATTACTATAACGTGACATATAATTTTTTACTGAGCAATTTCAATGCCAGCTGCTAATAAAGCATCTTAGCTATAAATGATAATTCAGATGCTTTTAGATAAAGTGGTGCATAAATATGGCTGGAAATTGATTTAGCTTCTTACAGAAGCTACTGAAGAATGACATATTTTGTTTAATACACCAGCTAATGTAGTCCTAAAAGCTGAAACAAGTGCCAGTTTTCACTCCTAAATTTGCTGTGGGAGATTAATGAAAACTTTATATTTTGCTGAAATGTTAATAATGGGCAGATGAGATGATAGGATTTTAGTAGAGGTCTTAAAGCTATGAAATAACCAGCAAGGCTTGTCAATATCCTTGTATTAATTTTGTACAAGACTTACATAGCTGGAGCTGGCTCAACCCACTAATGCTTCTTGCATTGACCTTCTACTATCTGATAGTGTAAATTCGTATCCCATTTGAGGACTTAAGTCCGCCGGGTACCTGGGGGAGTTCTGAGCCTTGCCCCAGCCGACAAGGGGCATGTTTGCATTTATGATCAGAAGGACAACAGCACCTGAAGGAGTGGGGAAGGAATAGTCCTGTACTCGCCTCCAGTTCATGCTGCTCACTCCAAAGGAGGTTATCTGATGAACGGGATCAACTGTTGGTTTTGGAGTTCCAGTGTTATTTCTTTCTTTCTTTTTTTGAGACAGAGTTTCGCTCTTGTTGCCCAGGCTGCAATCATGAGATCTTGGCTCACTGCAACCTCCACCTCCCAGGTTCCAGCAATTCTCCTGCCTCAGCCTCCCGAGTAGTTGAGATTACAGGCGTAAGCCACCATGCCCGGCTAATTTTTTGTATTTTTAGTAGAGACGGGGTTTCACCGTGTTAGCCAGGATGGTCTCGATCGCCTGACCTCGTGATCCGCCCGCCTCGGCCTCCCAAAGTGCTGGGATTACAAGCATGAGCCACTGCGCCTGGCCGAGAAGACATTTTTAGCAACTCAAAGTGAAAAGTAGAGAGAACCAGAACATCTTAAAAATAAACATACTGAAAAAACAAAAATTACTGCCTGTTAATTTAATTGAAATATAACCCGTTGGTATTTTGTTAAATTAGCAATTAAAAAGGTCACAAGCAATTAAATGAAACAAAAGCCACACTGTGTTCATCTACATTAATGCTGAACTAGGTCTCCTCGTGAATGACAAGATAAATTGTTATGGTGCCTTCAAAGACTTCACAATGTATTTTGTCAAAGTCGGGAGTGTTAATGTCTCTATATGCCATGGATTACCATAATGTATTGTGTCAAAATGCTCAAGCTGCAATAACTCAAAGATGTATTGTGATAGATCAAATTTTGGGGTGGGGCCTAATAGTGACTTGAGCACCACATCTCAAATGGGCTGACGACAAGGCTCCAGAAGAATGACAATCACAAGGTAGGAAGGTATGGAGGACAAGCAGAAAACCCAGGAAGGGAAGGAGCTTAATTCTCGGGAGTACAAAATCAGGAAAGGGGAACTGAGGAATGAGGCCTGGCACCTGTCTTCAGTGAAGAATGGCAAAAAGAGGCCACAGCAGGCAAAGGGAAGCAGAGAGGAGTTGAGGAAGGAGGCAGGTGGAGTCTAGGGCCTGCAGCCAAGAAAGAGAAGGTGCTGGGAGGCAGCCAAGGGCTGGGAGGCAGCCTTGGGGCTTAATAACATTAGAAAGAACATGGAATATAAGAGTTCAGAGATAGAGATTCAAACTCTCACTCAAAGTGTCAAGACTGGGTCAAAACCTTGCCCAGAGTTCCACTGTTAGGAAAGGTGAAACCGGGACAGATCTGTTGGATTCCGGAGTCCACGTGCCTTCTTTCCCTTCCCTCAAGTGGCTAAAGGCTGTTCCTGTCCTGCCTACCTCACCACGCTCCTACAGCAGCGGCACTATAACAGACTGTTGAGTTGCATAACTGTAAACTCTAAATCGACCTATGGTGGTGGTGGTGGGGAATTCCCAAGTCCCCTTCAGGGTCCATAATTGTAATACTATTTTTGTAACAACAGCAAGGCATGACTTACTTTTTTCATGTCCACTCTCTTACAAGTGCACAAAGGAATAAAAAGCTCCGCTGCGCGCAGTGGCTCACGCCTGTAATCCCACCACTTTGGGAGGCCGAGGAGGGCGGATCACCTGAGGTCAAGAGTTCGAGCACCAGCCTGACCAACATGGTGAAACCCCGTCTCTACTAAAAATGCAAAATTAGCTGGGTGTGGTGGCACATGCCTGTAATATCAGCTACTTGGGAGGCTGAGGCAGGAGAATCGCTTACACCCGAGAGGCGGAGGTTGCAGGGAACCAAGATTAACGCCATTGCACTCCAGCCTGGGCAACAAGAATGAAATTCAGTCTCAAAATACAAGACAAAACAAAACAAACAAACAAAAAAACAAGAACCAAATAAAAAAAGAAACCATTTGAGTTTTGGTATAGTAACAAAAATTAATAACCACAATTATCTGAAAAGGCTATTGAAATATTCTTCCCTTTTTCAACAACATATCTGGGTCAGGCCAAATTTTCTTCATATACTTTAAGCAAAGCAATGTATTGTAGCAGACTGAACTCAGAGGCAGATATGAAAATCCAGGTGTCTTCTATAAGCCCAGACATTACAGAAATTTGCAATAAGATAAAATAATGACACTCTTTTCACTAAAAATTTAAGGCCTGGCTGGGTGCAGTGGCTCATGCCTATAATCCCAGGACTTTGGGAAGCTGAGGTGGGCAGATCACTTGAGGTCAGGAATTTGAGAACACCCTGGGCAACATGGTAAAACCTCATCTCTATAAAAATACAAAAAATTAGCTGGGGATGGTGGCGCATGCCTGTAATCTCAGCTACTCTAGAGGCTGAGGCAGGAGAATCGCTTGAACCCAGTAGGCGGAGATTATAGTGAAAGCTGAGATTGCACCACTGCACTCCAGCTTGGGTGATAGAGCAAGAATCCGTCTCAAAAAAAAAAAAGAAAGAAAATTTCAGGCCAGGTGCGGTGGCTTATGCCTATAATCCCAGCACTTTGGGAGGCTGAGGTAGGTGGATTGCTTGAGTCTAGGAGTTTGAGACCAACCTGTGCAACATGGCAAAACTCTGTTTCTACAAAAAATACAAAAATTAGCTGGTTGTGGTGGCGGGTGCCTGTGGTTCCAGTTACTGAGGAGGATGAAGTGGGATGATCACTTGAGCCCAGGAGGTTGAGGCTACAGTGAGCTGTGATCACGCCACTGCACTCTAGCCTGGGCAACAGAGTGAGACCCTGTCTCAGAAAAATTTTTTTAAAAGAAATAATAATTACTTTTCATAAAATCTGTCATTTGGGCAAGGCATGGTGGCTCACCCCTATAATCCCAGCACTTTTGGAGGCCAAGGCGGGTGAATTACTTGAGTTCAGGAGTTTAAAACCAGCCTGGGCAACATGGCAAAACTGCATCTCTACAAAAAATACAAAAAAAAAAAAGTAGCCAGGCTTGGCGGTGTGCTCCCATGGGCCCAGCTACTGGAGAGGCTGAGGTGGGAGGATCGCTTGAGCCCAGGAGGTGGAGGTTACAGTAAGCTGTGATTGTACTACTGCACTCTAGCCTTGTGACAGAGACAGACCCTATCTCAAAAAAAAAAAAAAAAAAACTCCAAAACATAAACAAAACTGTCATTAACATTAATGAAATTACTGTTTTTCTCAATAAACATTTTTAAATTAATCAATTTTTATTTTTAATACAATAGATATAACTCAATAAATAAAAGCTTGGCCAGGTGCAGTGCCTCACACCTGTAATACCAGCAGTTTGGGAAGCCAAAGCGGGAGCACTGTTTGACGCCAGGAGTTCAAGAGCAGCCTGGGCAACATAGTGAGACTTTATCTCTACTGAAAGTTAAAAAAGAAAAAAAATCAGCTGGGCATGGCGGTGCACACCTGTAGTCCCAGCTGCTCGGAAGGTAGAGGTGGGAGGATCCCTTGAGCCCAGGAGTTTGAGGCTACAGTGAGCTGATTTGCCACTGCACTCCATCCTGGGCGAGACCTGGCGACAGGGCAACACCTCGCCACAAAACAAAACAAAACAAAACAAAACAAAAGCTCTTTGGGGTCTTCAATGACTTTTAAGAGTATAAAGAGGTCCTAAGACCAAAAAGTTTGAGAACTGCTGACTTTATTGGTTATAATGCCATGTTTTCATTGCCCCTGATATCTATTTGGACGATAATAATGGGAAACAAAAGTGCAGTTATAGCTGTGTATATGTGTTACAACCTGACAACAAACACAGCTGCCAAGTCTGCACACACATAATAGCAACAGGTTTACTTTCAGGTGATCAGACCAAGGCTAATTATAAATACTGTTTTATAGTTTAAAAGTGTTTTCATATATGTGATTTAATTGGAACTGAGGGAGACACTTAGAGGTCAAACAAATAGGACTAATCATTAAATCAAAGCTCAGATGAACTCACTGTATGTTACCAGAAGATTCCTTGTATTCATAGATGCAAACTGCACAGGACTTTAACATTCATTTTGCGGTTCAAGGAGTCTTACACAAAGTCTAAAAGGCCCCAATCTAGTTATAAATTAAAGCAACTTCAGTGTCTCTTCTCTATAAAGATCTATGCCAACTTTAGAACTCAATTGGAAGATCTATGGCCTCTGTTACATCCTCACCTGTGTCCATAGCACAATTCTGTTGACTGTTCCTTCCAGACTAGCAAACAGTTACTTAGCACCAGCCATATGCCAGGTGCTGTGCTAGTGCTTCCAGAACTTAGGGGGATGGCAGCGTTCCCAGATGATGGGAAGGAGGACAGGAAGAACAGTATAGGAAAAAACATAAAGTCCACAAAGCATGAGGACATACACAGGGAACACCAAGTATTTGCCTTTGGCACAGGGTGTGAAGCGGAATGGTGGAAAAGAAAATGGTGGGGGTAGGAGTGGTTCTTCAAAAGTGGAGCAGTATCTAGCTCAGGACCTGGCACACAATTAAGTAAAATAGTACAAGTGACTGACAGTGAGAAGTACATAAACCCTTTTCTGCTCCACTCTATCTTGAAGTCTTATTGCTACTCCCCACGCAGAAGCCCTGCTTCAGCCAAACTGGACTTTGCTCAGGTTCTACCATTTGGTCAGATGTCCTTTATGCTCTAAAATTTATATGCTTCAAGGTCTAGTCCAAATGGAACCTCCCCTGTCTCTCTCCTGAAGCGCTATAGCCCTTTGTTGAAGGTTCTTCTGATAAGTCTCTTACATGGTAAGTATCTGCACTCCCCTCTGGACAAGGAGCCTGAGGGCAGGAACATCCCATTCTATAAAGCACATGGTCACACAGTAGATGTTCAATAAATGCTGCTGATGGAACGAGTGAAGTTTGATGCAATACAGGTAAACCATTAACAGTACCTGAGGTCTGCACACCACCCCTTGTATTTATCTTGGCTAAGAGCACCTAACATACCTTTCCTAGTTTTCCATTCAGACTCGCCAACAGACTAGGTTTGTCGAGGACAGGGGTTCTGCCTGAACAACTGTGAGGATGGCTAACACACAGTGAGTGCTTACCAAAGCATGCCAACACGATGCTCAGCATTTTGAAGATGTCATCTCATTCCATTTTTCCCAATGCCCCTTTAAGTTGGATATTATCCTCTTTTTACAGGTGAGAAAAATGAGGCTCAGAATGTCATTCTGCTACGGTAGCCATACAAACAGTACAAGCTGGAGCTAGAAACTGAACCCAAGTCTAATTCCAAAATTGCACCTTTAACCACCACATAACCTCCATGAATAAAAATGTTCTTCAGATGGGCTGGAAATATGTAACTCCATAGGCTGTAATGGTATCTAACGAGAACACAGTCATGCCTGGCTGTGCCAGAGCAAAGGAATCAGGGATAAAACCTAACTATCCACTCCCTCGGTAAGACTCAAAGCTGGATGCATAAGTGAGTCACAGAGAAAACTCTTCCTTAGCGTTCTGCATCCATCACATTTTTTTTTCCAGAGGCCTTTTAAGTCCCCAAAGCCTCATAAGCCCAAAACTTCTCTTCTATTAAACACTTCCCTTTGGCTACTAGTCATTTTTGCTGGTCTCTAAAAAGCAATCAATAGGTGATATACTATAGCGCACACACACGTTCATGCCCCCCGCCTGCCCACCGCTCTGCAGTAATCTCTTTAAAGCCATCGGGATCACGCAGTAGGATATACCCTTCACTAGAATCTGCCATGCTACCACCGGGGTAAGGATCTTTGCTGTCAGTGCTTAATTGATTAAACTCTTGGAGCCACAGCCAGCCAGGCTGGAGGACTTTCCACATGGAGATTTCAGACCCCCTTCAATAAATCAAGGTAATCTTGTTTTATGAGGTAGTCAGAAAGAAACAGTTTCAGGTTTGTAGAATTTCAAAAAAGAGCAGATCATGGAAGGTGGGCCTACAAGGCTCTGCATCTTAGACCCTTGCTATCCCTCAGTCTCATCTTTCAGCCCACTCTCCCTCATTCCATTCCATTTATTCATTCCTAAATACCCCAAGCTCCTTCTCATCTCAAAGCTTTCAGACGAGCAGTCCCTTGGCCTGGAACATTCTTTTCTTACTCATTCTTGGACTATCTCCTTTTTCTTTTGACTCAAGCCTTCTCTTATTATTCTCACCTGCTCTGGTTCCCTGCAATGCACTCTTTTCTACCCTTTGTAGCACTGATCATAACTGTGGGCTCCATAACGTGGGGCTAAGTCTCAGCACAGTGGCTGGCCCAGAGGAGGGCTCAATCAATATTTGGGGAATGCATGAACAAATATGTGTCCAAAGTGAATCCAATACCCTTTACAGGATGAAGCATGACCATTTAAGGGTCTGGACAAATGGTTCATCATGGGTTTGCTTGGACAGAATTCCCATTATTTCTTCTTTCTTCAACATGTCTTTGTCCACGTTCAAAGCCCAGGAAAAGTAATGGGGTCTTCTCAGGAGCATGGCATTTTTGACAATTTACATGGCAAAATATCTAAGAACTGTAACATCTGATCAACACCAAGGTGTCCCTTTCCCTGACTTGAGAGTCAGAGAATGAGGGCACATCCGCTGGAAGAATCCCACCTCCCATTCAGAGTCACTGCAGAAATATCACCTGATGCATTACCAAGCCATTAGTCAGGACCTTCAGGGCGAATTCTGGGGCCAGGAGCCTATCAGAGGGATGCAAATCTCCATGCCCTCACTTAGAGCCCAGACAGGGTTTGTGGCTCATCAAACATGCTTCCTTACTGCTCTAATGTACCAGAGTATCGCTTAATGAAAGTTCTTAATTGTAATTCAATTAATTACATACACAGAGTCCCCAATTACATTTTCCAATAAGACATTGGCTGTGGTACAGGTCTAAATGCACTTAAACCAATTTTAATATATTAAGACCAATTTCCCTTGAATACTAATTACTACCTAATGATAAAATGGAAAGGGCGGAACTTTTAGAGAAAGAAGAGAGTGAAAAATACAAATAATGTGGAACTTCTCAGCCCACACAGCACAGTTCAGACACTCACTACTGAAAAGTAGCTGTGGACAAGGCACAAGTTTGCTTCAAGACAGGTCAGCACAGTTTTTTGCCCCAGGTGTCAGCTACCTTTGGTGCTGGCCAATGCCCAGAGGGGCCTGTGGGAAGTCTAAGGGACTAGAGGGAAAGAAAACAGGAATCACAGGGAGGGAAAGGGTCACCACACACATGCTCAGACTAGCTATGGTGTATGTGACAGTTGGTTGGCCTCTGAGTCTCAGGCAGAGATACTCAGTAATGGTGAACACTTGTATAGTGCACTGCAGTTCACTCTGCGCTTTTACTGTACACAATCTCATCGACTTGTTTCAATGGTTTAAGCCTCACAACAACTTTACAGGGTAGGGATTACCATCACATTTTGCAGCAGGAGAAATGAGGCCCACAAAGGAGGAGGACTTGTACAAGGTTACACAGTGGTGCCAAACATCCTGCCTTTACAGTGCCAACCAGCCCACATTAACCAGAGAGGAAGACGTGGACTCACAGGTATTCTTATGTGGCGAATAATGTTTCTGTTTCATTTAAATTCTAATAGCGTGTAGCAAACAGGGAGCTATTATGCAATATCGACTTGGATAAAAATCCTCACCCTACAAAAAATTCCTTATGGTAAAGACTTCCCCGCTAAAGCCAGACAGGTGACTGGCTTTCAGCAATAACTCAACCTAAAATATGTAAAACGAACATCACAAGTCACTTTCATTTGTAAATAAGAGTTTATTTGCATAATCATATTTTCTTGTGTATTTGAAGACTGCTGTTGTGGTATAATAAAGGAGGTGTTTAAGTCACATGATAGAAATTGGAGAGATCAGTAATTTGTAACTGAAGGAGGCAAAGCCTCCAGAAGCAGCGCGGAACTACCAGGGAGTCTCCAGAGCTGGCAAAGAGCACACACAGGAGGAAGAATCAGCCCATTATAAATAAGCATCACAAAGAGGGTCGGAAGCACACCAGGATAAAGCTGATTTTCATCCTCTTTCTACAGCTGCTTCTTCCCTCTCTCCGTTTCTATTTAGTAGTGGTGGTGGTAGTCCAACAAAGAAACCCCTACCCTTAAAGATACTTATTCAAACCCAAGTTCTCCTTAAAAGCCATCTTGTACTTGGTCCAGTGAGAAGCCTGGTGATGTGAGGGGTTCGGGAGGCTCACTCTATCAGGGAGAAAGAGCCGGGCCTGGCCACAGACACCAGGATGAAGAGGGGACTCAGACCAGGTTCCTCTCCAGTGTGAGGGGTAGTCACAGTCCAGTGTGGGACTTGGCAAATCCATTTAGGGGAATCAGTGATCAGAGAGGAGTAAGGGTAGGAACAGTAACGAGCCCATGGAAGGGCAGTCAGGTAATCTGGGCAGCTCCTAGGAGTTGCCTCCTCTCCTGGGGCCTCAGGGGGAAAATTAAGGAGGTAAAGGAAGGCTCTCAGACTAAGACCTCTGGATGTTCTTCCCTCCCATAGTCCACCCTCCTGGGTGACTACCTACCTGGTGAGTTGAGGCCCTTTCTCAGTATAACCTTAAAATTAGGAAATGAGAATTTCAATTAGGTGCTGAAATAATGGATGATCTTAAACATTCTGTGAATCTCCTTCAAAAGGAAAGAAGATGAAAGGAAGCTGAATTAATGTTTACAGAGCAACTGGTCTCTCTCTACAGCAACTTCTATTTAGGAAATACAATAATTAGATTCAGCTTTTTTTTTTTTTTGAGATGGAGTCTGGCTCTGTCACCCAGGCTGGAGTGCAGTGGCCGGATCTCAGCTCACTGCAAGCTCCGCCTCCCGGGTTTACGCCATTCTCCTACCTCAGCCTCCCGAGTAGCTGGGACTACAGGCGCCCGCCACCTCGCCCGGCTAGTTTTTTGTATTTTTTAGTAGAGACGGGGTTTCACCGGGTTAGCCAGGATGGTCTCGATCTCCTGACCTCGTAATCCGCCCATTTCGGCCTCCCAAAGTGCTGGGATTACAGGCTTGAGCCACATCGCCCGGCCAGATTCAGCTCTTTCACCAGACTCAATGAATAAAAGACAGTTTTCCAGGCCTCTCATTACTGTTCATGTGATATTAGCAAATCACTTCACCCCTCTGCGCCTCAGTTTCCTCTTCTATAAAACAAAGATGATGACTACACGGCCGAAAAGGTTGTTACAATAAGAGCACTTATATCTCACTTAATTCTCACCAAATCCTTGTGAAAGATTCATTCGCCTCCATTTAAACATGAAATCAGAGATGACATAATTTGTCCACTGTAGAGGCTGCAAGTGGTTCACCCAAGGTCTGCCTGATTCTAATGACTATGCTTTAAGCACTACGAACGACAGACTAGTCAGGGATAAAACAGAAAGATGGTGTCTGACACTTTGTTCGTATTCCATAAAGCCAGTTTAATTTCAGGCTTATATTGGCCCTGATGATGGGAAATGCCACTCTCTCTCTTAAAGCTGTGGAAAGAGTAAGTTGGTTCAAGCAGCATCTTTCTTCTAAGGACCTGCTGGGACTACCTCCACATGGTTGGTGGGAAAGGTCACTGGCAACGTTTGGCAGACAAGAGAATTGAGGCTCAGTTTGGTGCCAGGATTTATACAGAAGCTCGGACAAGAAAGGAAGTCTTGTAATGTTACATCCTCCCCATAATGTACTTGGGCTTCCTTCTGGTATGATTCCAGCTTCTAGCAGGCAGTTGGCTGAAGGATACAGTAGATTATCCAGCAAGAATCCAAACTGGAAAGCTCAAGGACTTTGGCTTGTCATTTTCTTATTTAGGCCAAGATCCAAGCACAAATGTTAGCTCTCAGTCCCTAGGCAGAAACTCTTGTCCTATCCGCTTCCTTTGTAAGCTTCTCTCTCATAGCATATAAAGACAATTGTAATCGCCATTCTTAGGACTGAAAATTCAGGTTGTTTTTATCAACAATCTCAGGGTGGACTCTGGAATCAGAAAGCTGTCTTAAAATTTTGGTCTTATCACTTACTGGCTGGATAACTTCAAGCAAGTCATAACCTCTCTTCACAACGAGAATAGTATCTTGTAGGATAGCCATGAAAATTGAAAGAGAAAGCATTTGCAAAATGCCTAGCACAATGCCTTACAATATTAGGCCCAAATACATAATTTTTAAAAACATCCTTTCCTGCAGGACTAGGTACACAGAAAGAAAAATAAATTAAAAAAAATAACAAAAAAACACTCACTGATGTGGTTGATATAAAATATTATGCCACTTCCCTCCTTGGAAGAAAAACTGAAAGGCTTCTATCCACCCTTATGGCAAACAGACTTCTCATTAAACAAATGGTTTTATCTATAAAGCATACACCCATTCTGGGACACCAAAAAATACTTGCTGGAAACTACCCTGCTTCTAAGTTCTCTGGTCCTAGGACACAGACTTACAGACCTGCCCTCTCCCCACTCTCCTTCCCTCTCCATTCTGGGTCACTCCCCTCTCATCAACATACATCTCCTCCAGGGCTCTGCCAGGTCTATGGCTCCAAACCTCAACACCTGTGTCCCATCTGCTCTACTAGACACAGAATGCTGCTCTTCCATTATTTATTAATTACAGTTAACATTTATTGAGTACTTATTATGTGCTTACTAAGAGCTGTATGATGATTAGAGCTTACTGAATCCTATCAATCTCATGAGGGCAGATAAACTACCCAAGAAAGGTTAAGTAAATTGCCCGAGGTCACACAGCTAGTAAGTGGCAAGGCCAGGATGTGAACTGAGGCAGTCTGGCTTGACAGCACATTCTCTTTAAGGACTGCATAATACATTATCAGAATTTAGTTCACATCTACAATGGCTTTAAGGATAGGGAGCCTGTTCTAATCAAACATATCAACAGAAATGAAAACAATTCTGCTTTTGGAATGTTTTTCTTTGCCTCAATCCACCTTCTTAATAGGTAGCTACTGGAAAACAATGTAGTTCTTAGTTGCAATTCCTATTTAAAAAATTCTTTTAAAAGCCTTTAAAATAATAAATTGTTTTTATAATTTACTTCCATTTTACAAAGACTAGTTATGATTCCGTTGATTGTGATCTTTGTAAGTGCTGGTAGGGCTTCTTTGATTAACACAATGATTTTGACTCAGAGTGTCAAAAAGTGATGGCAAGTATCTTGCAAATCCTTTAAGATGAGGATGCTGAGGCTCACAGAGATCACATAACTGAATTAAGACCATGTTCGTGTTCAGAAGTAGAGTGGGAACTACAGCCCAGATTTCAAGGCTTTATTCACCAACCCTCACAGCTTCTCTTTCCTAATATTAGAAAACAGGGCTTATCTTTTTTCAGAAAAACTAATTTGTGGCTGGGTGTGCTGGTTCACTCCTGTAATCCCAGCACTATGGGAGGCAGAAGCAAGCCTGGGTAACACAGCAAGACACCATCTCTACAAAAAGAAAATTTAAAAAAAAAAAAAAAAAAAAAAAAAAACTAGCCAGGTGTGGTGGCGTGTGCCTGTAATCACGGCTACTTGGGAGGCTTAGGTGGGAGAACTGCTTGAGCCAGGAAGGTCAAGGCTGCAGTGAGCTGTGATCTCACCATTGCACTTCAGCCTGGGTGACAGAATGAGACTGTCTCAAAAACAAACAAAGCTGCAGTGAGCTGTGATTTCACCACTGCACTCCAGCCTGGGCAACAGAATGAGACTCTGTCTCAAAAACAAACAAATAAAAAATTAATTTGAAATCACAACAGTGATACTCACAACAGTGAAACACTGATCACAACAGTATACTGTGGAATACTGCATAGTAGTTAAAAAGAAATTAGTGAATTTATACGTGGAACAATATGAGGATTAATGTGGAATAATCTCTATATTGTTAAAAATGATAAAAATGCAGAACACTAATGTTTGTTATCATTTGTGTTTTTATTTTTATTTTCTGAGACGGAGTCTCGCTCTGTCGCCCAGGATGGAGTGTAGTGGCAGGCCCTCGGCTCACCACAAGCTGCGACTCCTGGGTTCATGCCATTCTGCTGCCTCAGCCTCCTGAGAAGTTGGGACTACAGGTGCCTGCCACCACGCCTGGCTAATTTTTTTTTTTTTTTGTATTTTTAGTAGAGATGGTGTTTCACCGTGTTAGCCAGGATGGTCTTGATCTCCTGACTTCGTGATCCGCCCACCTGGCTTCCCAAAGTGTTGGGATTACAGGCGTGAGCCACTACACCAGGCCCCCATTTGTGTTTTTAAAAAAGAGAGGAATGCAAATGAGTGTGTATGAGTGTGCTTGTGTATACACACACCTATGATACATACATACATATATAAAATGTGCTTGCATAAGCATAGATGACCCCTGGAAAGATATGGAAGAAACCAGGAACAATTATTGTCTCTGGGAGGGGAATTAGGGGATGGAAGAAGAGAGACTTCACTTTCACTACAGACATTTCAGTTACCTGAAATTTTTTTACATGTATAAGTATTACATATCCAAGATATTTACCAAGATTCCAATAAATACCACTTTGTTTGTATAACAAGGAATCAACATTTTGAAAGAGAATCCACTATAAAGTTCCTACCTACGAATTAGTTCCTCAAGTATGTTTAAGATGACAGACTTTAAAGAATGAAAAAAAATGACAGGGGCACAGGGAGGGATTGTTCATTTCTATGGGGTAAAAGTTCCGATAAGCAAGTCACACAGGAGTGTACTGGTGTAACTTTTCCTTTGGCTCACTATGTTGTGGTACTAGAAATGGTATGAAATTTCAAATGTCACAAGGATTGTTACACTAAGACATTGTCTCACTATACGATCTTTATCTATGTAGACCTGCCCTTATTTCTTGTTTGCTTTTCCTTCTTAGAAAGTCATGCACGCTCACTTTAGAAACTCTGGAATGAACAAATATAAACGGGAAGGAAAATGAATTACCCACAATCTTGCCAACCACTGACAACCACTACTAACATTTCCTTTCCAGTTTTACTTTCTTTGTTTTTACATAGTTGGGATTAATCTATGTGTCTTGACATTTTTTCCCCTTAACATTACATCACAGTTAAACCAAATGTGCACTGCTAGATAAACCCAACTTGGTAATGTTACATTGTTCTTTCAATATAATGTTAGATTCACTTTATTAATATTTTGTTTAGGATTTTTGCATCTATATTAAGACTGGCCTGAAAATTTGCTGTCTTATATGGTCTTTACTGAGTTTGGTACCAAGATTATGATAGCCTCTTAAAATAAATTGGAGGTAATAACCTCTTTTTCTATTCTCTGCAAAAGCGGATATAGGATTGGAGTTATTTTTTTCTTAAATTTTTGGTAGAAACTAGCCAGTGAAGTCATGTGGGTCTGGATTTTCACTATAGGAAGGTTCCTAATTACTAATTTGCTTTTCAAAATAGTTATGAGAATATTCAGGTTTTCTATTTCTTCCTGTGTCAATTTTGTTGTCTTTTTCTATAAATTTGTTCACCTATAATTTTAATATTTTTGGTATAAATTTTTTCAAAATAATCTTGTATTTATTTACAAGACAGGATCTTACTGTTTAATGACAGGATCTGCAGTGTACCTCCTTTTCATTCCTATTACTATCTGTGTTTCTCTTCCTTGTTTTTATCCATTTCCTTGGAGGTGTATCAATTTTGTTAGTCTTTTCAAAGAACCAACTCTTGATTCTGATGTTTCTGAATTTCTATTTCATTAATTTCTATTCTTCTCTTTATTGCTTCTTTTCTTTCATTCATTTCAGGTTTCTTTTTCTATTTCTTTTTTCAATTACTTGAGCTGAATGCTTAGCTCATTACTGTTCAGCCTTTCTTCTTCTTCTTTTTTTTTTGAGATGGAGTCTTGCTCTGTTGCCCAGGCTGGAGTGTAGTGGCACGATCTCAGCTCACTGCAACCTCCACCTCCCAGGTTCAAAGAATTCTCCTGCCTCAGCCCCCCTAGTAGCTGGGATTATAAGCACATGCCACCATGCCTGGCTAATTTTTATATTTTTAGTAGAGACGGGGTTTCACCATTTTGGCCAGGCTGGTCTCGAACTCCTGACCTCAGGTGATCCATCGGCCTTGGCCTCCCAAAGTGCTGGGATTATAGACGTGAGCCACTGCGCCCTGCCCAGCCTTTCTTCTTTTGTGATATTTGAATTAGAGGGCTGTAAAATTTCCTTCAAATACTATTTTAGTTATATCCTCAAATTTTAATGTCAAATTTTCATTATCTTTCAGTCAAAATATTTTCTAATTTCTATTATTATTTCTTTTTTAAACCATGGGTTCAGAAACCTGTTTCTCAATTTCCAAACATATGCAGATCTTCTAGTTGTCTTGTTTTTTCCTAGCCTAATTTCACTGTGATCAGAGAATGTATCACACATGATTTCGATCTTTTGATACGTAAGATTTACTTTATTGCATAGTATAAGGTCAATACTGGGAAACGTTCATGTGTGATTGGAAGAAATACGTATCTGCAGTTGTAGGGTAAAATATTCTCTGTACCACCTGTCCATGTGGTTAAGTTTAACTGTTGTTTTAAATTTTCTCTACTATACATTTTTAAAAAATATATTTGCTGTTTCAATTACTGAGAGTTAAAATCTTCCTCCATGATTGGAGATCTGTATATTTTTCTTAGTCATTCTTCAGTTTTGTATTACATATTTTGAGGCATATAGGTTTAGAACTGTAAACTGAACCTTTCATCATTATGAAGTAATGGTTTTTATATCTAAAAATGTATTCTGCCTCATGTTAATATGGCTACACCAGATTTCAGTTGCTATTTGCATAGAACATCTTTCTCCATCCTTTTACTTCAAACGTTCAGTATCCTTGTTTTAGGTATTTGAGAAAAACCCATCCTAACCATCTTAAAGACAACAACTACTACCACTACTACTAAAGCCTTTAGTTCGTTTACTGATATATCTGGGTTTAAATCTTCATCTTACTACCTGTTTTCTATTTATTCTCCTTTTGGGCTTTCTACCCCTGGCAAACCCTGGACTTCTTTTGTCCCCTTTCCTCTAAAGGCTATCAACAACCCAGCTCAACCTTTAAGCTGCCACTGCCAGCCAGGCAAATGATGTCAGGGCGAAAGTGCTTGCAGGCGTTGATCTCTTCTGTTTCAATCTTTTCCCCGATATGCTCATTGATTCTTTTCTATCTTGTACTCTTTGATGACTTTAGGATGGCCATTTCTTTATTTTAATCAGCTTTTTAAGTTACCTTCAGCGGGAGAGTTAGTTCAAAGTACTTAGTCTGCCTTTACTAGAAAGGTAAAATGCTGCATAATTTTCCAATATAGGGATATAAGTTATCTGATTACTCTTCCAATGTTAGATATTAGAAATAATGTTGTTAAAACATTGTACATAAATCTTTCTTGCATTTTAGATCTTTTTCTCCTTTTCATTTCTTTTTCTTTTCTTTTCTTTTTTTTTGAGATGGAATCTCACTCTGTTGCCTAGGCTGGAGTGCAGTGGCACAATCTGAGTTCACTGCAACCTCTGCCTCTCGGGTTCAAGCAATTCTCGTGCCTCAGCCTCCTGAGTAGCTGAGATTACAGGCACCCGCTACCACGCTTGGCTAATTTTTTTTTTTTTTTTTTTTTTGTATTTTTGGTAGAGACGGGGTTTTGCCATGTTGGCCAGGCTGGTCTCGAATTCCTGACCTCAGGTAATCCACTCACCTCAGCCTCCCAGAGTGCTGGGATTACAGGCAAGAGCCACCCTGCCCGGCCTCCTTAAGATAATTTCCAAAAACAGATATACTGGAGAAAACATTTTTAGGTCTTTTGATATTTCCAGCTATATTATACTGTTACACTACAGACCCCAGTGTTTGAGTGTGCCTATTTCTCTATATTCTCTCCAGCAATGAGGACTCCCTTTGAAATACCTGGCTTATTTGATATGTGGCTCTAAAATGTTTGTATTTTACAATGTTGATAAGGATAAACATTTTCACAAATGTTTACTACTCATTTGAATTTTTTGGACCATTTGGGAATCAGTGATTTTTATTTCTATGTGTATTCACATAAGGTACTTATAATTGGTTGCAGACCGTGGGGACAGCAACCTTCTGCCTTTGAGAATTTGCAGCCAAATGCCAAAAGCATATTTCACCTTCCTGGTGAATTTTGTGCATGCTCTGCAGAACAGGCTGTCTGGGGCCCGAGTCAAAGAGTAGCATCTTAGGCTGGTGTGAGGGTTCATGCCTGTAATCCCAGCACTTTGGGAGGCCAAGCCAGGAGTTTGAGACCAACATAGCAAAACTCCATCTCTACTAAAAATAAAAAAAAAAATAATCAAATTAGCCAGGAGTGGTGGTGCATGCCTGTAATCCCAGCTATTGGGAGGCTGAGACATGAGAATTGCTTGAACCTGGAAGGTGTAGGTTGCAGTGAGCCTACATCACACTACTGCACTCCAGCCTGGGCGACAGAGCAAGACTCTGTCTCAAAAAAACCCCCAAACCAAACCAAAACCAAAACAACAAAAAAAAACAAAGAGCAAGCAAGCAGCCTGATCTTGTTGAGAGGGTCAGTGGCGTGAGTAAAGACCTATCATCCATTCACTCATTCAATCCATGTTTACTGAGGTCCTGCAGCACACAGTCTATAGCAGATCTATATGAAGGGTAACTTGGTATGGGCCAGGGACACCGTCACAGACCTGACAATCTAGCAGGGGAGAGAGAAAGTAAACAATCACTGAGAAAAATATGTAATGCTAAATACGGGCTGGGTGCAGGGGCTCACATCTGTAATCCCAACATTTTGGGAAGCCAAGGTAGAAGGATTGCTTGAGGCCAAGAGTTTGAACTGCTGGGCAAAGTGGCTCACACCTGTAATCCCAGCACTTTGGGAGGCCAAGGTGGGCAGATCACGAGGTCAGGAGATAGAGACCATAGAGACAGTGAAACCCCGTCTCTATTAAAAATACAAAAAATTAGCCGGGCGTGGCAGCACGTGCCTGTAGTACCAGTTACTCGGGAGGCTGAAGCAGGAGAATCACTTGAACCTGGGAGGCGAAGGTTGCAGTGAGCTGAGATTGTGCCACTGCACTCCAGCCTGGGTGACAGAGCGAGACTGCGTCTCAAAAAAAAAAAAAAAAAAAAAAAAAGAGTTTGAGAGCAGCCTGGCCAATACAGTAAGACCCCATCTCTAAAAAATAAGAATAATAAATAAATGAATAGATAGAAACACATGCACTGGAGAAAAAGTAGTATGCCGTATGGCAGAACACAATGAGGAACTCAAATGAGGGGTGGATCAGTTTTAAGCAATGGGGGACAGGAAGATCACGGTGGCCTCTGAAGACAGGACATTTAAACTGAGACAAAGAATGAGAAAGAGTTATTAACAAGAATGGGGGAAGGAGCGTTCCAGGTGGAAGAAACAGTCTGTGTAAAAGCCCCGAAGCAGGAATGACTACAGACAGTCTGCTGCCGCAAGCGCAGTTTCACACGTCACTTGCCCTTATGTCAGTGGGAGTATGGAGGAGAGGATGGCAAATGCACAATTTGGAAACTCTGAAGAGAGAATGAACAAAGTTAACAAGTTTTAAAGTTCTCAACATAGCATAAGGAATCACTACACTGCCTCCTGCTAGAATAAGCAAATGGTTAAAATTCTCTAAAACCTGATGTCTGAATAGTGATACTGACAGGGCCAGTTGCTTTACATACGAAATAGCCTTTGCTTCAGAAAAGGCCTCATACTTCTAAGCTGTTTCCAGGGATGCTCCCAACTTAGGAAGACACAGTTTAACAGGAAAATATTAATCACAAAGTGCTAAACAGGATGCAGCCTCTCTACCAAAAAGCACAAAATCAATCATTTCACTTTGGAATATACTTTTGGCACGAAGACTGCAGTCTGCCTTGGAAAACAGTCACTTCAAATCTGCCTAGGGAAACCAGATCAGTGAGCGTTTCCAAACACATGACTTCTAAGCAAGTTTGCAACGGACAAAGCGGGCACGGAGCGAGGCGGCCAACGTACTGTTCTCGCGGACCAGGCAGAACTCCCATGCGCTCTGGCTCTCCAAAGTGCTGTCCAGGTCAACGGCGACATTGGGCTCGCTCTGCTTCTCTAGGCGGTACTGAGGGCCTGGAAGATCAAAGGGGCAGGAGGAGGGGAGGAAGTCTGAAACAGTGAATTTAACATTTAAAAAACACCACATACTGGTGAAAAGCTGATAAAGCCTTAGTAAAGTGTTAAAGTCTGTCTTAAGGGTCTAGCTATCCAAGATGGAAGTTTGGGGTTTCTTTTGCATAAGGCTTCACATACTCATCTGTTCTATTATCAGGTCTGTTTCCACTCAGTTCTCCCTGAAACCAAGTAAGAGGTAAATGGGCTTTGAGTCAGAGTGACCTGGAGTCGTACATGGCTATATCACTTCTCAGATATGACCAGGTCACCTACCCTCTCTGAACCTCCGTTTCCTAATATATAATGTAGGAACAGTTATACCTTGAAAGATTGTTGTAAGGATCAGAGGTGACGTAGGAAAAATGCTTATTAGAAATGTACCTGCCTCACAGGAGGCAAAGGTATTTATTAATAATTATGTAATAGTAAATTACAATCAGGAATAAGATATGTGTAGAACTCTAACATAACAACAGTCCAAAAAATTCAAAACAAATTGTAAACAGGTAAGCTTAAATAAAGCTCATATGACCTGGCATTCATATGCAGAAAAATTTTTTAAATTAAAAAAATCTCAGATTCCTGAGTTATGATGATGAAAAGACAGTGACTACTGAGTCACATTTTTGTTGACACATTTATGAAAACACAGGAGACAAAGGTTCGATAGTACTGGAAGCCAGGAATACTAGCTACCCTGCATCACATAGAGGGTTCTTCTGGCAGACCTTAATAAAACACTGCAGCATTTTATACATTTATTCATGTATTTCTTTGTCAACCCAAATGACAATCTTGTTCGTCTCAGATAACACCTAACAGGTCCAATGATCAGATTCAAAAGACTGCTCCTGTGATCTGTTAATGGTTATTGAAAGGATTAGAGGCATAAGAAACTGTCTTATTATTTTGACTCTGAAAGGCGTGTTTGGTCAGACAGAAGGAGAGGTGAGAGATCTGAGGGAAGCATCAGAGGCCGCGCAGGGCTCCCAGGCGGAACACGTATTTTTAGATATGTTCTTCAGCTGTTGTCAGCTTGTGGATTAATCACATCTAGTGCTTCTCTATCATCAGTATGAGGCATTTCACTCATTTCCAGTCATTCTCTTTCCCACGTTCTATGTTCAGCTGTAGCACTGTAGAGATTCATTTCAGTTTCAGGGTATATTTGATCTTTTCTCTAACTGGTATTTCATTAGCACTTCTGCCTATTCTGAATTCTTACATACATTCTCTTACATACATTCAGTCCTTTTTACACTACTTAAATAAAGCTTTTAAACCTTTGTAAGTAAACAAATTCTTAAAACATATACAACTATTTAAGCATATACACAGAAGTATACATAGTTCTTTTAAACTCTAATACACTATATTTACATCAAAAAGGTATTGTGTTTTAAAATTATAGGTAGTAAATTCATTTTTTAAAAAAACAAAAGTGTTAAATAGGGCCAGGCATGGTAGCCCCCACTTAGCGATTCTCTCAAATCCCAGCACTTTGAGGGGACCGCTTGAACCCAGGAGTTCAAGATCAGCCTGGGCAACATAATAACAATAACAAAAATTTAAAAATTAGCCAGGCGTGGTGGTGCGCACCTGTAGTCCCAGCTACTCGGGAGGCTGAGGCAGGAGGACTGCTTGAGCCCAGGAGCTGGAGGCTCCAGGGAGCTATGATCATGCCAATGTACTCCAGCCTGGGCAACAGAGAGAATCCCTGTGTCTCTTAAAAAAAAAAAAAAAGTGTTAAGTATATCAAAGTATGGAAGGAAACGCAGATAATTCTTGTAGTCTCTACTACCTATCACCTGTCCATGCCAATAATTTTCAATTAATAGGCACATCTGCTATTGATCAGTAGATGATGGCACATAATATGGGGTGGAAGGAATCTTAGAAAGCTGAACCTTAAGAAAACAGCTGTGGGCCCCCTTAGTCTAGTAGAGGAAAGGGAGTTACCCCTGAACCCAGAGGGCTGCTTTCTAAGACAATGGCCTATAAAACAATCTCTGACTGCTCCCATCTCCAAAACCTCCCAGCAACACAGTGTGTAGAAGCCACTGACATCCACTTCTATAAATTTACAGTGAAATCTGGGTGTAAAGTTTAGCTGTAATAATTCATTTCTCAGGCCGAGTATGGTGGCTCACATCTGTAATCCCAGCCCTTTGGAGGAGCCAACGCAGGAGGATCACTTGAGGCCAGGAGTTTGAGGCCAGCCTGGGAAAACTTAGTGAGCCTTCATCTCAACAAAAAAAAGTTTTTAAGTTAGCTGGGTGTGGTGGTGCATGCCCGTAGTTCCAGTTACTGGAGAGGCTGAGGTGGATCTCCTGCGTCCAGGGATTTGAGACTGCAGTGAGCTATGACTGTGCCACTGCACTAGACCCTATCTCTAAAAACTTTTTAAAAAATAATAGCCCAAATTTGGGAGCAATCTAGGTCTAACACAGGGACTGATTAAATATTATGAAATACCATAAAAATATTAAATGTGATGGTACAAAAATATTTAATTTTACAAAACATTTATAATATGCTAACTTTATGAAAGCAGCTAATTACAGCATATTTTAAATTATAATTATAAAAATACAACTTATAATTTTTAAAATAGTAGCAGAGTGGGGTGACTACAGTTAACAACAATGTACTACACATTTCAAAACAAGCTAGAACAGTGGACATGAAATGTTCCCAGTGTATAGAAATGACAAATACTCCAGGTGGTACCCAAATACCCTGACATTACACATTCTATGCATGTAACAAAATATCATGTGTACTCCACAAATACATACAAACATTATGTATGAATTTTAAAAAGGTAAATCTAAGCAAAAAAATATGTAAAGGAATAGAGGAAAAAAGACTAGGAGGTTATTTCTAAAATGTGAATGGTAGTTATAATTGATAGTGGAATTAATAAGTGTTTTTATTTTTCCTTTGTGTTTTTTTGTATTTTTCAAATTTGCTATAATAAATGAAGGCCACTTTTGTAAGTGTTGTTTTGTTTTAAAAACACCAGATAAACTTAAAAGTTCTCTAATTTCTTACTATGCCCTTTTTTTTGAGGCTACTATATAATTAGCACACACTGTGGCATCTCCAATGGGTCATTCACATGCAGTAATTTAATCAAAAGCAGACAGGATCTGTTTATGTAGACATATTTTCATGTGAAGCTAACCCTGCACCCTGGCATGTGTACTCTGAGAGCAGTGCACAGGCTGTTGGGCTTCTCAAGCTGTCAGCCTACCTGACAGCTGGATTATATATAAGCTACTACTTTCCTGATTACTGGGAACTAAGGCCTGGCTGCATCAGGAGGAATTTCAGGCCGGTCTCCTTTGCACATTTTTTCCTACCAGTCTTCGCAGCTGCCTGGGAAACGTGGATCAGGGAAAACAGGGAGTCAGGGAGTACCAGGAAGGATCCCTTATCCCTAAAGACAACTCCCTGCTCCACTCTCAAAGCCACAAATGCCATCATCTGACATTTATTTTATTTCTTGGATCTTACAGATATTTCTATTAAAATTAGTTTTCTGAAAGTAGCTTCTTGGACTTTGTCCTATGAAGCCTAGTATAATGACGACTTCAATTTAATACATGCTTATTATGTGCCAAGCATGCTATATACCTTACCTTACTGAATCCTCACAGCAACCCCCAGAGGCATATTAGCCCCAGTTTACAGATTGGGATGCTGATGAAGTAACTTGCCCAAGATCACAGAGGTAAAAGGTAGGAAGGGGGAAATGAAATCCACGGGGGTCTTCTGGCTCTAAAGCTGTCTGCCTTGAACCCTCCTTCCTCCTGCAAACTATAAATTACTGGCCAATTATAAAGAGGCCACAATTTATACCATAAATACAGGTTTTTGTAGATCTGTGGATTCATCCAGAATCTGAATCACTTAACTTCTCTACATTCAAAATGAAAATGATCTGAAACTATTTATTTTAACAAAATTCACACATACCAAATATTTCATGCTCTGGCTGCATTCTGAGTCCACTGTAGTACCACTGCCTCTTATGAAAACATGATCAGATGTGATCACCTTATCTTTCTATCCATCCAGGAAGGCCCGTCCATCTTTCCTCAGGAATATTGCTAATAGTCTATGCTCAGTTTAGTCAGTAACTGAAAATCCGCGTGTTTTCTGCCCTGGGTACTCCCTGCTCATCCATCAAAGCTGAAGAACAATTTGGAAACCCACTTCTGAACTTAGCAAAGAACCAATGGGTAACAACCTGTGGGAAGGCAGGGTGGTTAAGCTGCATATGAAACTTGATATCTAAATCCAAATGGAAAACTGCTTTTTATAAATCTGCATTTCTCTCCATAATCCTCACCTGAATAGTGGACATTTCACAGAGAAAGATTATAGTATTTTACACATTTTCCCCCTCAGAAAGGCAAGGCTGATAACTTCAGGTCGTACTGTGTAATGAGAGGAAGGGTATATACGAGAGGTAATATAGCCAGGTGGTTAAGGGCATAAATTTGGGGCCCAATTGCCTTGGCCTAAGTCCTGGCCAAGCAATTTTGCTGTATGACTTTGGGCCAACTTACTTAACCTCTCAGTTTTCTTCATTATAAAACAGGGGATAATAATAGCACCTACCTCACAGGACTGTCCAAAGATTTAATGAACTAATAGTTGTAAGGCAGTTGGAACAATGTCCAACACATTCATAGTGTGATTTAAGTATCAGCTACTAATATCATCATCATCATCATCATCATCATCAGACTGTAATAATACTAAGAGATCCCAACAGCATGGACAATCTAACTACCACCATCACAGGCCCTACTATGTGACAAGTGCTGTGCTAGCCCTTTTATGTACAGATCATCTCATTCACTCTTTGGTCACCCTAAGATGTAAAGAGTATAAACCCACTTAATGGAGGAAAAACTGATTTATAGAGGTTAAATAACTTGCTCAGTGTCCCTCAGGAAGTAGTAGAAGTGGGAGAATTCATACCGAGGGCTGCCCAGACCTGCACTCTCTATATTGCTCATGAACCACAGCATCTCACTCACACACAGTTCTTAATAAATGCCTGTTGACAGTCAAGATTATGATAACCCAGACCTACTATATATCAAAGTACAGTCTCCATCAAATACTTGTTTAATTTTTAGGAGGCTGACACGGGAGGAAAATAAAAAAAGCAGCCAAAAGCCATTTTAAAAAGACAAACTGTGAGGTCAATTTCTATGAATACACTTTTTGCCAAAGAAATGATTATATAAAATATAAAAGGCTCTTTCACACTGAACAGGACAAGGTTCTCAAGGCAACATCCACACTTTGGAAAGAGGATTTAAAAAGTCACAGCTGCGCATGAAGCCACATGCCCTCCACTTCACAGCAGAGAGGAACACAAAAGGAAGATTTTGGGAAGCAGTTACTCTGCAGCGACGAGAAAACCTGCTTGGGCACTCCAGTGATGTATTTATTGCAGTAACACCATGCCACCAAATGGCCTAGGAACAAAATATTGCTTTGGGCACTTTGGGAGGGTTCCAAGTTATAATACCCAGGCAGGATTTTTATGGGATTTTGTAAACCCGAGGCAAACAAGTTTCAAAGAAAATCTGTAGAATCTGTTGGTTGGTGGCTACATGCTCAGAGCAGCTTCCTTGATCCCTTTAACCCCTGACTGAAACGTAAAAGGTTTTAGCATCCAATTCTTTAACAGCTGCAAGCCAGCTGAAAGCTGAAATCCAATGGAAAGCAAGTGCCTGCCCAAGTCTGAAGAGAGGGAAGACATACTGTCGCCTCTATTGCTCTGTGTCTTCTTTCTTGAGACCTATGGGAGAAACTTCTTTCAGATCCTGGTATCAGGAGAAGTTGTATTTCCGTGGAGCAAAGGGCTTGCTTTTGTATCTTTACAAAGTTTAACATAAATCTTGTAACTAGTTGCTATCATGTCCCTTTCTCCTTTGCCCATCAGGAAGCTCAGCACTGAATGTTTGCGTGACTATGATGACCTGGACATGCATTTCTCTGCCAGCTCCTCCTCCTGGGGACTCATAAACTTGTCGTTTAATCTTTACATTACTTTCACTCTCATATAGTTTATTGGTTCGTATGTATATATTTTTTTTAAGAGGTGGGTCTCGCTATATTGCCCAGGCTGGAGTGTAGCAGCTATTCACAGGTGTGATCCCATCACTAATCAGCACGGGCGTTCTGACCTGCACATTTCCGACATGGGCCGGTTTACCCTTCCTTAGGCAACCTGGTGGTTACCCACTCCTGGGAGGTCACCATATTGATGCTGAACTTAGTGTGGACATCTGATCAGCACAGCACTGATCTAGGCTATAGCCCAGAAATCCTGGGCTCAAGCAACCCTCCCGTGTCAGCCTCCTGAGTAGCTGGGACCACAGACACACAACACTGCACTCAGTGGTTCGTGTATTTTAAAATCTATTACAATAATTTCAAATATTTTTGGGATCAAGGTAGGATATAGATGAATTAACTTATCATTATCATTGCTGACCATACGAACAAGTTTGAGAATCACCTGTGCAAGGAAAAATGACCGAGTCAAAGACTGAACACTTTCATGGTTATGTCTTCATGTCAATTGTTTTCCATTCACCAATTTAAAGAGCTGCTTTAATCTGAAAGAGCTTCTCATAGCCAGAAAAAAACTAAGTGTGAGCAGTAAGAGGAAATGCTAGGCTTGAGCAAAGCATCCCTGGTGTTTGTGCCCTGAGAGGGAGTAATGCTGCCAGCTATGCATCTTGGGGAAGGAATTTAATCTCAACTGTAAAATGGGGATAACAGAGCTTCCCTCAGAAGGTTGCTGTGAGGATTAAATGAGACAATCCAGGACTTCCCTTAGCAAAGTGCTCAGTCAATGAGAGCTGCTATTATTGCAAATACAGACTGAAACAGAAACCACTGTGATAAGGTTTAGGTAGATCCCTAGCCTATGAGTCACAACAGGCTCACAGCTTTACCAGAGAGGGCACACCAGGGCAGGGAATGCTGGCATCAAAGCGAATGTCCGTCCTCTTTCCCTCATGTGTCCAAAGTAGGGGTGCAGGGTGCATATCTATTTAAACAAGCTTGCTTTTAAGCTGCAGGCGGCATTTAAGATTAGAGACTTGCTCAGTAGCCAGGATTCCTACAGTTCCCTAGTCTCTCAGGTCCTACAAATACAGTCTAAAAATGATGAGTAAATGTCAGAACCCACAGAACAAAACATGGCAGCACAGATATCAAAGGACACGTGACGCTGGCTGTGAGCTCACATGTCCACCCCACACAGCCTTGGCTTCTTCCACACTGACCTTCTATGGTCCATGTGGGTTCTTCAGTGCCTCCTGGTCTCTGCATGTGCCAATCCCTCTTCCCTCTTCTTCACCTGGCTGTGAGTCCTCCTTCAAGACAACCTGGTTCAGATGTTTCCTCCTCAGGGAAGGGGAGGGTGGGGCTACCTGTCCCCTTCTCTGTGCTCGCATGCAGCGCCTTGTTCCTACCTTGGTAGGAACACTCACTGGGCTCTTCTATAATTTACCTGCTCAAGCTGTCTTGCTGCCTCCCGCAGCCTCGAGGCAGGGATGAGTCATCTCTGTGCTTGGTGCATCGTTGATGCTCAAAAAACGTTCATTAGATGGATGTTGGATGGTAGTGTAGCATCACATGTCCTTTGATATCTGTGTCATGGTTTGTTCTGTGAGTTCTGACACTTACTTGTCATTTTTAGACAATATTTGTAGGACCTGAGAGACTAGGGAACTGTAGGAATCCTGGTTGCCAAGCAAGTCTCTAATCTTAAATGCTGCCTGTAGCTTAAAAGCAAGCTTGTTCAAGGGGGAGCTGAGGCTGAGAAGCTTGGCCCAGACTGTTGGTCAAGATTTGGATTTTCTCTTATAAGCAACAGATGCTAACAGAGCAGGGAAGTGACACAATCAACTTTATATTTTGGTGAGATTCTTCTGGTGGCACTGTTGACAATGGGCTGGAGACTTATGGCAGGAAGACCCATTCCAGGAGGATTGTGCCAAGCCTTGACCACTATGCGGCAGGGGCTGACTGAATCTGCATTCCTCACTGAGCCAAGCCACTATGCTGATGCTGTCTGTATCAGAGCTCAGACCCAACACCAGCTATTCTAAAATGTCTGCATTTAGTGTCAGCTCCATCGCTTATAACTCTTCCTCTAGGGGCAACTACAATCATTTTCTGCTTGATCTCAATATAAGCACTGAACTATATTCAAGTGATAACCGCTGTAGCTTATACCCCCTCTGAGGCTCAGATAGGATAATTTGGAATTTAAATAATAAAAAAGGAACAAGCTGACATGACAATAAGGTCACACTTTAGCTTCTTCTGAGCCAATACACCATTTGCTCTCGGTGAAACAGCTGAATATAATCAAATTAAATACAATTCCTATTACCAAAGAAGAAAGACAAAGGCTGTTCCAATAAACCAATTCTCCTGCCTAGTTAAACCACAGAACCTTCAGGAAAGGTTTTGAAAGCACGACCCATCAGTTCTAATTTTTAAAACTTATCCTTTCAGTCAACACTAGAAAAAGGCCCATTCCAACTTTTATCTTTGCTACAAAGTGCTGTTATCTTGGCTTGATGTCAGGAGCTCTATCTCTCTTTCTGCTGACAAGCAGAGACGAGAAAGATAAGATTGGAAACGAATCTCACTTCTCTGAGTAAATAAATAATCAATACTCATCTAAATGTAAATGAGAAGGTAGCCCCCTCTGATAACAGCACTCTTATCAGAGAGCCAATTTTCTTCAGACATTTGGCCTCAACCAAATCACCATCATTCAGCCCCAGCCTAATGGCAAAAAATCGTAACTAAATTGAACCGATCACCAGAGATCAACTAAGTTCGGCCCTGGCCACTTCAGGTTCAAATGTTTGGGAATGCAATTTTGCCCCCATTAACTTTCAATAGCAATGAAGAACAGACTGGTCAAGGGGCCAGTCGGTGCAATAAACAAAGCCCAGCAAGGGGGCTGGCCAGAAGATGAGGAGGAGGAGTGGGCTTCAGTGCTTAAACAACAACAGTGCCATCACGGAAGCAAGCCCCAAAACTGTGAAGGGAAGGCCGCCTCTGTGGGCTAAGTAGACGGCATTCTTTCCTCTATCTAAGGCTTAGCTGAAACTGAGAAGACATTTAATTTGGCGAATGATGATGATGATGATGAAAGTTTATTAAAACAAATATAAAGAAAAAAAGAGATATTAAAAAGCTACTGTAGCTCAAAATAACCTAAGGTTCAAATGATCAATTTCCTCCAACTAATTTGACTCAGACTTACATCTGACCCAGCAGTGCCGCACTGACCTGATTTTACTGAAAGAAGATGCCGTCTACAAGACAAATCACTTTCAAACCACTGCACTGGGGTTTCCATTTCTTTGCTGCAAGACTCAATTCACTGCTGATGAGAGTATTGGGGAAATTATGACCATTATTGATAGGACAGCAAAACCACTTTCACACAGCAGTCTTCAAGTCGACAGAAAGCTTGCACTAGACCATTAATGAAGGTGTCAGCTAAAACCAGAAATTAAAGACAAAGACTGGAAGAAGCCTAATTTTTAGAGCATGTTAAGGACACCAGACACACAGAAGCAGCAGCCATTTATCCTCTTAAGAGTAACAGAGCCTAAATAAGAATGAGCAGAGGAACGGGCTACTCTACTTATGATTAGGGAAAGAAAATGCTTTTTTTTCTTGCCTGGCCTTGGAGTTCCAAGGCCGTAGGCTCTCCATATTATCAGCTCACAATCTTCATCAGCCAAAGGAGGAGACACTTGGTGTGAGACAGAACTACCCAATGTTTTACTATCTGTAATGCTGCTGCGAGCATCTAATCCTAGAAGGCAGATGTGTGGCAGTTGGAGCGTGGGTTTTGGAGTCAAAAAGACTTGGATTGAAATCCTGGCTCTTTTACAAGTTATGTGACCCTGGGCAAGTTAGTGGATCTAAACCTTCATGAAGTAATTCCACAGATTATGTGTAACACAATGCCTCGCACATAAGCACTTAATAAAGGTCAGTTATACTGCTACACAAATTTGACAAAATCATCAACTTGCCCTTTTTGAAAACAAGTCAAATATTGCTTCATTCCAGGACTATAATAACAGCATCAGCAACTGACATCGAGGACTTTCCTGGCCCTTAACAACTTGCTTTCCATGCATTTGCTTTCCGCATCTTCATAAAACTCTATGCGGTAGGCCCTACAATAATCCCCACTTTACAGAGGAGGAAAATAAACCATGGAGTGGTTAAGTCACGTACCCATGGTGAGGCCAGGACGAGAACGCAAGTGTTTCCGATTCCAAAGCCTGTGCTCTTCACCACTCTGCTCTGCTGTATCCCATAAAGAACAGTATAGGTTTTGATCTTTGGGTTAAAAAAAAATTGTAAGGTTTAGATGATTTATCAGCTCAGAAAGGAGTAAAAATGCTGGGTGGGAGGCCAGGCAGCAGGGAAGCGAGTAGGAAATTGATCTTGAGAGGGTCAAAACTGAGAGTCCATCAACTCACAGCAGGCATGTTACATACGTGAGCAGGCATGTTACATACGTGAACACCAGCTGCTTGCCCTGATTTTTCCAGGGTTGGGGTGGGGGTTCTTTTTCTAAGTTAAGTGACTTACAGACTTATGGCCTCAATCCACAGTTCTGAAAGTGTGATTTCTTTAGGGTTTAACTATACCCATTTCTAGTCTTGTTACAACTTTTTTATTGCGATAGAAAACATTTACTGGAAATATGTTACTGCTATTACCAGGTCATAAAATAAAAAGAAAAATAGTTTATGTATTGCCATCATTTTCAATCATCAATCAGAAAGTGCCAAGAAGAGGAAAGGAAAGGGCGTACAGCTGAATTTTCTTCTTTGTGTGGGAGAAAATGTAGGAGCATCATAATTCTTTAGAACAAATTTATTCTGGAATACCTAGCCTCACGAATGGGCTCCGGGGAGGAGCAGGGAGGCATCCTTTTGGCATATCCCCTCCTCTCTGCAGCCCTGCCTGAATCCCTGTCAGAATTAAGAGCTCTTTAATCCCACCTTCCTTGGGACCTTGCTTTTCTCAGTGCACTCAGCATGCTGAATTAGAAGTACTTTTGTCTATTTGTCATTCCCCCCACCTAGACAGCATCAGGGCACTCGTTGAAGATGGGGTGTGGGGCTTCCAAAAAAAAAACTCAACGCTGTCTTCCCAGGGCTTCAGCATAGCAAAAGGCTCTTTGTTGGTGCTCAATAATCTTTGTTAAATAGAATGACTTCCACAAGGTGGCACTGAAAATTGAACTCGACAATCTACTTCTTCTAGCTAATATTCGTATCCTAAGAAATATTAGCCCAAGTATACAATGATGTATATTAAAAGATGTTCATTACAGTAGTGTTTTAACATAAAAATTTTCATACAACCTAAATATTTACCAGTAGGAAACTATTAAATAAATTATGGTATATCTATACACTGGGTTGTCATACGGTTGTTATAAGAATAAGTTAAGTTGGTTGGGTGCAGTGGCTCACATTACATCTGTAATCCCACATCACATCTGTAATCCCAACACTTTGGGAGGCACAAGTGGGAAGATCACTTGAAAGCAGGAGTTCCAGACCAGTGAAACCCCATCACTACAAAAAAAAAAGAAAAAAAAAAAATTAGCTGGTTGTGGTAGTGTGGAGCTGTAGTCCCAGCTACTTGGGAGGCTGAGGCGGGAGGATTGCTTAAACCCAGGTGGTTCAAGGTTACAGTGAGCTATGATGGTTCCACTGCACTCCAGCCTGAGCAACAGAGCAAGACCATCTCTAAAATAACATAAAGCTAAGTTAATAAGACATGGGAAGAATTCTATGATACATTACTAAATTTATAAGATATAGAATGTATAGAGTAAGCTACATGTTAGTAAAGTAAAACCCAAATTACATAGGTGCACTGATATGTGGATTTGTGAAATACACACCACAATCTGGAGGGTCATGAACCAAACCGTTCTCACAGCTGTTCTTTTACCTATAGTAACCTGTGGGACAGAGGAAGGTACAGCAGCAAAGAAGACGGCTTTTGTTTTTACTTTATAGATTCCTATCATGTTTGGGTTTTTGACAGTAGATGATTATAAATATTACATTTATTTTAAAAATTCAATTTTAAAAAGTGAAGTGGAACAATCTCAGAGATTATTCCAGCTAGACCAGACTAGGGAAGACTGTGGCCCCTGGAACCTCCTTGAGTCTCCTCTCACACCATCTGGCTCCTCACACATCATGCAGGCTCCGTGGCTCTGGAGAGAGACCTAAACAGTTGAGGAGCCAGGAACTAAATTGGGATAGAGCCTGTTCAAGGGTTTCTGAGGTCCACAGTCAAGTCACAGGGAGACCACAGAAGCTTCCAGTGCTGCTTAAAGGGGCTGAGCAGGCAAAGCTGAAGAGGACTGACTGGAGCATCCGGAGTCGGACTACAAAGACTGTTCACAGCTGGGTGCAGTCGCTCATGCCTGTAATCCCAGCACTTTGGGAGGTCAAGGTGGGGAGGATCGCTTGAGGTCAGGAGTTCGAGAACAGCCTGAGCAACATAGTAAGATCCTGTCTCTACAGAAAATAAAAATTAGCCTGGTATGGTAGCACACACTTGTCCTAGCTGCTTGGAAGGCTGAGGTGGGCGGATTGCTTCAGCCTAGGAGATCAAGGCTGTAGTGCAATATGATCACGCCACTGTGCTCCATCCTGGATGACAAAGCAAGACCTTCTCTCTCATATATATACACATAATTAGTAACAAAAACGGTTTACAAAGTCAGGCCACAACTGCAGACCAAGGGCCAGATCCCATTCACTCTTGTTATCACCACGGCCTGATAACTACTCTCGCCCCAATCTCCTCACGATTCTACCCAGAGCCACAGAAAACAAAGGGTGTCCCATATGTCTCTGACTGGTCTTCCTCTAGGGCAGTTCTGAAGCCTCCAGGCAGGTTTTGAGATAAGTGGTGGTCAGGAGTCCATCCCTATAGCCTGTGGGTAGAGAAAAGGTCTGGATTTGATCCCTGCCTAAGCTTAATAAAGTGTGTATCTAGGGAATGTTCTGCAAACTCTGCGGACCCCCGCATATTTGAGACAGTATGATGTAATGCTTATAAGCCAGACTCCTTCGGTTTGAAGTCCCAGCTCCACCACTCACACGTTATGTAATCCTAGGTAAGTTACTTAGCCTTTCTGTGCATTACTTTCCCATCTGTAAAAACAGGATAACAGCACCTATATCTTAGAGTTGTTGCAAGGATTCATTGAATTAATACAAGTAAAACGGGTAAGTAGAAAGGATGCCTGGCCCACAGTTTTCATCAAGTCTGTAGCTTTAGCTGCATTGTCCCTATGCCTAGGTTACTGCTTCTGCTTTCTAAGCAGCACTTGGAAACAGAAGCGTCTCTAGTTCTCCAGCAGGGGCTGAAACCTCCAGGTCAGCCTTACTGGCCTCATCTTCCTCCCCTCTAATGATATGATAATCCAGAAATATCCTCCTAACCATGCCGTATCAACCATCTGTGCCTTTGCTCATACTAGTCCCTCAGTTTGGAACAATCTTCCCTCTATTTCGATTCTTTAGTCTATGTTTTTTCCCACTCAAGGAATCAAAACTCGGCTTAGATGCCACTGTCTCTGGACTTCTTTGTGCAACCCACACTAAAAAGATCTCCTGTACTACATATATGCAAGTTGAGAATATATGCAAGGAGAGCACATTTCAGCATCCCTACATTCCTAGAACAGTTTCAGCATACAGGTATGTTTAGTGATTATTTGGTGATGAAACAAGCCCAGCCTGCTTAGCTACCACCCTACCTCTTCCTCCAAAGTACACTTGGAGCTCCACCTCCATCTGACTCCAAATGTCTCCACTATTCGGAGATTCCCAACTCTCACTGGGTTTTCTAGGGATGGATGGAACTAGCATGGATCTAGCTGACTCACCTGGACATTGGCTGGAGAATGGAAGACCATCATTGACAGGGTCCTATCCCTCATCCCAATCAGTCTGGTTCTCTTACCCAGACCCATCTTCAGTAGCCACCTATCCCAACATGTATCCTACCAAAGTTACCTGAGCTACAACACACAGGCCTAAGTGGAGTCCACTCAATATCAGAACAAGAAGAGGTAACACATGTACAACCCAAAACTTCAAAACTTGCAGAAGCTTGGGAACCACTGGACAGGAGCCTCATACACGCTGTCGTAGGCAGAGAGTGTGCGAGAAGGCGCAGACCCTTCACTACCATGAGGAGTGCTAATACTCTACATCCTGTCACTATGCAGCCAGCAGGAATGTACTTCTCTTTGGAGAAAGGATGTCCCATATTATCTGTAAAAAAGGACATTTTTTTTCCTCCTTGAAATCCAGATTTCACTTGTTAGAGAGGTTGGAAACCTTTACCACTGTCTCTAAGAATCCAATTTTTCAATCCAATCTGTTTCTCTTGAGTCACTGTGACATTACCAAATTTTACATACAGTTATCTGTTGCTCTGTAAAGAAATACAGATGGTTTTGTGGAAATAAACAACCATTTATTTTAAACAATTGTAAAATAGTTTATGGAAACCAGTGGGGTAATGCATTCAAACAAATGCCAAAACTGGTTGATGGGGATCCAGGGTGCTAAATCACACTGCGGAGGAATTTAGCTGTGGGGAACAGATAGTAAATCCAGAGTGACAGAATTTCCCGTGATGGCAAAGGTTTCTGACATCCAGTCCAGTACTCAAAACCCACAGCAGTTCAAACCCATTTTCCTTAACACAGCCTTGACAGCCAGTGAAATTAGTGAATTTAGTCACAAGCACCTAAGGACAAAAGACAGAAGAAACAAAAATGAGACTTCATTTGTCTTCAGCCTTCTCTGAGCTATATAAAAGTGGTGATTCCAACCTGAGTCAGTGGAGAGCAAGCTTAGAGCCAACTGTTTTCAGTCAGCAGACTTTGTTATGATATATTGGAATCTGAAGACTTTCATTCAAATCTGCTTATGTCAGAGGCTTGGGTAAACCACTTCCTCTCTGAACTTCAGTCTCTTCCTGTTAAATAAGGATAATACAGTAGTTGTATGTACTTGACAGGATGTTGAGCAGATTCAGTGAGGCACAGGATTATTCTTTGGTGAGCTTGATACCAATGGCCCTGGTGGAAGGGGCTCTAGCCTTTTGGTGGGACAAAAGGCTACAGGGCTTCTTTAGTGACTTCTACCAACTCTTCAGGGAAGCACCACTGCCAGTGAATGGTTGGACCAGCCTTTGTAGGAAGAGAGAGAACTCTAAGCCCTTTTTTGCTTCTAATTTTACAGGACAATCAACTATAAACTTACCACCCTTCCATTCTCAAACCAGCTTTTTTTCCTTGTAACTGGGCTTCCAATGATGACACCACGATTCACCCAATGAATTAACTCAGTTGGTTCATCAAACATTACTAAACTCCTACCATGTGCCATGTCTTGAGCTAGACACTGTAGATATGAAGATGAACAAGACTCTGAATCTGGCCTCTAAGGACCTGGCATAGTGTACATGGCACTCTCAAGTTTCTAAGGACCTGGCATAGTGTACATGGCACTCTCAAGTTTGGACTACTTCTTAGCCTTCCCCCTTTTTGTTGACGTTAAATCAGCTCCCAAGTTCTGCAGATTCTACCCACTTAATACGTCTCCCTTGCATTCTTTCTCACTCAGGCGGCAGTAATGGTTTCCTAACCTTCTCCTGGCCTCCAGCCAACCACTCTTCACCCTACTGTTAGAGAGTGCTCTCCAGACCCAAATTCTGGTAGATTCAAGGTATCACTTTCATACAATCCTTTCACAACTTCCTTGCAGGCTACTAGTTTAGATGCAAATTCCTTACCTCACTCTCAAGGCTTTCTATCCATCCTAATTTCTTGTCCATCTATGTCCTCTATGACCCAAACTAGTCTCACTGTTCAGTGCATGTATGTCCTGGTTTCCTAACTCCATGTCACTGCTGTGCCCTTCCCTTCACCCAGACTGACTCCTTTAGCTTGTCAAAATCACATCCCTCCTTTTTGATTATCCCCTAAGTCTTATCTTTTCTCCTTCTGACCCCATGACATCAGGCCCAACCAGAGTCCCAGACCGGCCTCCTTCCTTTTCCCCACAATAGGGAAAGTTGTACCAGTTAACGTCTACAGGCTCTGCTTCAAGGCAATAGGATTTCTACAATCCCCAGCCAACCAAAAACAGGGCTTCCTTTTTAAAAACTCTAGCCTTGGCCTTCATATCTTATTCAGGTAACTGTCCTTGCTCCTGGCCCAGTCCTGCCCAGAACCCTGCCCTCAGGCCTGGTGCCATGCTAGGTTCTCAGTGTGCCTCTCTGAAAATCCTGCCCTGCCCTCTGACGTTGCCTGCCCGCCTGGATTTCCTTGTGCATAAATCAGACATTTAATTTATCTGAATTCAACCATACTTGCTAGGTAGAAAAGAGGAAAAAAAGAGGGAGAGACCCGACCAAGAGCACAATTTAAGCAGTTGGGAGAATTCCACTTGCCATGACTCTCAGCGATCCAGTGAGCCCCAAGAGTGTGAATATGCGGCAGGAGTCCAGAATTCATCTTTGCATTTACAAGGTTTGCATTACATGGAACCTTGTAAATGTGTGATAAGTGACTAACTGCATTAAATGGGTGGATGATAGTATCTCAGTCTTTATAGACCAAGTTTGATTTTAGCATTTAAAAATATGTACTTTTAGCTGTTATGATGCTAGAGAAAAAAAGCTGTGTGAATTTAATGAGAAAAATTAAATACATTGCCTCTGATGGGCATTTTTAAAGAGATTTTTATTTCCTACATGTAATTTTGACAATGGGATTTTTACTCACCTGTTGCCTTTGTGATCTAACCCTGGATAAGCTGTGGCTCTTGGTACGGCCACCCCCGGATGCTGAGCATCATCTGCTTCCCTGGTCCTTGCTGCCAAGACCTGCAGTTCCCCCGCTGTCCTTATGGCCCCCCGCTGCTGATCGCCCATCTGCCCTGTTCCCTGCTGTGGGGGCCAGATCCTTCAGAGACTGGCTCCACCTGCCAACAGGGCTTCTCTCTGCCTGCCCCATCTTCCTTCTAATAACCATTGTGCCAACTGAGGTTGCGTTTCACAAGCCTTGGTAAGTACTTATTAATTAATTAATTATTTTTAATGTAAGTAAAGAGACCAGGCTTGAGGACTGCAACCTGGGAACATAGATTTAGGTTGCCCTAAAAACACTCCCAGCACTTTAATTACCACTACCCTGTCCAGCTTTATAATAGCCATTTAAGCTCTCACCTCAGTACCTTCTACTAGGTTAGTAGGACTGTGATGGCGGGGTCAAGCACTACCACCAATTCATGAGACTTTGGAAATTACTTAAGTGCTCTAAGCACTGTTTCCTTATTTCTAAGTGGGGAATGATGATAATTTCTAACTCATGTGGTTATTATATAGATTAAATGAGATAGTAACACATGTAAAGCACTTAGTTTGGCACATAAGTGCTCAAGAAATAGCAACTATTTCTTAATACATTAATACAATTTTGCACATTTTGCCATGCTCAACTCTGAAGCTATTAAACAGATAAGAAGCTGAATTATATATCCTGTTTTATTTTAAGCCAACTGTGACTTACAACCGAAGATGTGAAAATATGCTTCTCTTTGTGCTACAAACAAAACAAAAAGATAAAAGCAATGGGAAAATGGCAGAAGAGGAGACGTGGCTGTCAGCCATTTTCCTTTCTCAGAGTTTTCTTTCTTGTTAGATCTATTATCTGGGAGCTGGGCTGCCCTGCTGGCTTTCCATTTGCCTTGCTAATAACAGTAAATCCAGCAGCTTCCACTGCAGTTCCTGTCTCCTTCAGCTGACTCCCAGGCCAATCAGCATTTCCTCTCTGCTAATGTCAGATGTTCCCTGGGAAGTCCTGCTGAAAAGAAAATTTATGACTAAAGTTTCTTCAGCTTTTAACCCTTCTGCATATCCTGCTCCAGATGCAGGGTACTCCAGAGGAACACTAGGTCATTCCTACATGTGCACTCCTATGTTCTTGCTGATGCTCTGCTGCTCTGACAAGGGGCCTTGGACCCCTGGAAAAGCCCAAATGAGCAGCTGGGCAGACAGATGCACACATTCTGGGCTGTACCTCATATGTGGACTCAATTTGAGCTGGGTTCCTTAGCAGCTAGAGTCTCTTTTGAACTATAACTCAAAGTAGTCATATTCATACAAAAAGAGCACTAGATCACAAAACTGTGAGTCTGACTGGGTTTCATGACTGAAACTGAAAGGAGGGGACAGGACTAACATTTACTGAGTGGTAAGATAATAACAGCAAAGACTTACTGGGTCCTTGGTGCTTTGCATGGATCTCTGCTTAATTCCACAATAATGCTATGAAGAAGACATTATTATTATTTTCATTCATAAATAAGGAGTTCAAATGGGTTAAGAAACTTATCAAAGACCTAGAAAAAGTAACAGGAGGCCGGGTGCGGTGGCTTATGCCTGTAATCACAACACTTTGGGAGGCTGAGGCGGGCAGATCACTCGAGGTGGGGAGTTCGAGACCAGCCTGACCAACATGGAGAAACTCTGTCTCTACTAAAAATACAAAATTGGCCAGGCATGGTGGCGCATGCCTATAATCCCAGCTACTCAGGACACTGAGACAGGAGAATCGCTTGAACCCAGGAGGCTGAGGTTGCGGTGAGCTGAGACTGTGACATTGCACTCCAGCCTGGACAACAAGAGCAAAAGTCCATCACAAACAAACAAACAAACAAACAAAAGAAAATTAATAGGAGCAGGGGTCGAACCAGGTAGGTCTTCTAGAACTCAGGTCTTAAGTAAGCTCCACAGTTAAGGCTACCAACCAGAAGACTATGATCTCATGGCTGGGACCTTATTTTATTGAAGAGGAGACTAAATCAAGGAGCTCAAAGACAGAGAATGACCAGTATAAGCTAACAAAGGAAGCATGATCTTCTGATCCGCAAAAGCCACCTCCTAAAATAAATCCTTCAAGGGTCGCAGAAGAGGAGAATACACTGACTTAGGCTTTCAGGAGACAATGGGGTGGCACTCCACAATCTCTTCGGTGGAACAGAGAACAATGGCTGTCTGCCGAGGTTCAGGCTTGCTGGCAAAGGTGGCAGTGGTGCAGCAGCCACTGCCAGGCCCTTACAGACCTTATGTTCTTGGCACAGGAGGGTCTCATCACAGGGTTTTCATTTTAAGTTAGTTCAAGCCTTTGGGGATGTCTGCATGCTGGGTTCCATGAACTTTCCTATGACCTCTTCTGTACCTCGCCACAGAAGTTAGATGATATACTTAACCAGATCAGCAAATCTAGTAAACTAATTTTTGTCCCAATTTAAAAAGAAGTAAGAATGTCAAAACGTACATGTGACAGCTGTTTGGGACTCTAATGTTATGGAAAAGCAGCTGTTTTCATTTATATTTGAGATATTAGTCATCCTTAGAATGGGACAGAGTATCCAGCTAATAGCTTATGCTTTAACCTACGGAAAATACGGGTCACAGAGACAAAGCATTGGCAGAATCACAATACACTGACTATACTCATACAACATATTGGTCTTAAAAAGTTTGAAAACGTTTATAAGAAGCAGCAACTATTTAATAATGATGTTCTCAGAGAAATCTGACATCCAACATGATGAAATGAATGGTTTGCTTTTCGGAGAAAGGGCGTTTTCATACAGACAAAATCCACATAAGTAAAGAAAGAAAGATCCTTCTAAGCTCCAGAAGTTGAAAGTAAGCTGTTTTAACAAAATTTAAAAATTAACTTTAATCAAAGTAGCATACATTTTTTTTTTTGAGACAGTCTTGCTCTGTCACCCAGGCTGGAGTACAGTAGTGTGATCTTGGCTCACTGCAAACTCCGCCTCTAGGGTTCAAGCGATTCTCCTGCCTCAGTCTCCCAAGTAACTGGGACTACAGGTGCGCACCACCATGCCCAGCTAATTTTTTGTATTTTTAGTAGAGGTGGGGTTTCACTGTGCTAGCCAGGATGGTCTTGATCTCCTGACCTCGTGATCTGCCCACTTCAGCCTCCCAAAGTGCTGGGATTCATACACACAGTGTTTTGTTTGTTTGTTTGTGTTTCTAGATGAAGTCTCGCTCTGTCGCCCAGGCTGGAGTGCAGTGGTGCAATCTTGGTTCACTGCAACCACTGCCCCTCCCCAGGTTTAAGCAATTCTCTGCCTCAGTCTCCGGAGTAACTGGGATTACAGGCGCACGCCACCATGCCCGGCTAATTTTTTGTATTTTTAGTAGAGACAGGGTTTCACCATCTTGGCCAGGCTGGTCTTGAACTCCTGATCTCGTGATCCACCTGCCTCAGCCTCCCAAAGTGCTGGGATTACAGGCATGAACCATTGTGCCCGGCCTCATACATATAGTTTTAAGAGTAAATAATGCTGTTAAGTCCTATGATGAAAAAGAGTAATTCTCTGTCCTATTCTTGAGACCCTCCTTATAGGCAATTTAAGGTTTTTTTTGTTTTTGTTTTTGTTTGTGATTTTTGGTACTCACCTTATTTTTTATTAGCATTCCTATAAGTTATAAATATCAGACAATATCTATTAACTTACATTAGAAAGAATGAGGACTTAGGCTGTGCTCTCTCTCTCTTTCACACATACCCACACCCCGTTTGGAAAGTGAGTTTACTTTTTTTTCTTTTTCTGCAATACAGTAGCTTCCAGCAGTAGCTTCCTCCTCCTGGGCACCCTTAGGTGACTATCAATGTTTAAAACGTCTGCTTTTGGTATACTCCTCTGGCTCCCCAAGGACTTAGAAGAGATCCATATCATTACAGGAACCTGGGCAGCAACACTAATTACAATGGATGCACATTGCCTTTCATTTTAAACACATTTACATTTTCATGTGATGATGTAATTCTCTGAGGGAGTTTGATCTCTGATAACCAAAGTACAGTAAATCCACTCCTAAACAGAAAGTGGTGGCCTCAGGTGTGGGCTGGCCGAGAGACAAGTGGCTACAAGCTGTGGATTGGTTTTCACTACATCTTAGTTCATTCCACAAAAGTGCTAACTACTGCCGTGGGCCAGCTGCGGTGCTGGTAAACCATAAGGAACCTACCTCTCCAAAAGGAGTTTTCAAGGTACTCAAGGAAAAGGGGGCACTCTCATTCTTTTCTTTTGCAAGGTGCTTACCAGCAGCTGGCAAGATCAGTATATTAGGACCTTACTGGGGACAGGGCCATGGTGCCTCTGCCACAAGCCTAAGTGGATGAGGAATACTGATGTCTGGAGAGGATCAGTGTCCCTTCCCAGCTTCCAAGGCTGGGACATGGCCTTTTCCCTTGATGGCCACTGTTGATGGAGTCATTTACTGCTCATGAATTTACCCAGCCCTTTCTGTCCTGTCCACTTCTCCCTGCCTGCATCAAGGAGGGGTGCTGGTAGCCCAATTAAGAGATGTGTGGAAATGAGTGGAAAGAATGAAGTTATGCCTGAGCCTGGGAGCCAGACAGACTCCCTCTACGAGGGGAACTCCCAAACCTGAGGACTCAAGGAAGTCTTTTCTGTTAGCAAATGGAAGCACTAGTGGGGTGCGGCGGCTCATGCCTGTAATCCCAGCATTTTGGGAAGCCAAGGCAGGCAGATTACTTGAGGTCAGGAGTTTGAGACCAGCCTGGCCAACATGGCGAAACCCCATCTCCACTAAAAATACAAAAATTAGCTGGTTGTGGTGGTGTGTGCTTGTAATCCCAGCTACTCAGGAAGTTGAGGCAGAAGAATTGCTTGAACCTTTGCAGTGGGCCAAGATTGTACCATTGCACTCCAGCCTGGGCAAAAAGAGTGAAACTGTGGAAGGAAGGCGGGTAGGCAGGCAAGGCAGGCATGGCAAGCAAGAAAGAAAGAAAGTAAAAGAAAATGGAAGGACTAACAAAAGCCGGAGCAAGAATTCCTATCAAATGTGTTTTGTTGTTTTGTTTATTGACCATCTCCTATATTAGAATGTTAGCTCTCTAAGATCATGCAACTGTCACCCTTATATCCTTACTCACTACCTGAAATGTAGCCAAGACTCTATAAATATTTATTGAACAATAAGTTAGGTTTCAGATGCACTGTACCTGTACCTGAGAGATCTACATGACCCTCGGGGATTCTTAGACTTAAGTTACATGTTATCTTAATTCACATTGTTCTGCTATTAAATGTAGTGTGTGAAAAAAAAAAAGGTGAAAAAAGAAAAGGAAAGCTTAAGTTTTGCTATGATTTGATATTTCTGTGATTATGTGGTGACAGTTTCCAGGAAGATTGAGGAGTTCCAATAGGCCACCTTGTATCTTTTGCAGCACTTGGGCTTTAATCACATCTCACTGACTTTCTGTTTGAAAAATTGGTTCGATGACACAGTAGAATCTACACACCTAGCTGCCTGCCATACTGTGATTAGTAGCTAGGTAACCAGAGAGGTAGATGCTGATACGTCCTCTCCCCAGATCTGCCTTACGGTGCTAATCCAATGCCATTTTCCTGATTTTAAGTCTTCTTTGTCTCAGGACATTATTGTCATGTAAGGCAGAACAAGAAATGCCCTTACTGACTAGCTATTTTTCTTTTTTTTCTAATGCACTTAAAGCTGTTGCAGATATGCAGCAGAAAGTGCCACTACTTGTAATTTACTCAAAAAGGAAGAACTATGCAAAATTACTAACCAAGTTGTTTAAAACGCCTTTTACATTGCTTATGGGAGTAAAACAGCTCCTGTGTCCGGCCTCTGTAAGCAGCAGAACAGGAGATGGGTGGTTCAGGTCCTTGGTTTTCTGTGGTGGGGTAACTCTACTAAAGCAGTGTTTTTTTTCATAGAAAGTAGCTAAAATCAATCTTGAAGAGAAGAGTTTTCCTTACAGCTACTAATAGGATAAACAAATCAATGGCCTGACCGAAAACAGAGGGCCTTTGGCTTCCTCTGGAGACAGACTCTTCATGGAGGCTGGAGAGATGTAATGGGCACATGCAACACTCTAATCCTGTAATTATAGAATAATTTTCATTTTCAGAATCACATGGATATTTAAGTATACTTCCTCTTTTAAATGTTTTTTGAGAAGAAGTAACAGCGTCTGTGAGCTACTAAACTGTGAACACAAAGACTTTTAAAACTCACTTGTAAATGTGTTTGTTACAGGCAATTATAGTTTGTTCACATTATCTCCAGAATCTTTGGCATACGAAATTAAATTTGCAGACATAAGCTATCTGATAAACAAGGCTTGTGACCATTAATCCATCCTTATAGATATATGGTATGAATTCGCTTATTAGTAAAAAAAAAAAAATCATTTGAGTTGACTCTCTGGGCCTAGTTTTCTCCTTCTTCAAAATAAAGTGTGCTTCTAGCAGATTCTAATTCAAACACAATTCAAAGGCTCATTCTATCACAAGGTAAAAGCTTTCTATAGACTTAATTCACTGGAAAACAAAAGGTGCAGGCAAAGGCCAAGTCATATGGCTTGGAAGTAAACCAAAACCTAAAGAGAAAAGGAAGTAAACCAAAACCTAAAGAGAAAGGCAGGTTTTATGGCATGCCTGGCATGATAGTGGCAATAGGGATGATGGCAGCTGATGTCCACTGAGCGCCTACTGTGGACTGTTTTCTATGCATTCAGTTAAGACAACAACCTTGCAAGACAGGTATTATTATCTTTATTTACAGAAAAGACAACTGAGGTCAGAAGGGGCTGAAGACTTCCCTAACTTCACAGCTTGTAAAAAGGACAGTTGGGCTGTGGACTGGGGTTGGTTTGGTTGCAAAGCCCATGCTGTTTCCACTGAGTCTTGCTGTCACCCCCAGCTGAAGCGGGGCCATCTGGTCTCTCTAGGGAGAAACAGCTTCCACTGAGCCATGGGCCCTGTAACCTTATCCAGTAGGAGGAAGCACCACACAGTGGTACAACCTTTGGCCATTTGGCTTTGAGTCCCTACTCCCCTACTAGCTGTGTGACCTCAGCAAGTCCTGAAACCTCTCTGAGCTTTAGTTTTCTCGTTTATAAAATGAATATGACAACTGATTCAAATAGTTGTTTTAAGGATTAAAGTGTAATGGAAAAAAGTGTCTGGCAGATCACCTGGCCAAGTTTGAGTATTCATAAGTGGTAATTATTATACCTGTAACTGTATATGCAACTTAAAACCACAGATCAATGGAAGCAATTATGACCTCAAAGGTGTTATTTAACAGATGAGTTAATAACAATAAAATATCCTAGTGCTTTCTATGCTATAAGAATACATGTTTGTACATTCAGAAATTCATATTAGTATCAACAGTGTCTAAATTATGTATTTTTAATTTTTGTGAGTTCTTTCCCATTTTATTACGAGTATTTATAAACCACAGAAAAGTTGAAAGAACTGAACATTGGAAACCCATATACCCATCACCTAGACCTACAGTTAACATTTTACAATACTTGCTTGATCACATATCTATAAATCCATTTTTAAAAATGCATTTCAAATCAAGGAGGAGACATTACTACATTCACTCTGAACTACTTGAGCGTACACAGCATTAACTGAAGCTCAATATTTGTTTAAGATTCTCTTTTTACTTTTAGGTAAAATTTACATGCAATATATGCACAAATTGTACAAATACAATTTGACAGTCTGACAAATGCACACACTTGGCAACGGCCGCTCCCGTCAATATATAGATTCCCAGTCAATATACAGATGATTAGCTTTATTCCAGAAAGTTCCCTCCTCCACATTACATTTTAAGTGAGGAAGCTGTGGTAAATGGAAAAAAACACTGGGCTCAAGAATCAAAGGGACTGGGTTCAAATCTCACCTCTATTACTCATTAGAAACACATACAAGTGTGCACACACGCACTCCATGTCCTCTCTTTCTCTCTGTATCTATGTATATCCTTGGCTTTCTACCATAAAAAAGAGATAATGCCCATCTCACAAGGTCTTTTGTAAAGGTTAAATACAAAAATACCTGGAATACAGTAAGTGTTCAGTAGATGCAATCAAATTGGAATCATTACCTTGGTACTTTCTACCTTTCTCCTACCTCTCTCCAATCTGAGGATATTGTCTTCAAAAAGAAAAGTAAGGACACACACACAAAAAGCAGTTGAAAAAGAGATGAGGGGGAAAAAGGCATCTCTCTGCATAGGCAGTACTCTCCCAATTTATCCACTCTGACTTCAGCTAATTAAACATCTGTCTCAACGGTCTTCTCAGCAAATTAGTCATCCCCACTTTGTGACATTGATTGTTGGTTGCAGCCTTTTCCCCACTTGCTACCATTCCCAGAAACTTCTAGGAGTTTACGCACCAGGCACATGGCAAGGAATGATGCAGGGTCCCCATTAACCCCCTACAGTTGCCCTTGGTGCCAGTGCTGTTCATAATGCTGCCAGGCATGTCCTTAGATCTGCCGCCCCAAAATAAACCGATTAAGGGGTAACAGTGTTTTTGTCTATGTTTCTGATTTCCAGATTATGATGCATTTTCTAGATGCTATGTACATGTACCAGACTAAAGTATTTAATAAACATTTAACTAAAAATCTGTTTTTTAAACTAGTGTTGATGACAAAGCAATCAGATAACAGAAGTTCTCAAATGGGAGGTGAATTAAAGTCTGGTAGATTATTAGACAGCTTTTTCTGAACATATAAACAAAAGCTTTGCCGGTGCGCAAAGGGCCAGCAGGCAAACAAGTGAAGCTGTGTGGCTTGGATGTGTGATCCATTTCTCTACATGATGGTGTGTGTGTGTATGTATGCTTATACACCTGCTTTGGCAGGAAGCAGGGGGAAGTGAGGTGGGGGCGAGCTGTATTCTGAACTACAGAGCACATCTTAAAAATGGTATTCTGAAATCAGGCTTTTTCTCAATCCTTTTTCCCATTAAAATAGTCGTGACTGACCAAAGAACTATCTTTTAGAAAGATAAAATGGCTAATACACACATTTAAAAATACTAAACAACACTAAAGACCCAGAAATGCAAATTAAAATGAGATACTGGCTGCTAACCATCAGTTTGGCAAAAATTAAAGACTGATAACATTCAGTGTTGGTAAGGAGCTGGGAAAAAGGGCATTCTCACATACTGTTAGAATGTCAAAGAATGAGCATAAGTTGGTTTTTTTTTTTTTTTTTTTTGAGACAGAGTCTCCCTCTGTCACCCAGGCTAGAGTGCAGTGGCATGATCTTGGCTCACTGCAACCTCTGCTTCCCAGGTTCAAGCAATTCTCCCTGCCTCAGCCTTCTGAGTACCTGGGATTACAGGCACCTGCCATCTAACCTGGCTAATTTTTGGATTTTTAGTAGAGACAGGGTTTCGCCATGTTGGCCAGGCTGGTCTCAAACTCCTGACCTCAGGTGATCCACCTGCCTTAGCCTCCCAAAGTGCTGGGATGACAGGTGTGAGCCACTGCATTCAGCCAGGCATAAACTTTTTGAAAGGCAATTTTTCCTCAACATTTTAAATAAATATTTGACAAGCAATCTATATTTAAAATCTAGCACAAATGTGCCCAATGAATATTCAAACAAGATTGTTCACTGCATGTTTTTGTAATACTGAAAATTTGGAAATAATCTAAACATCCTTCAATAGAGAGCTAAGTTGAACAAATTATTAGTAAGAAAAAATGTGTGGTCACTCTAATATAGAATAATGCTTATATTACTGAACTAAAAAAGTAAATGTACTATCATATATACCGTGCGACATAATTACCCTAAAAACCTTAACACATGTGCATTTTTCATGAGTTCACTTAACAAGCATTTACTGAGTATACTATTTGACAGGTACCTTGACAGGTGTTGATTATGTAAGTGATTTAAAAAACAAAAACAAAAAACAAGAATCCTGTCCACATGAAATGTATAACCTATATGTATATCTATATGTGAACTGAAGGAAAAAACCAAAGGATTTACACCAAAGGAAGTTAGAGGAAACTTTCATTTTTTACTTCACACATCTCTAAAATGTTTGCTTCTTCCCCGACAAGTATTTAATTTCATTTTAAAAATATCTTTAAATGCCACTACCTTCTTTTGATACTAACTCCAGGAGATCTGGCCACAGGTCAAAGCTATTTCAGTTCTCCCAAACTGTGCATTTAGCTCTAATGAAAGAAACCAGATGTTACCATAGTGTCCACCCCTGTTTCCTGACGAGCAGCTTCTACTCTTCTGCACCCTTAATTCAGGGCTCCATTATCTGTTGGACAGATTTCTTGAGAGCCTCTGCACTTCCCTGCTTCACATTCTGTGGCCTCTAATTCATTTGTACAATACAGATGAGTGTTTCCTAACAGAAATTCTGATTATATATTGCCCTTCTTTCAACAGATCCCCTCTGCCATCAGAATACAGTTCACATTCAACACAGCTTACATATGGACATAACCTAGCTCCTGATGACCACAGCAGCCTGAACACTCTTTCCCATCCCTCTTTACCTGCCTAGTTTCTATTCATCTTCAGATTTCAGCCAGATGAGGAGCTTGGGATAGTCTTCCCTGACTCCCCAGGATGGAACCAGGGCTCCCTGCTCCCTATGTGCACTCAGGCCCTATACTTACTTCCATGGTATCATCCCTTGCATGGTATTATAATTGCCTGCTTATTCCAACTAAACAGAAAGCTCCTTGAGAGCAGGAACCATTTCTTGGTCTTTACAAAATTCTTAGTGCCTACATAATGCCTGTTACAAAACAAGCTCCCAAAACATGAATGCACTTCTATTTTTAAGCTCACTTACCAGGCCTGGCCTGGTCGGATCTGGCCCTGCCTAGTTTCTGTAGTTTATTCTCTGCCCTCTTCCTGCTCCAGTGATTTGGAACTTCTATGTATTGTGACTACATCTCAAAACATGTTGTCTCCTCTACTTAGAATGTTCTTCTTCTCATTTACCCAACTGGCAAAGTTCTAATTAATCTTCAAGAAGCCATCAAATAAATCACCCCAGAGCATCTTTTCTCAGTCCCCTACCCAACCCAGTAGTTTCAAGTAGGACTCCCTTACCTGTGCTGCTTTAGTAGTTTATATACATCTGCTTGTCAATTTACACATTTTAATCCCTCTTTTTCCGTGTACTCATTGGGTTTTCCACCTGATTTCTAGTGCAGCGTGGCAGAAAGCAGGCAGCATTTGATGACAGTTGAACTAAACAGAGCATCTCGGAGCCACACAGAGCTTAAGAGCACACATGGCTCTGTCCTCCAGTGCCTTGATTAATCCTCACTCAGCCTCTCCCATGTTAAGAGTTGAGGAAAGTGAGGCTTTGAGAGGTTAAGTACATCATTACACACATATACAGTTTCCAGAATTTCTTAATTCTGAGATAGATTTTCATTTTTTAAAACATTTATAAAATGAGGATGCAGTTTACAATCAATATGTACATTTAATGTAGTAGTATTTCCTAAGAAGCTATTATTAAATTGGCGGTGCTCTAGAATCGGCCCCTAGTGAACCCAGGAGAAGGCTGTCTGACTTCTAAGTGTGTGTGTGTGTCTCCCATACCACCAAATAGCCTCTCGGGGCATATGTCTTTTTTCTTCCTTTCAGTCTGCTTTTTCATTAATCGAATCCACACTTGTGACTGCCCAGATGAAGTGAATGAATAGATTTTATAATGAAAAAGGAACTTCTGAAAGATTAGCGACTAGCAGGAAGAGTAAATGCTGGTCAAACATAGTTTTGGCAAATGATATATTTCAAGTTTTTCTGATGTGGCAGTCGCAAGAGCTCATAACACCCTTCTAAAATAATTGGGTCTCTAAAGTGGTTCCAAAAGATTTTTGCTTGACATAAATTCTCTAAATTTCCAGGCTTTCTGGATAAAATAGTTGATTGCAATGCCATCTTCAATGTGCTGTGCTCTATATTTGGGAAGATCCATCAGGAGCCTCAGAGCACTCCAGACAGGGAGAGGCTCAGGTGAGATGGAACAGTAAGATAAAGAGGCAGAGAAAGGAGGAAGGCAGGAATATTGAACTCGGAGCTCCTTGCCTGGGGCACTTCTGAGTCACACATTTAAACACTTTAGCAGCCTAATTTACTGTAGCATTTTCCCAATAGGTCACTGGATATCGAGTATCAGGTCTTCATTTCCTATTCATCTCCCACGCATGAGAGGCATCAGCATGATTATTTATTCTTCCATAAGGAGGAACAGTTGTCTGCAGAATTTACTGCCTCTTTTTTGACAAAGATCACTTAAACAGTTCTATTTTCCATCCATCCATTCATTCATTCATTCATTCACTCATTCCGTGTTTATTCTTTTAAGGATTACCTGCTACAGCATAAAGAAACCACAAATCTGTGTCCCTGGCTTACAAACTCGACTTTGATAGAAGAAAGAATACTGGATTTTCTGTATCAATTGCACATGAAGTAGGACTCTCTGTTCAACCCTATAGCCAGAACATTCTTTAGCTTACATTAGCCTTCAGAGGGCATTTCAAGCTAGAAGAGTGTTAAAAACCCTACTCCATCTAAAATATATATGGGTTTCCCTTTTCCACAGGGCAGCTTAGGACAGGTGTATGTTGCTTTAAGAAAGCTAGACATAAAACATTAAAACTGACACCAATACAGACAAATTGTGCAATTACAAAAAGAATTCCTGGCTTTATATCCAGATTCACCACAGGGTTCCTTTAAATGCTGCACTTCCCTAGTGCATTTAGATCTCAGAATCAATGAACGTTTCTGTTTACAGAATTTTAAATTTGTTCTCCCATTAGGGTTCTAATAAGCAACATGGTACAAATAAAAAGAGTATAGGCTTTGAGGTCAAAAAAGCCTGGGCTCCAATTTAGATTCACCATTTACTTACTGAGGAAACTTGGGTAAGTTTAACCTCTTAGAGCTGAGGAAAGTGAGGCTCAGAGAAGTACATCATTACATATACTGTTACCATAGGTCCTTAATTCTAAGATGCACCTCTTTTTTTCCTTTACTTTTAACATTTCTAAAGCCTCATCTTCAAAACAGGCATAATAAAATCTACTTTCCAGGGCTGCTGTACAGATTAAATGAGGTAGTATTTCTAGGTACACCAAGGTACTCCATTCATTAGCTCCCATGTCCTTGAAAGGGGTCCTCCTTTTGGAAAGACCAACTCCTCCCCTGGCACACAAATCCCTTTTAAAATACCTCCCCCTGCAATACAGGGTCTTGCTCTGTCACCCAGGCTGAAGTGTAGTGGTGTGATCATGCCTCACTGTAGCCTTGACCTCCTGGGTTTAACCAATCCTCCCACATCAGTCTATGATATATTATTGAGTTAAAAAAGTAAATGCAGTATCTATATACTGTGTGACATAATTACCCTAAAAACCTTAACACATGTGCATTTTTCATAAGTTCACTTAACAAGCATTTACTGAGCATACTACTATTTCTAGTCATACTACTATATATTGGACAGGTACCAGTCACTGGGACTACACACGTGTGCCACCACGCCTGGCTAATTTTTAAATTTTTTTAGTGAAGACAGGGTTTCACTATGTTGCCCAGTGTGGTCTCAAACTCCTGGGTTCAAGCGATCCTCCTGCCTTGGCCTCCCAAGTGTTGGAATTACAGGTGTGAGCTACTGTGCCTGGCTAAAATACTCTTAATAAATAATAAATTCATCTGTCTACAACTTTCTCAGTCTATCTGCAATGAAAGTAAGACCTACTGTGTGTGGTATTTTGGTGACTGACCCTGCTGCAGCCAGTCTACTACAGCAGGTCCGCAGTGGGTCACAGGCTCGAAATTCTGCACCTCCCCATGGCCTTGGGTGCCCAGGGTCTCTGCCTGATCTGTATCCCTCTGTCATAAGGCAATCATCAACTCTGTATTTTTTTCTCCATTTCTTTCAAGTTCTTTTATTTCTTTGTGTTCATACTCTCTGTGTGTCTCTTATCCTCTTTGGGCCTCAGTGTATTTCACAGTGGTTAAAAATTTGGATTTAATTCTATACAGACTCGTATCTTAAAACTCTCTCTGGTTGCTGTGTAAACAACAGACTGGAGAGAGGCCAAGAGCACGAGCACAAAAACCATCCAGGGTGCTATTTCAGCAGTCTAGGTGGACAGTCATGGTGACCTGGACCCATCCAACAGAGATGAAGACAACTAAATGGATTCAGAATCTATTCCAGAGGTAAAACTGACAAGACTTGTTAATGGATAAGATGTGGGGAGACAGTGCAGGAAAAATTCAAGACTGACAGCTGGGTATGTGGCTCAGGTGAATGGGTAGATGATGGTGCCACTTACTGTGCAGAGAACCTGCTTTATCTCCCTTAAATGATCAATTTTACTATAATTTTTTTTTTTTTTTTTGGCGGGATGGGGGGTTAAGTAAACTGCAAAGTAATCTTAAATGTTCTTTTTACACTAAAATATGGCAAGCCACTCTTTGATTGGCATTGTCCCTGCCTTGCTCCTAAACTGTTCATAGCTTAAATGTGAAAGTCATTGTTTAAATGTCAATTTCTCAGACAGGGGCTCCCTGAACACCCTATAGGCTGCAGAGAGCTCCCCTCCATTCTATCATTCTCCCTCTCAGCCCCTTATGTACACTCTTGCTCTAGAATAAGATCCTCCTTAGGTCTGACACAGGGGAGCACGTCAGTGAATGTACGACACAGCTACAGATACATTATGGATCGATATTTACATTTCACATGAATTTGTAAGATACAACTTAAGAGTCCAATGATGCCATCATGAATTGTCCCTCAGACCAGAACCCCATACCCTGTCGTACATGTTTACTCCCCCTCTGCTCCTAGCAGTACTTTGCGGAATAACGTTTGAAAAGCCCCGTAGACTATCTCACTGGTGACATTCTAGGGGTCTTGTGAAAACAAAGTAAATCAGCAAGCAATAAGGTGCTCTGTGACTCTAAACAGATAGAGTTAGGAGGGAGTCCACCTGACAAAGCTAACACTTCTCTTTCAAGTTCTTCGTGAAATTTTATAAAAGTAGGAATGAATGTCACTAGGTTTATTAACAATACTATAAGAACTTTTTAAAAGAATCTTCAGACTAATAAAAATTTGTCTTTCATATCAAAAGAATGGACAGGAATAAGAAAAAGTTAATATGCTCCTGTTCAATCTTTCCACAGACAATAGAGAAAATCACCTCTATTTTATAATGAGACTATTGTGACAAGTTATGCGGAAAACTATTCTGCTTAGTAAACCCCACTTTGACACTCTCTTTTGTAGATTAAGAGGTATCTATATTTCTGTGTCAATGTTAAAAACTGAAATTGATCACTTTCTCAGCAGTGTGTCTGTCATGTCCAACATAATGCTTCAGAAGACTGGGAAGGACTGATGGTTAACAGCATTTTTAAACAACAACAACAACACCACAGTACTAAGAAACTCAGAAGGTCACTGATTGTGAGGGTAACTTTGACAGAGGGAGAACTTGAATTAAGGCCTTTATTCACTAAATAACAGTTTAGTATATTTTACTGCCTAAATCAAGGGACCTGACAAGCCACTCTTTACTGTGTCAAAAACACACCCACCCAACTGTTAACATGAATAAAGAGGTTTCATCTAATTCTTCTAAAACTGGATTCTCCAATTACAATTTTCTTAAATAGTAGGGACTTCCTGCCAATGCAGGTAGATTCCAAATGTCAAGTGGGTCAGTGAAAAAAAAAAAAAAATGAAAGGTTGAAGAGAAACTTTAAAAGAGACATTTAAAAATAGGCATAAAAAATAGACCTTAGCAGAGAATTGACTGAAACATACTGTGAAAAGACTACTATAGTATATTCTTTTCACATGAATATTAATAGGAAAAAAACCATGCAATGTTCATAGTTATGAGTTGACGAAATAATTATAAATAATGCAAATCAAAATTTTAGATCAGTTACAAGTGTCTGTAAATGACAGTCTATCCTAAAAAGCAGAATGATTTTAAAACCCTAAGGGCTTCAATTGACAAAGCTATTTACCTAAACAAAGAAGAGTTATTTTGCTCAAATACATACCAACTTCTGATTTTCACAAATGAAAACTGGGGAAGGAGTGCCACACTGAAGGACAACAGAGCAAATATTAGGACTGCCATTAGGCCTACATTTTGATTTAATAATGAAATAGTTTAAGTTCTAAATTTATTATTATGATCAAACAAACAGTTGTGTAGTCAGTCTGGAAAAAAGGTAAGGGAAGAGAAATGTCTGTGGGCAATTAACAAGTTCACTGTTAGCCTATCAAAGGATTTCTGAAATCTTGTTTTAGCACAACTAACCTCTGTGATAACTACTGACTCTACATGGCATATGTATTTTGATTTGAAGTGGTATTTCCCTCCTTCTCCACTGAAGTTCAATAAGGGTAGCAAAGAGACAAGTGCTGTTCTGTACTCAATCAGGTAAAAGCTGTTTGATGACAGGGCTGCTGACTCTAATTCTGGCCCAGATATGGGGCATGGTAGGCACATTTTTGAAAAGACTAAGCTGGTCATTGTGACAGAGGCTCAGGAAATGCATCTCTTTCCACCAAGTTCATGACTAAGTTCACGTGTCATAATAGGTAACTAATAGGTATTTCATAGCCAGCTGTGAGCACCAACAATTTTTAAAGTACTTTCTATGTGTTACTTTCTATGACAAGAGGATTTTCCTCTTCTCATTAATCACTCTCCAAAAAACTCTACTCATACAAAAGTTCAAAAACACAAGATGTACCCTGCCTTTATCAACCTAAGCTTAAAAAAATATCTTTACCAAACTGGAGATCCTTCTATTTTATGAGACCAGACTTATTAAAGCTACAGAAGGAGCTTCTTTTGTTAAAAAGCTTTTTGGATTAAGAAAATAGACAGTAATTTATGTAAATGTATCAATCTCAATTGGCTTTTCTTGTATGAAAAGGAATAAATAATGCAGATCACTGTTTTTCAGATAACCGAGTCCTAACTCTTTGCCAAGGATATGGCAAAGATTCTGATGGAAATGGCAGTAATGTGTACACAAAGGTGAACATAAATAAATGCGTGTATGATAAGCGCTGGGAATGGACACAGAAAAACGGGTATGCAATTGGACAGAGACGACGGGAGACAGAAGGAAAGATACTGGCTCAGCTGTTATCTAAATAAGTTCACAGGAGTTTCATGGTATGAAAAATCTATGACAGTGGAATTTTTACTAAGAAGCTTAAAAAAGTTTCACCTTCTCCTTGGACAATTCAGAATAAGGCCTTCTTAGAATATAATGCATTATATCACAAATATACTTTTATATAAAATATTTGGGAACAAAACAAGAGTAAAGAACCAGGATCCAAAAGAGTGTATGCCTACTAAATATCTTTGATAAGCTATTCTATTGGCACCTGGAACCCCAAAATATCCACTTTTCACTGGGAAGGAGTGGCTGTGCCTCTTCAATCATCCCCTAAATGCAAAGAAGTTTGACCCCCATGCAATGGATAAAAGTCACCCAAAAAATGAACAAAAGAGGTGTTTGGAAAAACCAGAACACCATTCATCCCAGCTAACGACTTGTTCATTATGAGTGATGATGGATAAAGACTTCTCATGCTGAGATGAAATCAAGATTTATATGCATTGTTTCCTCTCCCAACTTGTGGGAAGATCATCATCATTTAATTCTATCTCTGCGGCCAGTGATGGGCATCCAGAGAGCTGGTTATCAAACGGCGCAGTCAGCTGGCAAAAGCCGAAACGTGCAGTTGGCACATCTGGACGGAGCCGCCACAGCCGAGGGTGAACAATGACTCCTGGCAAGCATCCAAATTGCTTGCAGACGCTAGCAGGTCTCATCTACAACCGCCCCTACCAGCATCTCTCTCTCTCTCTCTTTTTTATGAGAATCAGATTTTCATTGCTCCATTCAATTGCTCTCCTCTGCCATTTTTTACAGCTCTTATCGTTCCCCTGGAATATGGCCTTGAGACAGCTCATCCGTGTCCTTCACTGTGTTATCTCTTCTAACTTTTATTAAAACTTCAGCTTTCATCTGAAGATAGCTAATTAAATCTGGAACAGATTATATGCCCCCCCTTAAAAAGAGCACAAAACTATTTTCTTCAGCGCCAGCAATGCGTTTTTTCCTTTCCAAAAGGTGAAATCAAAGGTGTTTAAGAAGTCTCTTTATTTACAGAGCTAAGATATTCAACATGAGTTGATTTATATTAAAGTTGTCTGTGATATGACAGATCTTTGAGCTATTTCTCAAGATAATTATTTCTCAATCCTGGTATATATGCTTTAAATATCACAGCTAATACTATAAGCATATTTTCCATATAAAGTTGGGTAATGAGGAGTTAGGTTATTTGTGCACATCAAGTGACTTGCCTTTTTGTCTTTTTTTTTTTTTTAAAGGGTTGCCCTCATTTGATAAAGATGAAGAGAAATTTTTCTTTTCTTCCCCATACCAGAAACATTAGTAACTAAAAGTTCTCCCATGGGAAATTATGTGAAAACATGAAATTAAAGGTAGTGATTCAAGTTTAGGACTGATTCGGTTTTCAAGACAGCTTTACATCAACTAATCATCAGCACAAGTAGCTCTGTCTGAATCTACCACAAATTATTAATGAAGGAACTTCCACAATTGATATGAATACATTCTTCTCACATATGCCACTGAGCCAGTCCCTTTCTGAGGCCCAGGGGCAATGTACAATCACCTTTTCTTGTGTAGATCTGCTAACCAAACCTTCTAGCAATGACATCTGAAACAATCTAGCCAGTCATCACACACACATGCCTTATGCCCTTTTAATAAGGGTTAAGCTTCTACTACTGCGAGAATATGATTTAACTATCCCACCTGAAACTTTCTGGGATCCTTTTCTTCGCTTCACTGCCTTTAGTAAGATTTCCTTCATGGTAACCTTTGTGTTGTCCACCTGAATAAGGGAGAATCCATGAGCAGCATTTCTGTAGGAAAAGACAAATATTACATCATCACCAACATTCATCCAGAGAGATGTTACTGCGATCTTCACTGTGTTTAAGCAAGTTTTAAAGTAAGTGCATACTGAGGTACCAATTATTTAAAAATAGGTTGAATAGATATACTTCTAATGGTGGGGGATGGGAGGGGTGGTGATAAAAGATTCTAGCATGAGCAGTTCCAAGTGAAAGAGAGCTCAGGCTTAGGGAAGGTTTTTCTAATTTGTCCAAGTTGAACCTAAGTGGTCTGTGTGGGTCAGCAGCAGGGTTCCTAGTGTTGGCTTCCAAACCAAATCTTGCAACAAGGATTGACAACTGATAAACTTGGCTTGTATCAGTAGATGTCACTACAGGCAGATACTGCCATCATACTAAGCTAATGGAGCCCCAGACAAAAAAAAAAAAAATGTCATGTGGGGCCAGAGGGCAGTAATACCCCAAAGTAACTGAGAAGGAGGAAAATAAAATGCTCTAACTAGCTAGTAAATATATTTGTTTATTCATACACATACACTTGCTTTTTTTTTTTTTTTTTTTTTTTTGAGATGGAGTCTCACTCTGTCACCCAGGCTAGAGTACAGTGGTGCAATTTTGGCTCACAGAAAACCTCTGCTGCCCAGATTTAAGCGAATCTCCTGCCCCAGCCTCTCCAGGAACTGAGATTACAGGCGCCTGCTACTGTGCCTGGCTAATTTTTATAGTTTTAGTAGAGATGGGTTTCACCATCTTGGCCAGACCGGTCTTGAACTCCTGACCTCATGATCTGCCCGCCTCAGCCTCCCAGAGTGCTGGGATTACAGGCGTGAGCCACCGCACCAGGCTGTATTTTTTTTTTAATACAGTCTATACACTTCAGTATGAATACTTTAATCTACTTAGTCCTAGAAAGTCAAAATACTAGCTGAAGCACAAGTAATTATAAGACAAAACACTAACACTCCTTGTAAGCTTCCAATTAATCAAACTGGGTGGGGGAAAGGCTTCATCTAGATTGGAAAAAAACTGCTAAGGAACAAGTACTCTAAAAACAGAAGCCCATCTCCTGTGTGAGGTATAACTTCACCAAGACTGTTAATTGCAATAGCAAGTATCACAAATACTACTCACTACGCTTGGGCACTGGAACAAAACAGACCAATTCCAAGTAGCTCATGTAACAAACGGGACCCAAGTTTCCAACTATGGAACATGGGAATTGCCACAAGGAGTTTGGTCGCATTCCCATTTCTCCATAAGAATCTCTAAAGGGAACATGGCCAAAAAACATGGCAGAACTTCATATTGACAAGAAATCTGAAAGAAAAGCCAAGCCCCAAGCTAAGCTCTGGAAAAGCTCCCCAATGGTAGGACAGGCTGGGAAGGGTCTTAAGCCTAGGCTGGACCCAACCAGGTGGCTGACTCTCCATAGGGGCTGGGGGTCGATCTCAAAACCAAGGACCTAATTTGCTTCCCTAATACAGAGACATCTCCACAACCCTCCTCTCCATACGGCTTGCTGTTTAATCCTTGACATTCCATTTGTTAAAAAGCAAAAGCCGAAGCTGGTCTGGCCAGCACCATCATCCATTTTAACTTGGTCAAGTTCTTGCTATCGAACAGCAGGCCTGAGAACTGTCAAGCTAATTTTACTGAACACTCTGTTACTGAATCATGCCTGAGTCCCGGCCATTCTTTACCTCAGAAGCTGGACCCCATCCCAGAACAATCTTTAAAAGTTTATTTTACTGATCAAAGCAAAATAAGAAAAAGCTCTTTTTAAAAAACTATATTTAGGGAGCGATGCAGTAAGTGATACTTTGGCAAGAGTACTGAAATGTAAAGTGCCTTGTGCATTTATAAACTTGGGGGTATTTGCTCTGGCGCTAGGCCAGTGTGTGTTTGGAACAAATGCCAGTCAACCACGATCAGATTTGCCTTCCCCTGCTTTCTCCTCAGAAGTCAGTATGTGCTCCATCTGTGACAATATGTTGGGCGATGGATGAGTAGGGCCTAAAAGAGAACACAAGTTCTCGGGTACTCACAAACTAGTACTGGCCTGGACCTCATGAACTGCCATCCACCTGGTTCTAGCGGAACTACTGTAGATTTCAGTCTGCTTAGAAATTGCTTACGTTTCCTCCTACTCTGCTGCCGGCTGACAGCATTATTTCCAGCCAATACGTTTATCTTTTTCAGCAAAAGCAGACTAAAAGCTCAAAAGGAAGCCTTGTGTTTGGACTAACTTCCATAAATTAAAAGTGTCCTTTTAAAAGATTTTTGAGCAGAGGAAAATCCCCAGTCTGTATTTTTCTGTCATTTTACCAAAACGTACCTGGGTGACAAGGTTAAAGCAAGCAGAGGAAATCCCTGGCACTTATCATCCACAGGCATTACTGATAAATTGTGTGGTGGAGGAATAAAGGATTACCTTCTGTATTTTTTCATTACACTTTTCTTTTGTTACAGAATACATAAATCCATTGTGGCACAATGTAATATGTATCACCATGCTACACCTGCGGACGCTTCCGAGCGGCTGCCATGTCTGTGCAGTCAGGAATGATAAGTGAACCACCCGTGAATGTTAACGATAGTGATCATTCTGAGGTAACTCGGCTCTCCATCTTCCTTTACAGCCTCCGTGCTGAAGCCAGGGTAGCAAGGTTCATGAGAGGAAAATGAAAACAACAGCGAAGGGAAGGGGCACGCACGGCCCTCGGAATGGACCTTCGTGAGTGTGCAGTATCTTACTCTGGGGCTCCATTTCCGTCAAAACGTGCACGTTAAAAGGAGAAAGAGGTTCTGCCCTGCGTGCTGCACATTCAGGCAGACCTAATAAGAGTTTCCTCAGGTCAGTCCCACGCTCCGCTCCCTTCCCTCCAGACCAATGCCAACTTTGGATCTTGTTCCACGTCTACAGTGAGCGCTTTGTGGGGGAGATGGGCAGGGTTTTGTTTTTTGAGTAATAGCCTCATATGTTTCTGAAACGTAAGAGCATAGAATGCAAGTGGTTCTCAGCCTCCGTCTAGGTGTAAGTGTTAAGTTATGCTCCCATTTAACAAGTGGAGATGGAGACTTGCCACCACAATTTTCAGCTTGACTTCCAAACATTCTGGGTTTTATGCCTCATTTCTTTATATCCAGGACTTTTTATGGGCTTTCTAAAAAGTCTATTGAAACACATCTTTTAAAGCCTTTACTTAATGTGGGACGCTGGGTTTGAGGCTGAGAGGACAATGATCCGGGGGGGAGTGCTGGTACTAGGCAGACAGGGTGCTCCTGGTCCCAGCCTGCCTTCCCTGTGGCACGTGCTCCAGTCTCTGGGTTAGGAGCTGTGGCGGGGTGATCAGCCCTCGGATGAACAGGCAGGCTACACACAGACCAAAGTCTCGGCTCAGAAACCGCTCCTCCTCCTGCTCGCCTCAGGGACAGACAACTTCTTTTCCCTCAGAGCAGGGCATTCTAGGGACACTGAAAAGCAGCAGCTGCCCTTCCCATGGCTCCTCGGGCTGTCCATGCTGGGTCTAGGGTGAAATTCCACGTCAGGGAGCGGATGAAACACTGCCAGGAGTGCTTCAGTCAATTCAAAGTTAGGTCCTGTCAAGTCTCGTAACCACTGAACAATGTATGGGCATTTTAAAAAGAGACTCCTCACTTGTGCGCTCCGTCCCAGCACACAGCCACTCAGTTACCCATAGAGAAACTGGCATAGAGAAGTTTGTATGCCAGCATGAACCCAACACAAGCAGCCTTTCTGTACTAAGCAGTAAGCGAGAGGCAGTGGGAGCCACAGAGTCCACAGGGACGTAAGTCTTCATCTGAAAAGCTGAGATTCTATCTTTAGGAACAGAGCTGGAACCAGAACCCAAGTTGGAAGACAGCACACTGGAGAGGAAAGGGCATAGACTGGAGGTTAAATACCCTTTGACCGAAATCCCAGTTCTTTGGCTAACGGAGATGTTGCTGTAACATGTGGGAACCTCAGCTGCATCCATGAAATGAGTAGGCTACTTCCCTATAGAATTGTCACGAGGATGAAACAGACAATGAATGCCAAGCACCTCACACTATGACTGGCAAACAGTAAAGGGAGTCGATGTTAGTTCTCTTTTGTTCTCCTTGTCCTAAGTCATCATCCCAAGAGGAGAGGCCCCACTTCAGCCCCTCCTTCCCCTGCCTCCTAAGCAGAGACTGCTTATGGGCGGGGTGGGGATCTCAAAACTCACTGCCTGTCATTGGTAACACAGGGGCATTAAAATGTGTGATTTGTTGAGCTTGGTGGCAATATTCAGGGGCACTGTCAGTGAGCAGCCTGTGGCCCAAGCATCAAAGCTCCCCACGAGCTCCAAGGGGAGCACTCTGGGTTCAGTTTTCAAAGCTTTCCTTTTTGAAAGTGTTAACTACGATGCAGGTATGTTCCACCTCAACTTAATTCACTGTCTTTGAATAGTGATGATGGAAATTTAAAAATCATGGTGGTGTAAAGAATTTCAACAACATTTATTAAGAACTTTTTGATTTGCACAAGTTGTCCACTGTTGAACAATTATAACAGCAACGACTATTTATTGAACACTTTCTATGTGCTAGGTGCTGTTTTAAGCTTTTTAAAATAAATCTGTATTGACTCATTCAATCCTAAAATAGGTACAATTATTACACCCATTTTATAGAAACTGAGGCTGAAGGCATTAGGGAATTTACCTGAGATCACTCATCTATTAAAAATCCTGTTTTGGATTAAAAAATCAACAATATGGTCCCTAACGCAAGTTGCACAGTCCAATGGGAGAGAAAGACAAGAAGCCAACAAACAATTATAGTTCTGTGTGACAGCCACAGAGGTAGAGGCAAGTTCAGAGTGCTGCGGAAACAAACGTAGGGCACTTAACCCAGCCACACAGAGGTCAGAGGGCCCCAGAGCTTCCTAGTGGGGATGATGTCTCAAAATGCAGTCATCATTTAGCTCTAAACCATGCTAGGAGAGATGGTGGCAGCACCAGAAGGCAGCAGAGCCCAGTAAACTCTAGAATAAAGTGACCTGGTGTGAAGCCCCACCTCTGCTTTTATGGATAACAACATAATCACTTTAACTTCATTTCCTCATCGACAAAATGAGGATGATAATTATTCTTGGATTGTAAGATTGTTGTAAAGGCAAAATACTTCTAAAGTACTTACCATAATACCTGTCATATAATAAATGCTTATAGGCCAGCCATTAGTTTAAAAAAAAGATAAATGTTTAATAAACAGTTAACATATAATAAGCGTAAGCATTTTCTTCATATGTACAATGAATATATAATGATGAGACAATGATAATATTCAATATTTATTGAGCACTTACTTTGTTTAATCCTCCTAGAAAAGGTAGGGGCTATTAAAAGTTCCATTTTATAACAGAGAAAATTGAGGTTTGGCAAGGCTGAGACATTTGTCTGGAGTTATATAATAAGTTAATATGTTATACAACTAATAAGTCCTGAAGGCGCCAGGACTTGAACCCAGATCAGCTAGACTCCAAAGTCTGTGTTTGTTAATCCCTCCACAGCCGCAAAGTGAGTCTTAGGGACTCAGGGAAAGAAGCGACTTCCAGAGAGCACACCTTCCATGCCGGAACCACTGACCCAATCTGTGGAAAAGGTTCAACTTCCAATGTAACAAATTCAGTTTGACTATACATGTCCAGATTCTTAGAGTAATCATATGACCTACAAGATTTTTAGAGACCTCGGAGAAAGTCATGGTTTCAAAAGCCACAGTCTCAGTTTGCAGGAAGTGGGAAAAGGTTGCTAACAGCCGTTCTCAAGTCTCCAGTCCTGACCAGTTCCCAATAGTGATGAAGACATACTCTAGTTCTCAACCTGCTCTGGTCCAATTCCATGCATGTTCATTCTCCAGCATTTCAAGGTAGAAAATGGAAATACATGAGCAAGAGAAGGCCTTGTAATAACTGCAGCATGCCTGCTTTAAAGTAAGTACTTTGAGCATTACTTTATCCATAAAGAGTTGACACTAGTGTGAATGTCACATTTTGTTTCTCCTTACACTGACCAAAAATTTTTTAAAAGATCAAAGCGTACTGTGGGAGCATGCGATGTTTGACATTGGACAAAGTACTCTTTTTCAAAACAGACATTTTCCAAAAACATAACTCGCTAGACTAATGGGCAGTGAGAAGCCAAAATGACTGCCCTCCGCCTTCTCCTTGTGTATCTTTGCCAGAGTCCTTGGGACTTGCCAAATCCAGTCATGCCTGCTTAGCTTGCTCGACTGATTGTGCCAGAAAAGAAAATAAGACACAGATGTATTTGAGCTCTTTGAGATGCCAGTAAGAGAGACAGCTAATGGCTTCATTTCGACCCTCCCCTTCCAGCTGGGCACAGGTGGGGGATAATGAGGTCCCTCTCCCTAATCAAACTCAATTATTTACTACTCTATATAACCGCAAAGACATTCACATTCCGTTCAGAATATAAAACACACCGTGGGCTACTTCCAACCACTGCCACTGGGTATTTATAACAAACTCAAGTGGCTAACAGTTTGCCTTGGCAGGAGTTTAAGTGTGTAAAGTTTTGCAAACTGTTTCTGTTCAAATATGTCCTGCTGAAATGGGGTCCCAGGCGGGGTTCCATAACTGTCAGGTCACTGAACTGCATAACATGTGAGAATGTATTCACCATGCAGTGCAGACAGGATCTGGAAATCAAACGCTTCGTTCTATCACAACCTTCTGAGAAGCATCACAGTTTTTTCAACAGCAAGACTGACATTGTATTAATAAACATTCCAAGTCACTAGCCTGACATGTACATAGCAGCAGCTGACAGACTCCGACATAAGCTGAGGGGAGAACAGAGGAAATCAAAATGAGACATAGTAACTAAACATGGCCAAAGGGGGAGGCATCACCAAACCAATCACATGGGCTCAGAAATGGGAGCTCCCGACTTTGAAGATACATATTAACGAAAGCAACAATCTGGTATAATTTTTAGATACAAAGTAAGTTGATGGTTATTTAAAATGTGTGCTTTTATGGTAGGAACAAAGGGAATCCTGGCACAATTTCAAGACATTCCAGTGAGCAAAACATACATATTTAGCTTGTCTGACCTTTAAATTCTTAGAAGTGTGTAATTAATGCTTTCCATCTTTATTACTTGCTCCAATATTTCTGTCACTTTAAACAGACACAAAGAAAAATCCTTTCTTTTCTCTAGACAGTTGCTGTTGCCAAAAAGGAAATCAAGTCAGATTTACAAATACAAAATTAAACAGGCTGCATATGTTACATTTCCATACATGAGGACAATCTGGACAATGAAAATGTTTGCTAATACAGCAGAATGAAAAGAAACAACACACAGTTGGTCCTCTATGACTCAAGCAAACAATAAATAACCAGGATAATTTATACTCATATCGTCAGGCCTGGTTACAGAAAACACAAGCATCTTCTTTTATTCCTTATTCTATTTTAGCTCTGCCTCTTACCAAACATTATGGCCTTGAGTTAGTAACTACCTGTCTCTGAGCCTCAGCTTACATATTATAAAAGTGAACTGCATATAAGAAACTTTACTGATGGGGTGTGGCCAATTTTAAAATATCACAGAAAAGAAATATATGATTAAAAAAGAAATAAATAAGATAGTGTCTACTAGAGGCATGAAACTGAATGAGTGTGTGAAAATGTTCTCCCTGCCCTCCCTCCCTCCTTTTTTTTTTTCATTCTCTAGACCACAAGGCAATAGCATGTAACAAAAGGAAAGGCTTCAAGCTAATGACACCCTTTAATAAAGGTCTGGTCACTTGGGGTATACTGTGGATTTATCATCAAGACGGTACACTAAAACTCCCCACTCTTCTGAAAAGCCCAGAAAAGAGCATGAATGAACCCAGGGCATGCCTCTTTTAAAAAGCAGCTCATCTTTCCCTTTCTGCAAAGCCAAGAGAAGCCAAGGCAGTCTCTGGGAGCCTGCTGGGCCACAATGCCCAAGGCAGCCCAGCTTCTGGGCTAAGACCCTCCACTGTTACCTGATAACCCCTTACCCAAACAGCTCTTGGTTAGAACTGGTCCTTCCTCATGTTCCTCTAATATATCAAATATTTAAAGGAAAACATAAACATACACGTATATATGAGACAGTTTAACTGCTCTGACTTCTAAGGAGATTTTGACCATTTTATTGGCCTTGACTTTTCTTTCTTTTTTTTTTTTTTCTTTTAAAGCCCTTTTTCCCCCACTCCAGAGAAGAATCCTGGCATGAAACTTTAATGTCAACACATTTAAGGTAGTATTACCACAGTTGTTTTTGTCATTGCCACTTTTGAACTCAATTCAGTCTCACAAATTCTGACTAAATTAGGCCTGTGTTGGGAATGGGAGAAGGAGACAAACAAGGCAGGTCCCTATCCTTGAGAGGCACTTAGCCCACTCAGGATCTCATTCTCCCTTGTCCTACTTTGTCTAAAGGAACAGTAGGCTTTGGCTTGGTCACTGCTGGCAAGAAACACTGCTTGAGATGCAGGACACTATCTGAGTTCCAGATCTTTATCTGGTTTTGGGGGCCAGCCAAAAACCTTCCCATTCCTCCCACTCCCTACTTCTCCTCCCTGACACTGCTGATATCCAAACATCTTTACTGCTTAGGCTTAAAGTAGTCAGCAAGTTAGGGATTCCCATTTATAGACATATTTGCACTGTCCAAAATCAATCAGGAACAACGAATAGTTTAGGAATCCACTTGTAGATTTGTTAAAAGAGGCAGTTTCCATTAGCAGGCTCCTAATTTGCAAGTTGTTAGAATAATCCATTCTCCTTCGCCAAACAACAACTCTATATCCAGGGGTTTCCTGGGGCCCAGGGGTTCTAGAGGGAAGGCTAGATAGATCTAGTCCTGATTAGTAAGAACATCAGAAGACATCCAATTACACGTTCCCGCCACAGAACATTTTTCCAATGAGAAGTTCATTTAAGTTAATTAGTTCCTCTTTAAAAAATGTAAATAATTATAAAATAACAATTCACAATTTTTGTATGATGGAATGAAGACAAATTTAAAAGCAGAAATAGATCTATTTCCCAATTTTGCTATAATGGACACATATTAATTATATAATAAAAAATAATCCCATTCTCACCTTAGTGTAAAGTATTCCCACCGAGAATCCCTGACAGAAATAATAGCAACTATGTAACAATTCCTACATGCCAGAGTCTCAGCTAATATTAATAATCACAGCAGCATTTCCTGAGGTTCAAGAGCCCCCAAGAATCAACAGATGAATTTACAGACTAAGTTTCAGAATTTAAAAACCTGTTTTCTCACGGTGATGTGAGCCTCCAGTTCCAGCTACTCAGGAGGACAGTCTGAACCCAAGAGTTCCAGTCCAGCCTGGGCAGCATAGTGAGATACTGTCTCTAAAAACTTTTAAAATTAAAAACAACTTTGATTTTAGTCTAATGAAAAGCATATACAGATGTATTATCTATACATATCAATATATGTATGATATGATATGGATGTATAGATATATATAGCTATATATGCTTTTCATTGAACTAAAAGCAAAACTATATGTGTCACCACATATTTTATATATGTCACTGTTTGTGTATGGGGGGGTGTATGAGAGACAGATATAGCTGTAGGCCCCTCCTCACTCCTCATCTTCCACATTCCCCATTTTTCACCCACCTGGGGAGCCCTGAGCCACTGCCTAGAGGAGAAATACCCAAGAGAGTCACCTGGCCCACATCAGACAAATGTGAACAGGAAATAAAATTATTAGGCTGGGTATGGTGGCTCACGCCTATAATCCCAGCACTTTGGGAGGCAGAGGCAGGCGGATCCCCTGAGGTCAGGACTTCGAGACCAGCCTGGCCAACATGGTGAAACTCCGTCTCCACTAAAAACACAAAAACTAGCTAGGCATAGTGGCAGGTGCCTGTAATCCCAGCTACTCAGAAGGCTGAGGCAGGAGAATCGCTTGAGCCCAGGAAGCGGAGGTTGCAGTGAGCCAAGATCACACCACTGCACGCCACCCTGGGCGACAAGAGTGAAACTCTATCCAAAAAAAAAAGGGAGGGGAGGAAAGGGCAAGACAGAAAGAAAGAAAGAAAGAAACTTATTGGGAAAATCCAGAAGTTGACCAACAAACCTATCCCATACCCATTTGTCTATGTAGTCTATGGCTGCTCACACACTACCATGGCAGTGCTGAGTTACAGAAACTCTGTGGCCAATGGCCTAAAATATTTACTATCTGGCCCTTTGCAGAAAAAGTTTGCTGGGCTAGAAGCGGCGGCTGAAGCCTGTAATCCCAGCACTTTGGGAAGCTGAGGCGAGCACATCACTTGAGTCCAGGAGTTTGAGACCAACCTGGGCAACATAGTGAAACGCTGTCTCTACAAAAAATACAAAAATTATTTGGGCATGGTGGCGTATGCCTGTAGTCCCAGCTACTTGGGAGGCCGAAGTGGGAGGATTGCTTGAGCCTGGGAGGTAGAGGTTGCAGTGAGCCAAGATGATGTCACTGCACTCCAGTGTGGGTGACAGAGCAATACCCTGTCTCAAAAAAAAAAAAAAAAAAAAAAAAAAAAGGTTTGCCAACTCTAGGATAAGGTGGTGCGATTTGGGGGGTTATATGTTCCAGCAGGTAGAGTTATTTAACATCACTAACGAACTTATTGAAAGTCAAATGGCATTACTGCAAGCTGCATATAGAACTTGTTTGCTGAATACAGAAAAATGGTGAGATAATTCAGTGGGCACAAGAATCTCTATGAACAGTCTTGCTGGTCTCTGAAAAATCTGTGCTGTTTGGTGCCAAGTCACACTATGCACAAGTATCAGTCAGGCAGAGCCCACTTATGTACAGACCAAGCAACAGATACAGTAGAGTGACCAATGTGGCTTACCTAGGATGGAGGAAGGGGTTGGAGGTGAGCATCAGGGAGTGCTCATAGATACAGGACTTTCAGTTTTGAAACAGGGAGAGTCCTGGGCAAACCACCATGAATTGATCATACTAAGAGAAAGCATGGTGGGCCATACGCAAAGTAGAGTTTTCTAGGTTAGGAGTGGTGGCTCATGCCTGTAATCCTAACACTTTGGGAGGCTGAGGCAGGAGGACTACGTGAGCTCAAGAGTTCAGGACCAGCCTGGACAACACAGTGAGACCTTGTCTCTACTAAACATAGTTGGGCATGGTGGCACATGCCTATAGTTCCAGCTACTTGGGAGGCTGAGGCAGGAGGGTCCTTAAGAGTCCAGGAGTTTGGGGCTGCAGTGAGCCATGATCACATCACTGTACTCCAGACTAGGCCACACAGCAAAACGCTGTCCAAAAAAAAAAAAAACCATTTTCTAGTAAAGAGTATTTAAAATTTATGTGTTTGTGTAGGGGGACACATTATAAATCAATTGGCCCACTAAAATAATGGACTAGTAGTTAAAAATACACTGTTTAAAAGGATGTTAATCATGGTGTCTCATGTGAAAATCAAAAGACTCAAGTTGACAAGTAAAACATTTAACACCTAATTAAACCCAACATCAGCAATGTTTAATTTCAGCAAAACATCATATGTTACATTAAAGTTGTTAATTTGTATTTTATTAATGTTATGGTTTTATCTGTATTTAGTTTGTAATTTTGCTTAGGTTGTGTAAAAACATTGAATTTATAGCTAAACATTATAGAACTTTATATTTGCATGTATCCAAGTAGCATTATTTAAAAAACTCATTTGGATAAACATTGAGACTTTAGGAGAATTTATTTCCCTTTAAAAGAGTTATGTATGTAACTTACATTTAAAAAACTCCCTCATGACAATTCCATGAGATAGTTACTATTATCCACATTTTACAGATGAAGAAACTGAGACTTAACAAAGGTAAATAAAATTGTCTAAGGTCATGCATGTATCCAGATACTAGTGAAGCTGAACTGTGAACCCAGGTTTGCCTACATTCAAAGTCTGTGCTGTCACACTTAGAGGCAAAGATGGTACTGGAGCCCCGGGAATAGCTGGTGTGAGGGCCTCTGAAGGTCAGAAGGTGACCTGGGCCTTCCTGGCATTTGAAAGGCAGGAACAGGTGTAAAAGAGGGGAAGAGGTCTCAGAAAGCAAGGTGGGACATAGTGCTGGGTCAAGTGTCCTCCTGGCAGCTCACAGACACCTGAAGATTCAGTCATTCCTTTTCCACGAAGCCCTGTGCTGGGTGCTAAGGACACAGAGACAATAAGACTGTGCCTTCCTCATCTTCAAGAAGTTAATGGTCTTGCTATTAACTTAGAGGATGTGTGCTCATAAGAGGACTCATTTGAAAGTCTGTAGATCCTTAATGTTTACCCACTGCCCATGTTCACTGAAAGTTATTCCAGTTCGACTTTTTCAGTCCAGCTGAGCAATGTCCACCTAAACACTACCCCTCCTCTGCTATAAAACAAAGTAGGAGAAGAAGAAAAATGTACAAGTGGCAAAAAGATCTACTCAGTAACCCATTCAAGAAATACGTGTGGCAGATCTATCATAGTAATGGAGTGATGCTGAGTATTGTGGGCACAGACAATTCAGTTCTTGCTCTCCAAGGTTGTTTATTAATAGTGACAATAACAGCAGCTAACACTAAGATGATGCGTACATATGCTAAACATTGTTCTAAGTGCTTCAGATCTATTAACTCATTTAATCCTCATAACTGATCTGTGAGATAGGTATTATTATCTCCGTTTCACTGAGCCACAGAAAAGTTAAATATTCATCCAGGACCACACGCACTAGTAAGGGCAAGGCTAGGATCGGCATCCAAGTGGTCTGGCTCCAGAGTCCACCATGCCATCGCTTCTGCACTACAGCAGTGGCTGAATGTCAGTCTTAAGACAGTGAGATTCACAGGTTAAACCAACACCGGATTCCCCAGCCTCAACTTCTCGGCAGGGGGCTGGAAAGGGCATGGACTTTAAAGTCAGGGATGGGTCAAATCTAGGCCTGAGAACAATACTGCTCACCCTCAGTTTCGACGTCCCTAAACTGTTCATAAAAACTGGTCTTTTTTGGGATTAAGTGAGATAGCATATGCATAGTTGGCCCTTAGTAAGTATCAGTTCACTCCCTATTGTCAAACCTACTTCCCTCTTTCTGTTTCAGCTCTGTGTCTGCCCAACCACTTCTTGTCCCTCCTCTACTGGGAGACAAGTGGAAGGAGTGAAGGCGGGAAATGATGACGAGTAGTTATGGCTTTATTTATTTTGCTGGGATTTCCTTCTCTGAAACTTTAGACACATCCCTAGAGACTCCTGAAGGTCTGCTCTGTTCTGCATTTGTAAGAGAAGCTTTACTAACTTAGAATATAGACCAGAAAGGCAAGTAAGAGGTTGCTGAACCAAGAAAACACACACAGGGCAAACAGTCAGTAATCTGTACTATTTCATCAGACGACTCAGAAAAAGAAAATTTATTGACATTTTTGTTCTTAATGCTCACAGATAAAGATTTCACTTTACCTCGTGTTTTCAGAAGCACTCCAGACACATCAAATAAACTCTCTTGAATTTTAAAATAGAAAAAGGATTGGGCTATGTGTGTGTCTGGGAGTGGGAACACAGGGATGGGAGTAATTCAGGATCAAAAAACAGAGTGTTAAGTTTAAAGCAGTTGTTACTCTTTGCCTTCCCCCTCCTCCTATTCTCCAGAAGGCAGGGTTCACAGTGAAACACTGTGTAGTCTTAGATGCTCCTCCTGGAAAGGCATATGAATCCTAGCCCCACTCCACTCTATTGAAAACTCAGTGATAATAGCCTCTTGCTTTAAAAAAGGACTTTTGATTCAAAAGACTGCTATAATCATATGTTAATATTTATGTAGAAAAAGTTCTAGTCATATTAATAATCAATAAAAATGCAAGTAAAAACTACTGAAATGCCACTGTGTATATCTTTTAAAGTAGAAAAAAACACTTCTAATACCTTGTCATGGTAAAACTGTAAAAATGATTTTAGGAATTCTGTTGGTAGCATTGTAAATTAGGACATCTTTCAGAGGGCTATTTGTCAATAAAAAGTGAGTCTAAAGACATTTCTACTCTGTAACCAATAATCCTACTTACAAGGCATGATCCTAAGGAAGTTGTTCAACAGAATAAATGGTATATAGATAATGACTGTCATCATCAAATTACTTATTAAAACCACACAACGAAGCAATCTAAATATTCTGCGATCGGCTTCCACTGCATCCCATACACTTTTCTTTTACACTGCTTATCACATTTTAATTATTTGACAACTGTCTCACTACTAGATAGTAAGCTCCATGAGGGTAGTGCTGTCTCTGCCTAGATCTCTGGCACATAAATACAGACTGTAGGAATTAAGAACAAATATTGAAACATTTATAATTTATCATTTATTTATTTATTTTTAGACAGAGTCTCGCTTTGTCGCCCAGGCTAGAGTGCAATGGTGCGATCTCAGCTCACTGCAACCTCCGCCTCCCGGGTTCCAGCGATTCTCCTGCCTCAGCCTCCTGAGTAGCTGGGATTACAGGTGCCCACCACTGTGTCCAGCTAATTTTTGTATTTTTAGTAGAGACAGGGTTTTGCCATGTGGGCCAAGCTGGTTTCGAACTCCTGACCCGCCTTGGCCTCCCAAATCCTGGCCTGCCTTGGTCTCCCAAAGTGCTGGGAGTACAGGCGTGAGCCCGACCTAATTTAATGTTAAGTAAAAATAACACAAAATATATGTGTGCTACAAGTGAAACTGAGTAACACATACACATGATTATATTATTATACAAGGTTAAAAATAGTTAAGTTGGAGGCATCATTGGCCAACTTTTCAATTACTTTATTCTTTAAAGTTATTTTAGTACCTCTGAAATGAAAAAGCAGGAAAAAATTTGCTGTTATATACACCAAACTTGACCTTGTAGTAGGGATGAAATGGCCACCATCAAAGCCTGAGGGCCCACTCCCTAGCTTACCCCTGGGCACTCAGGTATTCTTTCTTTGCTCAAGGGTAGAAAGACCCAAAATACTCATATATCGTATGTAACATAACTCTATTTTCTATAACAATCTCAAACAAAGACAGTATGTTTAGAGAGATGGAGAAATGCCTTCTAAAGCAATCCCTCTTTTGAACAGTGAATTTGCTGGTTACTAACAGCAGGGGGTGCCAAAGGGATCGCTATTGTTCCCAGGAGATGGCCAGGAGAAGGCCTGCTGAGGCCTAGGTTAAAAAAAGCTTATGTTTGAGAGTAAAATCCAAATGCAGCAGGTTTTCCCTTAACAACTGGGACATGTGGATAAAATTCAGGAGCTCTATAAACTTGAATGGATAAAAACTACATTTTAATTTTCACTAACTTCTGATATTTTGCATTTCCTTGATTTGTAAGTGTAGGCAACCAATCACAGTGCCAGTGACTCCGTCATGAACCGAAGTCACAGCTAACACCACAGCACGTTACAGCTGTTGCAGATTTCTCAAATGCCATTTATGCTCATCACTGCTTTGAAACAACAGGCTTCAAGAGTTACTGTTAGGTATGCAGCTGGATCTTATTGTTTAATCTACTAGTAAAGCCACACATATTACTATATCATGAATTTGTTCAATAATCTGATAACTTTAAATAACAGAATACTTTTATATTCCAGTGGACTTTATCTTATGCATTTACACACACTTTTCTGATAAAGGCACAAAAAGAGTTAAAGACATGTGCTTAGTCTCAAGGTAGGCAACTGATTGGGAAGGTCAAATTTGGTCTGAGAGAAAAGTATTTTAAGTCACAAGAGAGAAGTGGCCACAGTGCATATTTTCATTTAATGCGTATTCCTCGCAGAGAAGGTGCAAACCCAGAAGTTTTGCTTCTTAGGCTCCCAGTGCATCAGCGTTTCCAGAGGCCTGGCTCTGGACCTGCCGTTCAGAGATCTGCTTCACACAACAGGCCACTGCAAAGCCATCTGTGTAGCCTAGGTGCACAGGCATGAAATACAATGTGAATGTCATCCTCAACATCTCTCTGGGAGTTATCATTATTACCACTGGACTCTCCAGATGCCAAATATCATTTATTTGATGAACGAAACCAAAATCAGATTCAAAATGCTAGAAGGTTGGGATGAGATACTGAGAGAAATAACAGAGTCAGTACTCACATTCGAACAAAGAGTGACTCTTTGGATGTCAGACCAGGAGATGAGTACTTTTCAACCAGGGCCAAAGTACTGAAGCCAAACTTATGAATGGGCTCATTGGAATCCAACGGGGGGAAATCGGTGTCTACCTCCCCATCATCCTCAGCAATATGCAGGCAGTAGGCACTGACATTGTCACTGAAAGGAAAACCAAAAAGGTGAATGAATACCAAGGCAGCGAAGGGACAAGAAGACCAGAGGGTATGGTGCACAGCAAGCAAATTGAGGAGACTGCTTTTTACCCCAAGCCTGGCGATACAGTAAAAAACCCCAAATCCTACTTCATTTGATAGAGAGAACACATATGGCAATGCAAAGGGGAGAAAAACAATGTGAAATGAAGGTCTTTATACTACTCTATTCTTGCAACATTCACTGAGCCCTATTGTAGCTACGACAAAGAACCTAACCTCTTAGATCAAAGGTGAGATTTAGTATCAGCCCTAACAGCAGCTTACAGCATAGTAGGGAGGAAAACTAATAAGCACTACACTAGCGACAATACAAATGTAAGTAAATATATATATACACACACACACACATATATATATATATATAAAACAGATATAAACAAAACTGTAAAGGGGGAAAGATTATTTGGCCGCGGGGAAGGTGGTGGTCAGAGGCTTTTGATTTATGGTTAGGATTAAGAAAATATCTGGCCAGGCATGGTGGCTCATGCCTGTAATCCCAGCACTTTGGGAGGCTGAGGCCGGCAGATCGCTTGATCCCAGGAGTTCAAGACTAGCTGGGCAACATGGCAAAACCTTGTCTCTGTTAAAAATACAAAAATTAGCCAGACATGGTGGTGAGCTACTCAGGAGGCTGAGGTGAGAGGATCACTTGAGCCTGTGAGGTCAGGCTGCAGTGAGCTATGACGGTGCTACTTCACTCCAACCTGTGCAACAGAGTAAGACCCTGTCTCAAAAAAGTAAAATTAAAATTAAAAAAGAAAATATCTGTGCTCTAGATCAGGAGAAATACTCAAGGTAACCAAGACAATCCATACAGTTCTCCCTTCTCTAAAGAGTATCTAACTCAGTTGGTAGAATCGGACTTCAAACACCACGGATCCTTAGCAGAGTAAAAGCAAATGACCGGATTGATCCTGACACAGATACCTGGCCCTCTTGACTACTTCTGCACACTTCCCACTCCCCAGAATGTCCAGACAGTACTCCCAGATTGCAGCCTTGCCCAGATTAGAACCAACACATACCCTCTTTGGGGGAAGTAAAAAGTTAATCTGTTCAAAGAGGGTGGGAAACTGTACCAACATACAGACAGTGTAAAACTGCAATCAGTTCAACTGCTCCAAAGTTGAACTGCGAAACAGCAAACCTGCGAGCCTCAGAGGTATGCGAGCTTCAGAAGCAGGAACCCAATAGTTCACAAGGCAGCAGAATTCTAAATTCTGAAGCTTAAATTTGGAGTTTTAATTACATGATTGATGCTTAAATTAATTAATTGCAAAGTGTATGCTAATTGTTTAATTGGTTGCTTGATCTATATAGATCATTTTTTGAATTAAATGAGTTGATTTACCAAGTTTATTGATTGGATGTGACAATGAATTATTTCACTGACTACCTGATTTGCAATTTTCCCAATTAATTCACAAATCTTTAGCTGCAACTCTGCTTATTGAAAGAGAGGGAGCCTACTTTAGGTGATCTATACTCAGTGAGTCTGTCATGACTAAGAGATATTTATGATAAAAAACAGGTAATAAGGACAGATTAAAATTAATGGAAACTGTAAATTTGCTAAACGGATTGATAACAAGAAAGTAATCTAGCTATGTTTGTCACTTTACATTTCAGGTATCTGCAATGCTGTTAAGATATTTAAAATTCATCTATGAATGGCATGGGACACTTTTGGATCTCTGCAACAGGGTACTAACTTAAACACAAAACAATTATAGAGGCAAAAGAAAGCACTTTGGATGAGGAAAATGTCATGGTATACTGGCTAGGAGAGCTCTGTGGTCAGAACGAGTTCAAATTTCAGCTCCATGGCTCATGGCTATGTGATTTCAAAGAATAAGCTTCACCTCGAGTTTCAGTTTCCACTTGGGTAAAAAGGGTATAATCACCCCTTAGAAGTTGTAAAGATTAGATGAGATAATATATGTAGTGTCTGGCATGTAACGTAAATAAAAAATAAATGGGAAGGTAACTATAATAAGAAAGTCATATGGAAACTAACTTATAGTTGCACCAATTCTTAAACATAAATTTTGGATGCATATTAGAGCAACAATGCAACTGAGCAGCATGTTCTGTGTACACACATCTGTAACGGAAGTCAACATGTCCACTGTGCTCCAGCCTTGGGGTCACTGAGCCCCCAGGGTTTTATGAACAGGGCAGACATGGATGGAACAAGCAACAGACAGCACAGATTATTTATTGCCATGTAAATCAACCTGAGGAATGTTTGATTCTCCAGCACCACGGAGGTTCAGGGGCAAATAATAAGCCTATTGATCAAAGCAGAAAGTCCAACAATGATATCAGAAGAATTCTGCTTTGATTGTTAAAGGACACCCCAAATCCTCTCAAAACAAATTCAACAAATATCACAGGCTAAGATTTGAGATCCCAAAGGTTTGCTGCCAACCGCTATTATTCTCCCCAGTTCTTAAATATGAAGTGTGAAATCACTCATTCAAAACACATTTGTAAAGTGCCCCCCTGTGCTGTGGCCTGTCCTGAGCACCAGGAACAGAGGAAGGAAAAGAAGACTGATTCCTGCCATATTATAAAAGACTAATGGAAACCTCTTCTGGGTCATCAGTAAAGTCTAGCAGCAAATAGTGCTCCAACTCTTCTGACCCCTTAATTGAAAATCTGAGGAGATAATGACTAAAATTCTATATTTTACACATGGACATATTGGTTTCTTTGTGCTTTTATAAAGGAATCATTAGTAAAAGAATCTACTGTTATATTTTGACTGCTAAAACTGCTTCAGGACTCCAAATTAGTACTAGTACAATACCAGCAGTATCAATAGCTACATATACTAAGTACTATGAGCCAGACACTCTGCAACATGGCTTAGATATATAAGCTCACTGAAACTTCACATCAACTTTGTAAATGAATCATTTATTATTTCTGTTTTACAAATTAGATAGCTGAGCCTCAATAGGATTAGGTGGCTTGCTCAAGATTAAACAGCATGTAAGTGACGGGGCTGAGATTCAAATCCAGGCAGCCAAGAGCTGTCCCTCTTGACTCCCACCCATTTCTCTGCCAAAGTCATGGTGTGTCGAGACCTCCTGAAGCACTTGGGAACCCAGTCATCTATGGAAATGTGACACACTTTGATGAGAAGGAGGAAACCATGACATATTGCTTACAAAAAAATAGATTTAGTTCAACCTCCTTACTTTTACAGATGGGAAATGGAGGCAGAGAAAAGAAGGATAACATGCTTATGATCACCCAGTTAAACGGAGGCAAAGCTGGTCTCGAAAACTGGTCTCCCTACTTCTTGTCCATTATTCTTTAATCAAATAAAAAACTGGTGGACTTTGAAATGGGGAGAGAAAAAGAAAGGTGGCAGCTCTGGTCCCTGCCTCAGGAAATCCCCTGATACAGACATCTCAAGAGTTTACAACACAATGAAAACAGGGGCACTTCCCATGACATAGTTTGGTGGAAAGAACAGGGATTTTGCAGACACATCTGGTTTTAATGCTAACTCAAATTCTTAGACGAAATCTCTTTGAGCTCCATTTTCTTATCTGAAAAACAGCTTTCCTTGACTTCTTTAGGAGACTCGCTTGGATCTCCGAAATTCAAGCAATTCTCCTTTGTGGTCTTACAAAATTTGGTCAATATTTCTGTACATCACTAGTCATATTGCTTTTTCCTATTTCTGCATCTGTGTTGTAAAGAGCAAGGATTCTTCTATTATCTCTCCATACTTACTAAAGGGTAAAATGACTGGCATTTAGAAGGTACTTAACAAACATTTGTTGAATGAATGAAGATATGAACTTCAAGACTGAATCACTCTATGAAAAAAGCAAAGGGTATCATTATTATTTTTGAGACGGAGTCTTGCTCTTGTCACCCAGGCTAGAGTGCAATGAAAATGGCATGATCTCTGCTCATTGAAACCTCTGCCTCCCGGGTTCAAGCGATTCTCCTGTCTCAGCCTCCCGAGTGACTGGGATTATAGGCGCCTGCCACCACACCAGGCTAATTTTTGTATTGTTAGTAGAGACAGTGTTTTGCCATGTTGGCCAGGCTGGTCTCGAACTCCTGACCTCGTGATCCACCCGCCTTGGCCTCCCAAAGTGCTGGGATTATAGGCATGGGCCACCATGCCCAACCAGCAAAGGGTATTATTAATGAGGTATGTGTTAACAAGAAGAAGGGAAGTAATAAGCTTTTCTTTTTGTGTTCTTGCTTTTCACAGTGATATCTGTTAACCAAATAGGGCTTTCTAGGCAATGCACATGTGTCAAAGATTGTAATTCAAGACTAGAGGAGAAGGCAGCTCAGGAAGAGGTGAGGATGAAAGGGGAATTTTTATAGTCCATCAAGATACGAATACGGGCATCTCACTTTTTATGGAGAAAAAACAGTGAGAAATGATGATACTATGTAAAAATTCTCAATTGTCACACATGAAAAGACTAGAAATAAGTGTACCAAATGGGTTAAGGTTATACATATATTTAAGTCACTAGTACTCTTTTCCTTCTAATTTTCTATACTTTCCAAATATCCTGAGTACAGATAACTTTTATTTTCCTTTCTTTATAAAAGGTTTATTTTTGATAGGGGTAGCACATTTTTATTGTGCACAATTTAGAAATCTGAAGCAGTATGAAGAATGCAGGGAAATCTCTTAGCCCTGCCACACAGAGAATCACTTGTCCTGGAGACCCTGAGCATTGTCAGCCTCACTCACGTCCCCTTGTTCCTAAGTGGTCATTTTCTCTACCGAGTTTTGGAATCATGAAGGAAGTAACCATATCTACTGCATAAGGGTCTTGTAAGGATTGAATGATTGAATTTATTGTACAGTGCCTGCATGAAGAAAGATTCTCATTTTGCTAAGATTTCTTCTACTGCTCTTGAGCTTCTGATCGTGCAGAAGCTGAATTAACTATCTCACAGTAGCATGGTAGATAGCATGGGGCAGAGACCTAAAAGTCCTGTTTCTGAGTCACCACCAGAGAAAGAGGAATGATCAAAAGAACAATGAACGAGTACAGGATAATTGGATCCACAGGAAGAGACTTAATTTTAGAGTTGGGTTGGCATAAAAAGAACAGTCCCTTTCACAGGACCATGAAGTCTCCAGGAGAACTTGAAGTTTGAACAATGAACGGATGCAAAATAGAGCCTGCTGCCAAAAAAGAGGTGGGGGTGGGGGACGTACAGGGCAGAATACATATGATATATAAATCATATCTCTAAATCTTTAATGAGTACAACTTTCATTTATTCATGTTTCATCAAATGAGGTTAAAATTTTCCATTAAAAAATGTATTTCATTGAATTGTTTAACCAATATTCCTTTTATGTTCAAAGGCCAGTATAGCTTTCACAAAGTAACAGAAGCCTACAGCCCATATATAGATGGCATTTAATTCATATGTGAAAATTCAGGAGCATTCCAGGAATCATCCCAGATTTCTCCCAAATGTGATCTGGCATGTTCAATTTACATACTCATAAAAATTCACTCATCCTCAGAAAATGTAAAACACACTTAAGTATGATGACCAGATAGATGAATGCTCATTGTGTTTTTTTACACGAAAAATAAAAGAGCACATGATTTTTAAATGTCCAGAACTCTCATTACTTGGGCTTTGGTGTTTATTTTGATGAGACAATCAATGTTAATAGTGTATTGGGTATTAGCAAGGGAAAAAGGGTCATGAGGATTGCAGCTCAGAAGCTGATCTCTCTGAAATCAGAGAAAAGACTTTTAAGATGATCAAGATTTCCTTTTTTCCAAAACCCTCAGGAAAGGGAGGTCCAAAAAAACCTCAGGAAGTCAGATAACTTCCGGATCCTTGGTTTCTCTCCTGCAAAATAAGGTTATTATCTATAACTTACAGAGATGTTGTAAGGAATAAAATCATACACTTGAAGTGCTTTAGCATGTGGTGTGACACACAGTAGGCCCTCCAGTGTGTATCTACCAACCCATTACCTAGTAGTGTGGTGACTAGCAACTGGGAATTGTTGTAATGGGTTTTCTTTCTGTGTAGGTCACCGAACAAAATGTACGCAATAATTCCACATCTGTCACTTAAATAAAATAAATCAGCAGGTTGAGAAATCTAACTTGGTGATTTTTACTGAATAAAATTCTATATACAGTCAGAAGCTTGTTTTAGCAGACATCTGAAGAAGGGCCTCCTCGGCAGGGCAAGGATAGAGAATTTCAGTCCAGGTCTTTAAATGTTCCTATGTCCTCTCACCCATTCCACAAATTATTGTGTATTTGCTATGTGTTAAGCATTGTGTATGGACTGGGGAATACAAGCCCATAAAATAGACACAGTCCAGACTGAAAACTATGCTACTACTACTTGTAAGACTTATTGCCGGGTGTGGTGACTCACACCTATAATTCTAGCACTTTGGGAGGTCAAGACAGGCAGACTGCTTGAGCCCAGGAGTTTGAGACTAGCCTGGGCAACATGGTGAAATTCCATCTCTGTAAAAAATACAAAAATTAGCTGTGTGTAGTGGCACGTGCTTGTAGTCCCAGCTACTCAGGAGGTGAGGTGCGAGGATAGCTTGAGCCTGGGAGGATGAGGCTGCCGTGAGCTGTGATTGCACCCCTGCAGCAGCGTGAGCAACAGAGTGAGACACTGTCTTGAAAAAGAAAAAGAAAAAAGACTTCTTCATTCACTTGGATGTCTCTCAAGTAATCTCTGCCTTCATTACACCCAAAACTGAACTCCACTCACACTGAGAAACCTGTTTCTGTAGGATATCCCATTTCAACCCTGCCATCCACACAGTTCTTCAATGTCCATCCAGTCTTAGGCCTGTCTCTCTTTTTATTTATCCATGCTACAAGTTTTAATTAATATCTACGTACATGACTCCTAAATTCACATTTCCAGCTCATATCTCTCCCCTCTAAACTCTAGACAAGAAAATATAAGTGTCTACTTGAACACTTCGTTTGGATCTAGCAGAGCCATCTCAAACTAACAGGCAGAAAACCAAAGTCATGCTGCCCCTATCCCTCCTAGTCACACAGCAAATCCCAATGAAACCTGCTGTTCCAATGCTAGCTATTTCAGTGAAGGGCACCACAGTGTATCAAGGTGTGCGAGTATGAAACCTCTCCTCTGCCACACTCTCCATATCAAGTTCAGCCCAAGTCCTTGTGAATTCCATTTCTCAAATACTACCAGAATCTGTCCACTTCTCTCAGTCCCCACTGTGACCCCTGCCTACCTCTCCGTCTCCTTCTGTCAGAGGCGTGTGAGTCAGAGCAACTCCATCTTACATTGAGCTGGGTAAAATGAGGCTGAAACCTACTGAGCTGCATTCCCAGACGGTTAAGGCATTCAGATGAGACAGGAGGTCAGCACAAAATACAGGTCATAAAGGCATTGCTGATAAAAGCCTGCAGTAATGGAGTCAGCTAAAACCCACCAAAACCAAAATGGCAACAAGAGTGACCTCTGGTTGTCCTCACTGCTACATTCCCACCAGCGCCATGACAATTTACAAATGCCATGACAACATCAGAAAGTTACCCTATATGGCCTAAAAAGGGGAGGCATGAATAATCCACTGTTGTTTGGCATATCATCAAGAAATAATCATAAAAATAGGCAACCAGCAGCCCTCGGGACCGCTCTGTCTATGGAGTAGCCATTCTTTTATTCCTTTTCTTAATAAACTTGTTTTCATTTTGCACTGTGGACTCGCCCTGAATTCTTTCTTGCGTGAGATCCAAGAACCCTCTCTTGGGGTCTGGATTGGGACCCTTGTCCTGTAACATCTTTCTGGCAACGACAAAAGCGACTATACTGCAGAAACCCCTGACCCAACAAAGGCTAACTTTGGGTAAGTGGTGGGGTCTGGTAACATCTTTCTCACGAACCACAAAAGGGACAATACTGAGGAGACCCTCCGATGCAAAGGAAATAGACTGGAGCACCGATTGGATGACTTTGGGTAAGTGATGGGTAAAGAATGATATTGGTAAAGAATGAGACTGGGGTAGAGGCCCAACTTAGGGGAGTTAGAGTCTCTCCTAAGACAGAGTGGGTTAGAGTCCCCTCTTAATAAGAGGCAAGGACGCCTGACTGACTTTGGGTTACAGGCCCAACTTAGGAGGGCTAAAGGCCCCTTTCGGTAAAGTCCTTGGATAAGAACAGGTTTGGCACTACGGGATGTTACCTGTTGTTCTCTTTGGATTAATCTGCCTTGCACTCTTTGCTGATGACTGTGGATGACAGGGATAGGCATGTACAGGATCGTGGGATATAAGGAGCCTTTTCCTCCCTAAAAGGCAAAACTTGAGAGCTGATGGGACTGCTGGAAAAGGTCCCTTTGCAACCAACAAGTGGCCACCTGAACTTTTCATTGTTGGCTGCAATGAATGGGTCTTCTACCTGGCCTTCCTAAGCTCTTCACCTTCCCACCCTGCCACAGGCAATACTTTCCTTCTGTACTTTTCCTTTCCTTTCTTTTCTGTTACTCAGGGCAACTATCCTGCCCAGCCAACACGTGTTGAAACTCTAAGTCAGAGGCTGGATTAAAGATGATGGGGCCCATCAGAGGGCAAATTTAAGCCTTGCCAGTTTGATATTGGGTGCTAAGCAGAGTGGCTAATGTCTATGTTTTATCACATGTATTTTGCTCTGGCCAGAATGAAAAAAATAATTTTCCTTTATGATGCAGCTTGGCCCCCAGAGTGATGGTGCTGCAAGCTGGATCACTGGTGCCGCTCAGGGAAAGGGAATCCAGAGGCCTGGCATGCTGACAAAAGGGTAAGAATTTCTTTCCAGTCAGATTTCTGGTTTCTCCCTCTCTGTGCAAACAGTTGAATGAATGGTTTAAAAAAAAAAAAATCAGTGTTTATGTCCTCTGTAAAGCTTTGATTAATGCGAAAAAGAGTTCTAAGGCTAGTCTTAAGCTGGTATATTTTGTGCTATGAATTAGTCTTTCTGTGTCGAGGGGTACTTCAGGGTAAAACACAGGCTTAGAACACCTATAAGCCCACTTTTCAAGACAACCCAGCAAGCTGGTCAGTAACAACTTGAATACGAGTCCCTAAAGCAAAAAAACTAGATGACGTCTCCACCTTGTTTTACGCCCTTAGGAGCTTTACCTTTTAACCATGTGGCAGTACTTTCTCCTGGTCTCCACCCTCCAGGGAACAGGAATTTTAGGGTTCATGTCATAGTTAGCTCTAAAAATCATATTAAATAGTTAAAAGCCTTTGCAAGCTCAAAATGAACTACTCTAGACTCCTTCTGGGAAAGTAAAGGGAGACTACCCTGTGCTATAGTTCAGTAGCTAAGGTTTTTGCACTTTCACAGTGGCGGTCCAGGTTCAATTTCCCACCTAGGAAGCAAGTTGTTTCTGGTTTAATATCTGCATGACCTTGTCTATTCTCTTCTCCTCCACAGACTATCTTAAATTTTCCTTTCTCTAAATACTTGGGAGGTTACCTTTGGTAAAATTCAAAAGCCAGAAATATCAGCAGCTTGGCATAAGAAATTCTAAAAGGACATTATTAGAGAGTGCTACAGTTAAAATCAGTTTAATTAAAAGCGGATATTCAAGCTCTGACAGCCTGGACTCCTTAGGAAAAATAGGAGGCACCAGAGACCCTTTTCCTGGCCCTGTTCTTCCAAGAGCTCCACCCTAAAGCCAGTAATCCAATTAAGAAACTTAACTGGCAAATGAAAAATCTTAAAACTACTGTATAATCTTCTTCTGTCTTTCCGTGTAGCTACATATGTGTTGTATGCAATGTTTATATGAAAGAGCTCTAATTGGCTTAAACAAAAATAGCACTTAAATCAAATATTTTAAAAGCAAAATAAAAATTGTAATGCCTTTTAGTTTATGTAACTTAAGTAATCTTTGGGAAATGAAAATAGCATTAAAAATGACTGATAAAAATGTTTATAGTCTAAATTATGCAGGTCAGATATTAAGTTGGCTAAATGCTTTAAGGTCATAAACTGCTTTAACTTTTAAAAACTTTTTAATTTACCTACCTTAAAGCCATTAAATTCTAGATAAGGCCTGGGGACATGTGGAATTAGCCATGCCCCCTAGCTATACAAAGAAGATTACAAAGAAAGACATTTGATATAAGAAAGGATCTTGTATGGTAAGTTCTTCTCCTAAAGTGAAATGACCGGTTGTTTAAAAGGAGGGAAGTTTAGGGCAAGTCAGAAAGTCCAAGAGTCTCAAATGGTCTGGGTAAGTCGTGAAACAATTTGTGAAAGGGAATTTATGCAAGAAATGTTGTACAATTCGAAGGTAGTTAGGTCTCCTAAATACTTCATAAAATGCCACTATGACTCTTACTGTACAACTTGCCTGGTTTACAGCTAGGTAAGGCCTGGGGACATGTGGAGTTAGCCACGCCCCTAGCTATGCTGGAGAGTCAGACCTTATATGCACTTCTGCCTGGTGTGTCCTAGGCAGGCTCCACACCTAGTGCAGAATTAAAATCTCAAACTTACCAAGGTTTTCACCAAAAATAAAAGTTGCTAAGAGTTAACATTATAACATGCAATTGAAACTACTAAAACAATTTTACATGCAATGTGTAAAGAAAGAAAAACTTGTTTTTGGTGAAAGATTACAAGAAATCACGGGAATGTGAATTTTTTTTCTGCCTAAAGTATTAAAGGATTGTTTTAAGTAAGAAAAAAAAATCTAAAGGTTTAAACAAGTTGTGAAAGGTTTATAAAAAGTAATTGTAAGAGATTCTGTGTGTGAACATACTGGCTAAAGTTAAAGGGGTAATATTCAGTTTTTCCACGAATTAAATTTTAGAATAAAAGCACAACAGGTTTTTCTTAGAGCACTCATCTGCTCTTTCACAAAAAAAAATGTAAAGGGTTATAAAGGTTTATAAGAATCTTAACTTAAGGTTAAACATCAAAATTCAGTAAATATGTCTAAAAGATTTTATTAAAAATTGGGTTTCATATTAATAGTATATTAATATAAAGGTGAAATCTGGCTTATTTGGTATAAAAATCATACATTATCAAATGTAAAATGGTGTTTTGCTTTCTTTGAGACTATATGTGCATAAATGTGTTATTGGTATATGTTCCAAATTATGGGAAACTTCTATAATTCTAATATAACTTAGTGTATGTAATTAATAATTATAATTGTTAGGTAAAATTTTGTGTGCCACAGAAGTAACCAAATTTCTTTATTAATTGTGGCTTTAATAGTGGCTGTCCTAAAACTTTTTGTCATCTACAGACCATTGCTGTCTTGTTTTAATCCTCTTTAGAAGGTGGTTTATAATTAACTATAGAACTCTAGCAGGTGTTCTTAAATGCAGGTTTCTAATAACTTTGGAAATTGTAACATTAGAATAGAGGAAACAACTTTTAAAACTCTTATGAAGAGCTGGAATGTTCATGCATATCAAATAGAACAGGAGTTAACTGAATTAACTGGACCAATAGAAAACTAAAGTAATCTTTTTAACTTTGCTTAAATGCTGCTGATCCTGCCAGGTGCAGTGGCTCATGCCTGTAATCCTAGCACTCTGGGAGGCCGAGGCAGGTGGATCACCTGAGGTCAGGAGTTTGAGACCAGCCTGGCAAACACATGCTGAAATCCCATCTTTACTAAAAAATACAAAAATTATCCAGGTGTGGTGGTGCACGCCTGTAATCCCAGCTATTCAGGAGGCTGAGGAAGGAGAATTGCTTGAACCTGGGAGGCGGAGGTTGCAGTGAGCTGAGATCATACCACTGCACTCCAGCCTGCTCGATGGCAGCGAGACTCTATCTCAACAAAACAAACAAACAAACGAAAAAGATGCTGTTGATCTTTTGTTTTTCAGAGTCAAGGAAACTTTTCATTTGAGCTATTTACAGCTTTTAGCAATTAAGTAAAGTATACTCTTGTAAACAAAATTTGAAGCATATTTGTTTCTCTGTTGATTTCTCCAAAATTTGGAAACTATTTGTAAGCATTCTTAATTTATGGCAATATAGTTATTTGCATAAAGTACAATAAGAATCTGTTTTCTTTTATAACAGAACACAATTGAAGACACCGGTTATTTTACCAAGGCTTTAACTGGAATGGTGTGTACAAGGTTTCTGACCTGTGATAAGTAAAGAATGTCACTTTCTAACAGGTCCAGGAGCCCCAAGTTATCTTGGGACCCCAAGAAGAGAGGAATTTACTCAACTGATAGGTATTTGAGGGTACAAAACCATGGCTGAGCTTGGCTTTAAGAAGTCTTAACTAAGATTCTTTCTGTGGAACAGGGTTTCATCAAAGTCCGTTTTAAAAGAGCCTATGTGAAAAATAATTATTCTTGCTGCACTTTATACAAATAATCAGGTCAAGTGTAATAAAGTAAATCAGTCTTACTATGATTTGTCTTTAGTAAAAATGAAAAACTGGAGAATGAAATATTATGTTTCAAGAACTATGGTATACTTGCTATTAAATTCTAGTCTCATTAGTTGTTTTTAAGTTTGTTTCTGCAATTTAGGCTAACCCTGCTCCTGTGAACCAACCAGTTCTCTGACTGCTGCTCGGAAGAAACAAGAGTGATGAGTAATGTAAAAATCTGAATCAGTATTCTAATTCTGGGCGCATTACAATCAGCTAACAATCCCATATCAGCTTAGTTCCAACAGTTGCCCAGTTCATGTAAAGCCTTCTAATTTAGTTTACTTGGAATAACTTTACTTATTTTGCTTTACTCTTGTGGAATATATTGCTGTTATACTCTTTGTACAGGAACACAGGACAAGCTTACTGAATGTTTTCTTAAATTAAACACTTACTAATCTTCCAGATATCACCTTTTGTCAAAACTCAAGAGTTATGAATGGACCTTACCATACTGATGCCTTCTGACTGAGCTCCTCTCTACTCTGAATGCAAGAAACCCTCATAGTTAGGCAGGAATATAATCATCGCTATTCAGCCTGAAGAAGTTACAGAAGATGGATCTTCGTCCCTCTGCAACCCTTAGGATTAAAGGTTCTCTTAAAAAAGGGCAGGGGGAAACGTCAGAGGTGTGTGAACCAGAGCAACTACATCTAAATAGGAGCTGGGTAAAATGAGGCTGAAACCTATCAGGCTGCATTCCCAGACAGTTAAGGCATTCTGTGTCACAGGATGAGACAGGAGGTCAGCACAAAATAAAGGTCATAACGACCTTGCTGACAAAACAGGTTGCAGTAAAGGAGCCGGCCAAAACCCATGCAAACCAAAATGGCAACAAGTGACCTCTGGTCATCCTCACTGCTACACTCCCACCAGTGCCACGACAGTTTGCAAATGCCATGGCAAGATCAGAAAGTTACCCTATATTGATGGTCTAAAAAGGGAAGGCATGAATAATCCACCCCTTGTTTAGCATATCAGCAAGAAATAACCATAAAAACGGGCAACCAGCAGCCCCGAGGGTTTGGCTATGGAATAGCCATTCTTTTATTTCTTTACTTTCTTAACAAACTTGCTTTCATTATTTTGAACTGCAGGCTCACCCTGAATTCTTTCTTGCATGAGATCCAAAAACCCTCTTGGGGTCTGGATCAAGACCCCTGTCCTGTAACAATTCCACTCTGTTCTCCCCATTTTTTGTGCTCCAGCCACACTGGCCTTCTTTTGTTCCCTGACCACAACATGCTTCCTCCATCAATAAGGTGGCTGCCACACTGCTCCATCTGCTGGGACCCTCCCCTGACCCAGTGGCTCCTGTATCACTTTCTCGGGGAATTTATCTGTGACTTCCAGGCAAGGCTCTCATAAACAGTGTTCCTTCCCTTCAGAGCACTTAATTCAGTTTTAAAGCAAACATTATTTAAACTATTTGAATTAATTATTTTAGTTATTTGCCCACTTCCTTCAATAGACTGTGGAATTCATGAAAGTGAGACCATGCCTGGCTCTACTCACCACTGTATACCCAGCAAAATGCCTGGTATATAGCAAACACTCAATAAATATTTGTTGAATGCATGAATGAATAGAAATGATAAGTGAAATGAGCCAGTTACAAAGTGCTTTTACCCTTGATAATTTCTTCTTCCCCAACAAACTGTTCATTTTTTAGTGCAGTGATCACATTTCTCTTGTTCTCCATTTTATCCTGAATACTTAAGGTCTGAAACTCTAAAAACATTTATTAAATGAAGGAACGCAGGACTTAAGCTTCTGAGATTAAGCAGAATGTCAAGAGGAGAAGAATGAGAAAAGTATTTCTGACTACAGAAATAGCAAAAGCACTTATGGTACTGATGTTAAAAAACCTGCCAGTAAAAGAATATGATGCCTTAAGGTACATGGGAGCACAGCTGGGAGTCAGAATAGGAAGGGCCACTTCAGCTACACTGTTTAGGTGAGTAGTTCTCACGATGACTCTAAGAAATATAAAGCAGAAGCAGCAACGCAGACATGGGAGAAGTCACAAGTGGGCACGCAGAACATACTCAAGAGTTCAAATAACAAAGTTGTCTGGAAATATATAATGTCAGGTCAAACACTGCTAAATACTGTCCTAAGTCCACAGGGCGTCGGAATATCATAGCATAGTAAAATTACCTGAGTCATCAAAAAAGGACTAAATTACACTACTACTGCTGAACTAGTTACTAATATTGGTTGTAGTAGTAGCCGGCTGCAGTTACAGTAGTTAGCAGGAGCAGAAATGAACATTTATTGAGCAATTGCTATATATTTTCTCATTTTATTTTCATTACTACCCTGTTAGTTTCTACCCTCATTTTATACATGAGAAAATCATACTACATGGGGCTTAAGTAATTCATTGAAAATCACCCTGCTAGTAAGCATTAACACCAGAATTAAAACCCAGCCTGTGGCTGTGAATCTCACACTTTCAGCCACTATGTTATATTCTGATTAAGAAGGTACAAAAAGATGTTAACACAATTTAGAGAGCTTCTATGAAGAATAACTAAAATGAAGTTTGGCCAGGCATGGTGGCTCATGCCTATGATTCTAGTACTTTGGGAGGCTGAGGCAGGATGATTGCTTTAAGCCAGGAATTCAAGACTACCCCAGGCAGCAAAGTGCTTGCAAAAAATTTGTGCCACTACAAAAAATGTTAAATATTAGCCAAGTGTGGTGACATGCACCTGTAGTTCTAGCTACTTTGGAGGCAGAGGTGGGAGGATCACTTAAGCCCAGGAGTTCAAGACTGCAGTGAACTATGATTGCACAACCGCACTCCAACCTGAGCAACAGAGTGAGACCTAGTCTTAAATGAATAAAATTTGATGCTTAATGAGATAAACCCTCAAATAGCTACAAAACCCACCAACTTTCCCTAAGCAGTCTAGATAGCTGAGGTCATATCAGAATGATGCTAATCCAGAGTTATCTCCAATGCATGACTATACCTTGTCTTGTTATATACTGGACTGTCTAACAGGCGGCCATTAAAAATGGGCAAAAGATCTGAACAGCTCACCAAAGAACACAAACAGGTAACAAATAAGCATATGAAGATGCTCAACATGATGTCATTAGGGAATTACAAATTAAAACAACAACATACCACTACACACCTATTAAAACAGCTAAAATTGAAAATACCGATTAAAACCAAATGCTGGTGAGGATTGGAGCAACAACTCTCATTCCTCACTGGTGGGAATGCCAAATGGTATGACCACTTTGGAAGACAGTTTGGCAGCGTCTTACATCATAGGCTTACCATACAATTTGGCAATCACACTCCTACGTATTTGCCCAAATGAGCTGAAAACTTACATCCACATAAAAATCTGCACATGAATACTTATAGCGTCTTTATTCATAATTCCCAAAAATTAGAAGCAACCAAGATATCTTTCAATAGATGAATGAATAAATGAACTGTGGTAAATCCATGCAGTCGAATATTACTTAACAATAGTGAGAAATAAGTGTTACCACACAAAGGAACCTTAAATGCATATTGCTAAGTGAAAAAAGCTAGTCTGAAAAGGCTACATATGGTATGATTCCAACTAGATGGCATTCTGTAAAACGCAATACTATAGAGACAGAAAAAAAGCCAGTGGTTGCCAGCAGTGGTGGGTAGGGGTAAATAGATAGAGCACAGGACATTTTTAGGGCAGTGAAGCCATTCTGTGTGACACAACCATTAGAGCTGCACAAGAGTGAACCCTAATGTACAACTACTGACTTTTGTTAACAGTAATAATACTGGTTCATCAACTTTAACAAATGTACCACACTAATGTAAGATATTAGTAACAGGAGTAAAATGAGGGATTGGAAGGATATATATGGGAACTCACTGTATTTTCTGTGCAAATTTTCTGTAAACCTAAAACTGCTCTAAAAAAATAGTCTATTAAAAATTTTTTAAAAAACAAAGCATTAAAAAAAGATAGTCTTTATAAAATGAAAATCACTTACATGAGTCAAAAAAAAAAAACCTCACAAAATTATTAACATATCTAAAACAGAAGCAAAAGTAAAAGACTGAAGAAAGAGCAAAGAAGAGCAGGAAAAAAAAAGCTCAGATTGCTGAAATGAAGCAAACAGGCAAGACACAATCATAAACAGAATAAGACCAGTTTATACTGAAGTAGAACTGATAATAAAGATATAAAACACATCAATCTTTACGTGAACTGAAATATATAAAGTGTAAACTGTTGGAATATTAGGAAAAGTTAACATAAACACACAAGAAAATGGCAACTTTAATGTATTTCTCTTAATCATCCACAGACCAAATAATCAAAAACCCTAAGATAATAAAAATAAGTAATTAATGATATTGACTTAATAAGTATATATTGAGGTCTATAACCTATAGAGAATAATTTTTCCAGAAACCATGGAATAGTTACCAAAAAATTATAGTATAGTAAGCATCCAAATACACATAAATCTCTTAGGGAATAATTTTATAGTCCACATTTTCTGATCAAAATTCAATAAACAAGGATAACAAAGTCTAAATTTTAAAATTTGACCATTTAGAGATTGAAATTATTTCAGTTAGTTTCTTCCAAATATTTTCCCCAAAACCAGTGCATCAAAACAAGCAGGAAATATGCCTAAATACCATATTCCAATCTTGCTCAAGAGTTAACAGACCTAAGAGTAAAGGAGGCCAAGAATTCCTGCCAAATTCTCCATTCCTTCACTGGGGCCAAAGTCTACTACTATAGACAATTTACAAGGCACAGCAACAGAACAATATTCTTTTTTTTTTTTCCTGAGACAAAGTTTTGCTCTTGTTGCCCAGGCTGGAGTGCAATGGTGTGCTCTTGGCTCACTGCAATCTCCACCTCCCAGGTTCAACTGATTCTCCTGCTTTGGCCTCCCAAGTAGCTGGGATTACAGGTGCCTGCCACCACCCCTGACTAATTTTTGTATATTTTGTAGAGACGGAGTTTCACCATGTCGACCAGGATGGTCTTGAACTTCTGACCTCAGGTGATCCACCCGCCTTGGCCTCCCAAAGTGTTGGGATTACAGGCATGAACGAATGTGCCCAGCCCGAGAACAATATTCTTAAATGGTTTTCTTGACAACCAGGCTGAAATTGGTGGGCCACTCTTCACGTGCATCCAGCAATTCCCCCTCTGTGAATGAAAAGCTCTTTCACAGGGCCGACCCACTGGAAAAGACCAAATAAGGATCTATTCCAACACTAAGTACAAACAGGCTAGAAAGAAAATACCTCACATTACACTGCCTGACAGGAGGAGATCCCAGGGATTCACTTTATAGACTGTATTTACACCAAACAAACCTGAGAAATCCAATGTCACCAAGAATTGTAAAAAATTTCAAAAGACCACAGTTTAAATTTGATATAACTGTGTAATTCGAAATATGGAACAACTATTTAAAAATGTCAACATGAAATATAAATAAGATGTAATTTCTGAACTTCAGAGGTTTACAAATTAGTACAAGAGATAATCTCTATTTTGTTTTTAGAATTCTACATGTAAAGAAATTGTTAATTACATTGTTTGAATCTTTCTTATCCTTAGCAATTTTGGGTTTGCTTTGTTCATCAGTGTCTGATAGGAAGGTACTGAAATGTCCTGTTTTAATTATACATTATTCAATGCCTCTTTATAATTCCCTTAATATTTTGAGACTGTTATAGATGTGTTCACAGTCAGATCTATTATCTTAGTGGATTATTCCTTATTTCATTACATAGTTTACCAAAATATCTGTATTGGTATGCTTTTGCCTTAAATTCTACTATCTGAGTTACTTCCAAACGCTCCCCTCAATCTCCACCCCCTTGGCCAAGTGAAATTGGAGGCTCTGGCCAATGGGAAAGGATAAGACAGAATAGCCACCTGACAGCTTTTGGACTGGGAAGGAACTAGGGAGGGAGGGAGGGGAGGGGTAACTCTGTGTCATTTTATTTTAGGTATCTGGTGAGCAGTACAACACTAAAAAATTGTTAAATTTCATAAATTATCTTCTAATAGGTGAGTAGTTTGTATTTATTGCAATTAATTATGTATTTGGACAAATCTACATCTTACTTTGTGTTGTTTCTTGCCTCTTTTCTCTGCTTTTTATTCTTCTTCCTTACCTTCTGTTGAATTGATACACTTTTATTCCCTATTTTTCCCTTTACTATTTAGAAAGCTATAGGATTTTTTCTTCTTTAGTAGTTACTCTTAAATGTTTAATAAAATGTGTGGCTAACATTCTCCTGAGTTTCACTTATATATTCATGTATCTAAAGTTATAAAGTCATTCTATTCTCTTAATCTGAACACAAGCTCAGGATGCTTTAGTTACCCACTGAACTTTTCCCTCCCATCTTCCATAATACAGTTGTCTAAAATTTCAGATCACATTTTAAAACATACACACAAATTACTATTGAAGTTTTACTTTATAGTTAGTAGTTAACCAGATTTACCAACATATTTTATGAATTTCTTTGTCCACCACTATTTCTTGCAACAAATTCCTTTCCTCAGTGTCCAGCTTCTTTCTTGCTGAAGGACTCCTGAAGTGGTTCTTTAAACCAGCGGTTATCAGAGCATGGTATGTGGACCTCTAGAGGTCCCTAAGGCAAAAAATATTTTCATAATACCACTAAAACATTGTTTGCCTTTTTCACTGGGCTGACATTTACACTGACAGTGCAGAAGCAATTGTGGGCAAAATTACTGGCACCTTACAAGTCAAGGCAATGGCACCAAACTGCACTGGTAGTCACTGAATTCTTCACTGAGATGAATAGCAAAAAAGTAATACCATAAAAGTCCAATTCCACCTAATGTTCTTCAAGCAGCAGCAAAAATGATTACTTTTATTCAATTTCAGCCCTTATACACCTTTTAACATTCTGTACAAGAAATGGAATCACACACTTAAGGTACTTCTCCATCGTTAAGTGTGACCACTGTCTTGAGAGAAAAAGCATGTGTGCAAGCTGGACTAACCACTTTCTCCAGGAAATAACATTTTAACCTAAAAGAACAATTGATAAGTTACAGTTAATCAGGTTTGGGTATCTGATTACCATTTTTTGAAAATCATAGAAGTGAGTCAGTCACTTCAAGGAAAACAATGGACTATGTTTACTATCAACTATAAAATTTGAGCCTGTAAGTAAAATTAAGAATTTTCATATGTCCACCACTGTAAGCTTCACAGCTTCCCAATGCTCAGATTTTCTTGATAAGATTGGCGGTAATATCAATAAATGTAATTTTTTTTTTTTTGAGACGAAGTCTTGCTCTGTCACCTAGGCTGGAGTGGAGTGGCGTGATCTCGGCTCACTGCAACCTCCACCTCCCGGGTTCAAGTGATTCTCCAGCCTCAGCCTCCTGAGTAGCTGGGATTACAGGCAAGCACCACCAAGCCCGGCTAATTTTTGGATTTTTAGTAGAGATAGGGTTTCACCATGTCGGTCAGGTTGGTCTCAAACTCCTGACCTCGTAATCCACCCACCTCGGCCTCCCAAAGTGCTGGGATTACAGGCATGAGCCACCACGCCCGGCCAAATGTGACTTTTTGATACTGCATAATCAAATGTGACATTCTGAAAGATCTGCATAACCCAATGATTTTCCAAATGATTAATATATGATGTTACAAAATTATGCATGGGTAAAAGATTCATTCAAAGTATTAACTCGACCAACAGATTTTAATGGAACAGAATATAAAAAGTTCACCGATAGGAGTCTCAGACTCCACATTACAACTCTGAGGCCACAACTTCTTCCTATACCTTAGCCAAAGCAGCATGATGCAATGCATCAAATACAGAACAGCTACCTTCTAGTGAGACAAGCAGTAAATAAATTTATAAAAATATAAAATAATGCCACTTTTCTCATGAAATTTTTTTTTTGTTTTGGAAAATACAGTTTTTTTAATAAAATTATTTGTGAACATGCAACATATTTATTAACTTATTTTATCTTTAGGAGACAGAGTCTCGCTCTGTCACCCAAGCTGGAGTACAATGGTGCGATCTCAGCTCACTACAACCTGCGCCTCCTGGGTTCAAGTGATTCTCTCACCTCAGCCTCCCAAGTAGCTGGGATTACAGGCACCACCACACCCAGCTAATTTTTGTATTTTTAATAGAGGCAGGGTTTCACCAGGTTGGCCAGGCTGGTCTTGAACTCCTGACCTCAAGTGATTCGCTCTCCTGGGCCTCCCAAAGTGCTAGCATTATAGGCGTGAGTCACCGTGCCTGGCCTATTTTAAATTAAAAAATATTTTAAACTTTTCTCAGAATTAATTTCTACTATAATAAATATTGACAGGTATTACTCATATAAACAAAAGATCTTTGGGGTCCTCAATAATTTTTAAGAGTATAAAGTGGTCACATGACCAAAAAGTTTAAGAACCAGCTACTTTAAATGAAAGAACATGTGTGGTAAAATCTCATGGTCTTTGTCAATAAATGCCTTGAAAAATCATCATAAAATGGGGTTATAATTATTTTTCCTCAGCACTCTGAAGGCATACCAATGACTTCTAGCATCTTCTGTGGCTGATACAGAATCTGTTGTTAGTCCTGCTGTGGTTCCTTTGTCAGGAGTATTTGTCATCTCTCTGGTGACCTTTACAACCTGCACTTTCTCTATACCTTTGATATTCTCCAGTTTCACTACAATGTATCCAGGTAGGAATGAGCATTTATTTCTGCTGTTTGGCACACGGAAAGTGCTTAAAAAAAAAAAGGACTGTTTGATTTTGTTGTTGTTGTTCTTTGCTTGTTTTGTTTTCTTGAGATGGAGTCTCACTCTGTTGCCCAGGTTGGAGTGCAGTGGCATGATCTCAGCTCACTGCAACCTCCACCTCTCGGGTTCAAGCAATTCTCCTGCCTCAGCCTCCTGGGTAGTTTGGACTACAGGCACGTGCCACCATATGCAGCTAATTTTTGTATTTTTAGCAGAGACAGGGTTTCACTACGTTGGCCAAGCTGGTCTTGAACTCCTGACCTTAAGTGATCCTCCCACCTCAGCCTCCTAAAGTGCTGGGATTACAGGCATAAACCACCATGCCTGGTCTGGTTTTTAAATTTTTATTTTTGAAATGATTATAGTCTCACAGGAAGTTGGGAAAACAGTGCACAGAGTCCCCTGAATCTTTCACTCAGATTTCCCCAGTGGTGACATAATTGTAGTCCAGTATCAACACCAGGGAAATTGACACTGGTGCAATACTGTTAAGTCTACAGACATTACTCAGGAAACAACAGGTGCTGGAGAGGATGTGGAGAAATAGGAACGCTTTTACACTATTGGTGGGAGTGTAAACTAATTCAACCATTGTGGAAGACAGTGTGGCAATTCCTCAAGGATCTAGAACTAGAAATACCATTTGACCCAGCAATCCCATTACTGGGTATATACCCAAAGGATTATAAATCATGCTACTATAAAGACACATGCACACGTATGTTTACTGCGGCACTATTCACAATAGCAAAGACTTGGAATCAACCCAAATGTCCATCAATGATAGATTGGATTAAGAAAATGTGGCACATATACACCATGGAATACTATGCAGCCATAAAAAAGGATGAGTTCATGTCCTTTGTAGGGATATGGATAAAGCTGGAAACCATCATTCTGAGCAAACTATCACAAGGACAGAAATCTAAACACTGCATGTTCTCACTCATAGGTGGGAACTGAACAATGAGGACACTTGGACACAGGGCAGGGAACATCACACACTGGGGCCTGTCGTGGCATAGGGTGAGGAGGAGGGATGGTATTAAGTGAAATACCTATCGTAAATGACGAGTTAATGGGTGCAGCAAACCAACATGGCACATGTACCCATATGTAACAAACCTGCATGGTGTGCACATGTACCCTAGAACTTACAGTATATATACATAAAAAAAAGACTATAGACATTACTCACTTTTCGCCAGTTTTTACATGTACTTGTGTGTGTGTCCTGTAGTTCCACACACTGGATTACATGTATATATTTGTGTAATCATCACCAGGATACAAAACTGTTCCATCATGACAGAGCAGCTCTTTTTCACCACCCATTTATAGGTGGACTACCTCCCTAACACTGTGCCTGTCCTCTGGCAACCACTCAATTGTTCTCCATCTCTATACTTTTGTCATTTTGAGGATGTTACATAAATGGAATCGGGTGACATGAAACTTTTAGAGATTGGCTTTTTGCACTACGTGAACCCACCCAAGTCACTGCATGCATGAAAACGGTTTGTTCCTTTTCTCTTGATAGTAGTATTACTTGGTATGGATGTACCACGATGTTTAACCATTTACCTGCTGAAGGATATTTAGGTTGTTTCCAGTTTTAAGTACAAATAAGGCTGATATAAACATTTGTATACAGGTTTTTATGTGAATATAAGTTTTCACTGCTCTGGAATAAATGCCTAAGAGGGCAATTGCTGGGTTGTACGGTAAATTAAAGTTTAGCTTTATAAGAAACTGCCGAAGTATTTTCGAGAATTACTATACCATTTTACATTATCAACAGAAATGATACAGTTTCTCTACATCCTTGCCAGCAATTGGTGTCATCACTATTTTTTATTTCAGCCGTTCTAATAGCGTGTGGTTTTCATTTGCATTTTCCTGATGGTGAATGTTGCTGAGCATCTTTTCACGTGCTCATCTGCCATCTGCATGTATATCCTCTTCAGTGATAGGCCTGTTTATGCCTTTGCCCACTCCCTGATCAACCATCTAAACTTTTCACTGTTTTCAGTTCTTTACATATTCTATATATGTCTTTAGCCAGATACGTGGTTTACAAATATTTCCTTTCAGTGTGTAGCTTGTCCTTTCATCCTCTTAACAGGCTCTTTTGCAGAGTAACTATTTTTAATTTTAATGAAATCTAACTTGCTCTAGGTTTTCTCCTGTTTTTTTCCTACATTTTACATTTAAGTTGTGATTTTTAATTAATACAAGACATGTGATTTAGGTTGGGTTTTTTTCAGCTTATAGAAGTTCAATTGGTCCAGGACCGTTTAAAAAAAAAAAAAGTCTCTTCTTCCGCCATTTAATTAACATGTGTTTTTAACATCAAACCCACTCATATCTGTCTTCAGTACTGTGAAATTCTTTGGCATTATCTCTTCAAATATTGCTTCTCTGCTATTCCCTTCCTTCTCCACTTCACACGTGGGAGCCTTTGAATCTTTCCTCCATCTCTCTTATCTTTCATTCTTTGTACCTCTTTATCTCTTTGTACTATTTCCTAGGTTGAATTCCTCAGTATCAACTGTCTTTCAACTCATTCTCTCTTGAACTGTGACCAGTCTAGAGTTTATCCCAATTGTATTGTATTAATACAATTATTAACACAATTAGTTGTGTACACAACTAGCTATGTAACCCTGGGCAAGTTCCTCTCTTGATTTCAGTGCCTGCCCTAAGTAATGTTTTAATTTAATACAATTGTATTAATAATTGTATTTTACATTTCCAGTACTGTACTTTTAATTGGTTCTTTTCTAAATTCAAATTTGCCTGCTTTTGTTTCATAATTTCCTAGAAGTTAACCATGAATGTTCTTCCTTCATCTGTTTGGTGATCTTAAACATATTTATTTGAAATTAATTTTCAGATTGCTTTACTATATTCTGTTCCCAAATTAATCTCCTGATTGTCTGTGTTTCTTGGTACTAGCTATCCTTGTGTGCTTTGGAATTTTAATTTGCTGAGCTCTTCTGGAATGAGAACCCTTGCTTGCTCTCTCTACTCACTGTCAGTGCTTTTACACATATTGCCACCACCCTCTACCCTCATCCAAAGAGAGGCCTCCAGACCAGAATCAGGTCTTACACTGACAGCTCAAGGTTCCTGTAATACGAGGGTAACATAAACCCAGCCATGCCACAGTCAGGTCCTGGTTGCACTGCTCTCTCTATTCCCCGGCACCCCAGAAACAGAGACCCAAGCAACCTTGTTCAGCTTCTTTTCACAGGTATGACAGTCTCACCCCAGCTTCTAGTTTCTGTCATTTCCTCTGGTCCCCATCCAGGGATGCAGTTCCTTTGGTCCCATACCCTCACGGAGTATTTTCCACTCTTTTTGACACCATGACATATGGAGAAAATAACAACATTTGCACAGTACACAGCTAGATGGATGAGACTGTTTCTTCACCAGGAATGATTGGCTGAGGGCTCTGATCATCACCCATGCCCTGACTAGCTGCCCTGAAGCTTGAGAAAAATCAGTATTTCATACACTGGTAAACTCATCCACAGCAAGCTCTCAGGACAATAATATCCTAAAATAATGGACTCCTAGCACTCTCTGCCTGTTTCTGTAGTTGGTTCTATTTCTAGTCCACCAGGATGCTTATCTTGCTATTAAAGTACAAATATGTTAATAGCATTTCATTTACTAATTATGTATTTGGAGCAGAATATAGAATTTAAAGCACGAACTTAAAGGTGCGTCATAACCATGCTTTTCCCTCTGTTGGAATGCCCTCCTCTCAACCTGTCTACGTGATTTTTTCCTACTGCTCCCTCAGGTTTCAGTTGAGATGTCATTTAATCAAGGGAGATTTTCATGACGCCATTTTCACCCCAAATGTGGGGTTAGATCTCCTTGTAAGCACCTGATTTTACATGTAATTGTATGGTGTTGTTATTACCTATTTACCTTAAACAGAAAGCTCCCTGATGGCAGGAACTGCCTCTTTCACTTCTGTATTTCCAGAACTAGCACAGTGACTGCAGTAAGTACAAACTCAATAAATATTTTCATTTCACCTATAACAGAGTTCCATGGCAGAGAGGATAATGTGACAGTGAAGATATGGAGCTCTGGAGTCAGAGATTGTTGGTTTTAATACTAATTCTACCACTTATTGTGTGATTTAAGAAAGCTACTTAGCCTCTCTAAGTTTAGTTTCCTTATCTATAAAATGTACATCACAGTTCAACTCCTATCTCTGTTACTTACTAGCTGTGTAACCCTGGGCAAGCTCCTCTCTTGATTTCAGTGCCTGCCCTAAGTAATGTTTTAAGAATCACATCAAAGACCGGGTGCGGTGGCTCACGCTGGTAATCCCAGCACTCTGGGAGGCCGAGGCAGGCAGATCACGAGGTCATGAGATAGAGACCATCCTGGCTAACACAGTGAAACCCCGTCTCTACTAAAAATACAAAAAATTAGCCGGGTGTGGTGGCGGGTGCCTATAGTCCCAGCCACTCGGGAGACTGAGGAAGGAGAATGGCGTGAACCCGGGAGGCAGAGCGTGCAGCGAGCCAAGATTGTGCCACTGCACTCCAGCCTGGGCGACAAAGCGAGACTCTGTCTCAAAAAAAAAAAAAAAAAGGCCAGGCGCAGTGGCTCAAACCTGTATTCCCAGCACTTTGGGAGGCCGAGACGGACGGATCACGAGGTCAGGAGGTCGAGACCATCCTGGCTAACACGGTGAAACCCCGTCTCTACTAAAAAAAAATACAAAAAACTAGCTGGGCGAGGTGGCGGGCACCTGTAGTCCCAGCTACTCGGGAGGCTGAGGCAGGAGAATGGCGTGAACCTGGGAGGCGGAGCTTGCAGTGAGCTGAGATCCGGCCACTGCACTCCAGCCTGGGCGACAGAGCGAGACTCCGTCTCAAAAAAAAAAAAAAATTACATCAGACAACATCTATAAAGTCATCAGTTCTGTGACACCTTTTCCTGTTTCCTTGTTCCCACTTCATGCAGAAAAAGGAGGACCTCACAGCTCACCCTTGAGGAGTGGTGCTGACTGAACCATTTTCTAAGCCTAGGTGGCATCTTGCTGAAAGGCTTTCTCTGCCACTAGAGCTTTGTGTCCACAACCCATTCAGGCAAAGTGGAGGGCGATGTCAATAAGAATTTGAAAAAATGATTTTATGTGTCATATTTAATTTAACTAAAGAAATTTAATATACCTAAAGAAAAATAAAAACAACTAACTGGATCATGCTAACTCCGAAAATGTGAGAGGGGAAGAGAACATCTCCCTTCTTTTTTTTTTTTTTTTTGACACGGAGTCTCGCTCTGTCACCAGGCTGGAGTGCAGTGGCGTGATGTCGGCTCACTGCAACCACCGCAGTGATTCTCAAGCGATTCTCCTGCCTCAGCCTCGTGAATAGCTGGGATTAGAGATGGTCGCCACCATGCCTGGCTAATTTTTGTATTTCAGTAGAGAAAGGGTTTCACCATGTTGGCCAGGCTGGTCTCAAACTCCTAACCTCAGGTGATCCACCCACCTCGGTCTTCCAAAGTGCTGGGATTACAGGTGTGAGCCCCTGCGTCCAGCTGAGAGTCAAATTTTAAAATGAAGGCATCTACTACATTTTGCTGTGTTCTAAATACTACTGCTGGAAAGAACATGTAAAACTAGAAGAGAATGCCTGTCAGAAGAAATTCAAGTAGGGGAGAGGCAATGTAGCAAAGCACTTTAAAGTTCAAATTATAATGTAGAGGCATAAAGAGCCTACTTTCAAGCACTACATTTTAAATATAATTATTTAATGAAGAACAGAGCCTAGTGACTGAGAGAAAATTAGAGCCATTAACTGATAAAGAAAACTAAAATTCAGACCAAAGGTTCTATAGAAGGCAGAAGGAAATAATGCAAAAACCTTGGCATCAAACAAACCTGGAATCAAATCCTGACTCTGCCATCTCTCACTGTGCAACCTTCAGCCAGTAACAGCTCTAAACCTGAGCTTCCACCTCTGCAGAATGAGGATCATTACCCTCGCCTCCCAGGGAGCTGGATCAAACGAGATTCCAGATACCAGCTATGAAGTGCCCAGCCCAGTGCCCAATGCATAGTTGGTGCTCCACAAACATCAATCCCCTCCCATTCCCTTCCATTTCAATGGGGAAAGTATAGTCTTTTCAACAAATGATGCTGGGACAAGTGGATAGCCAGATGCAAAAGAATGAATTTGCTTTATTAGCAGGGATCATAAAAGGGTTTGGAAATTACTAAAAATCCATGTTCTCGTGTCTATAATTCACAAACTTCTAAGTTCATTTTGCAAGCTGATTCTCTGAGGTGCACAGGCGCAAGACCTGGTGAGCACCCAGAGCTGGATCAGTGCAGAGGTGTGTGGTTCCAGGCCAATGCCTAGAAAGACTGACCAGCCTAGAAGACACCTTGGGTGGCCAAGAGACCGCCAGAAACTAGAGCAGCCAAAAAGAGAATGGATTACTTGAGCTTGGGCTCCCGTCCTTCGCTTGTGTACTGCCAGCAGATGAGCCCAATCAGGTCCTGCACCCTGGCGCTGGCCATTGTCACCACGGTCATTGGCAGCAGTCTGTCCTGGCTCGAGTGCAGAGGGAGGTAGACATCGATCTTCTTGGTTGCCGTTGTACCTACATGACCCTGCGGACAGAGCACACACGTAAGAGCAAAGCACACTGCCACAGTTATACAGACCCTATGCACAGCCATTTTTCATCCTTGCTATACAGACCTGCTGTGAGCGTGGAATGGTCCCAAAGTGGAAACACTGTCAAGTTTCAAGGATGTTTTTTTCCTTAAATTTTCATTTTCTAATAAACTAATGGATTGGGATCTGCCAGCAGGAAGGTAAATGGGCACTACAACTAAGAGGAACAAATAAGAGTGGTGAGCAGAACTGGTGTTTGGTGTTAGGAGGCTGGCTAGGCTACTAACTCAGTGTGTCCTTGGACCTTAGCACTAGGTGCCTCTCTGGAAACTGCCTCGTCCCTCCTTGAGACAATGAGATGAGCTGCCTGGGAAGCTGCCATACTCTCCCAGGAAGGATTTAGGCCCGCAGCACTGAAACAAGGGCTTGCCTTCTCAGAGACTATGGGGGCTAGTTCCACTACACAGGACATCTGTTTCCTTCAGTACCACACAGGTTCAAGGGCCCTTTGGTCCTCCATTATCGCCCTAACTACCACCCCCACACTGCTGAATATATTCCCACTCCCTCACACACACACCTACCACTCCTCCCGCCTGTGTGTTCCACTCTGCCCTGCAGAGCTCCTGTGCTAATCAGCAAACACCCATAAATCCTCAGCTGCTTTTGAAAACCATTTCCTCTACCTCTTGGACTTCACTGAACCTGCTGTTGAGGATACTGCCTCCTCTGCTGTCCTGTTAAAAGAGGACTGCTTTGCCTTTTTTTTTTTTTTTTTTTTTTTTTTTTAAATAATCCCTGCACCCTCAAGGCACGCAAGAGTAGGTATCCTTGTCCCCGCTAACACTTCCAATCTAGTACTTTCTCTTTCATGAAAAAATCCTTGTTCTTTTGAGACCCAGGCCATCCAACGACACCATCCTCTCCCCCTCCTTTTGTGTTTCTGTTATCCGCCAACCTTCTGGCCATTCCCCTCCCTCACAGAAGGCTTGCACGCTGGCTCAGTCTTCCTTCCCACCCATGCAATATGTTCACTACACAGAGTATATAGAAAAGTGTCACAGAAAACGAGTTCAAATCAGAACACTTGATTGTCCCTCACTCCCTCCTATCCCAAGTCACAACAACAGCCCCCCTTATTTTAATAATATGTGCTGCCACCACTAAGCCAGCTGCTCATCTCAACAGTCTTGATGCTTCTTCCTCCCTCACACTGCCTATCTACTCTATTACGAAGTTCTAACATCTCTACTTCAAAAATACATTTCAATGGGGAAAGTATAGTCTTTTCAACAAATGATGCTGGGACAAGTGGATAGCCAGATGCAAAAGAATGAATTTGGGCTCCTGCCTCATACCACATACAAATATCAATCCAAAATAAATCAAAGATCTAGATATAACAGGCAAAACTATAAAATTCTTTTTTTTTTTTTTTTTGAGACGGAGTCTCGCTCTGTCGCCCAGGCTGGAGTGCAGTGGCGCAATCTCGGCTCACTGCAAGCTCCACCTCCCGGGTTCACGCCATTCTCCTACCTCAGCCTCCCGAGTAGCTGGGACTACAGGCGCCCGCCACTGCGCCCGGCTAATTTTTTTTTCTATTTTTTAGTAGAGACGGGGTTTCACCATGGTCTCGATCTCCTGACCTTGTGATCCGCCCGCCTCGGCCTCCCAAAGTGCTGGGATTACAGGCGTGAGCCACCGCGCCCGGCCAACTATAAAATTCTTAAAAGGAAACAGGTGTAAATCTTCATGACTTTGGATTAGGCAATGATTTCTTTAATATGACACCAAAAGCATAAACAACAAAAGAAATAAATCGAACTTCATTAAAATTAAAAACTTTTGTGCCCAGGCCAGGCACAGTGGCTCACACCTGTAATCCCAGCACTTTGGGAGGCCAAGGTAGGCAGATCACTTGAGGTCAGGAGTTTGAGACCAACCTGGCCAACATGGTGAAACCCCCTCTCTACTAAAAATACAAAAATTAGCCAGGCTTGGTGGCGGGCGCCTGTAGTGCCAGCTACTGGGGAGGCTGAGGTAGGAGAATTGCTTGAATCTGGGAGGCAGATGTTGAAATGAGCCAACATCATGCCACTGCACTCCAGCCTGGGCGACAGAGTGAGACTCCACTCAAAACAAAAACAAACAAACAAGAACAACTTTTGTGCCTTAAGAATACTATTAAGATAGTAAAAAGATAATCAAAAGAAAGGCAGAAAATATTCACAAATCATACATCTGGTAAGGCTCTACTATCTAGAATATGTTAAGAAGTCTTATAACTCAACAAGAAGACAAAATTTTTTAATCGGCAAAGATTTGAACAGACATTTCTCCAAAGAAGATATACAAATGACCAATAAACACATGAAAATTGTTCCATATCATTAAACATAATGTAGATTACTTCTTACCCACTAGGGTGGCTATAATTTAAAAAAAGCAAAAACTCCAAACAACAACCCAAAATCCCTAAAAATAGCAAGGATTTGTGAGGATATGGAGAAACTGGAATCCTCAGACACTGTCAGTGGGAATGATGCAGTCATTGTGAAAATGTTCAGCAGTTTCTCAAAATGAAACATAGAATTATCATATGACCAAGCGATTCCATTCCTAGGTATATACTCCAGAGAACTAGAAACATATGCTCACATTAAAACCTGGACAAATGTTCACAGCAGCATTATTTATAATAGCCAAAGAATGAAAACCACCCAAATGTCCACTAACTAATGAATGGATAAACAAAATCCATACAATAGAATATTATTCAGCCATGAGAAAGAAAGAAGTACTGATACACACAACATGGATGCACCATAAAAACATGCTAAGAGAAGGAAACCAGACATGAAAAGCCACTACTGTATGAACCCATTTATATGAACTGTTCAGAACAGGCAAATCCATAGAGACAGAAAATAGATTAGTGATTGGCAGAAGATGACAGGGGTGGGAAATTGGGAGGTATGAGGTTTCTTTTGGGGGTGATGGTAATGTGCTGAAATTGGCAGTAACAGTTCATAACATTGTTAATATATTAAATACCACAGAACTGTACACTTTAAAATGGGTAAAATGGTAAATTTTATGTAATGTTTTATCTTAAGAAAAAAAGTGAAAAATACGTATTTCAAAACCATCTCACTTCTCTCCATTTCCACTGCCACCAAAATTGCCATCAGGTCTCACCTGAACTATTGTAACAGGTCCCAAATTATCCTACAGTACTTTTGCTTTATCTGATTTGTTCTCTACACACAAGTTAGATCTGTTTTTTAAACTCAGATTTGATCATACTATATCCTGTTTAAATTCCTTCGATGAGTGGCTCCCAAACACTGTGAACAAAATCCAAACTCCTTGCAACATCCAACAAAGCATGGCATGATCTGGCCCCGTCTACCTCTTTAACATCATCCACTGCCACTCCCCGACCTGCTCATCAGACTTCGGCTACACTGGCCTTCTGGAAGCACCCTCAATATACCAGCATGTGTGCCTGTGTGTACCTTGCTTGCATTTCCCACTTCCCAGGGCTTAGCAGGTGCTGTTCACTGTATCTAGAGAGGCTCTTTTTCATCGCTTTGCATGTGTGACTCCTCATCCTCTAACGTGTGCCCTTGGGAGGTTACTTAATCTCTCTATGCTTCTGTTTCTTCATATGTAAGAGGAGGAGAATGGTAGGACCTACCTATCATAAGACCCTTATGATAATTATTATTACTTATTATTAATTATTATTATACAGGGCTCAGCTGTCACTGTTAACACTCCTTTTACAGTTATTCTCTCACACATATCCTGTTCATTTCCTTTAGAGCGCTTAACAATTGAGATGATTTATTTATGTACATCTTTAGTGTATGCTTTTGCCACGAAGTTTCCTCTGAACTTCCATGAGAGCAATGTTCATGTCTGCTTTGTTTACTGTTCCATACATAATGCCTGGCCCTGTGCCTGGCACACAGAAGACCCTGAGGAAAAAATCTATTGAACTCCAGAATGAATGTATGAATGACTGAAGTGCCTGCCAGGACACATGGTAGGAACTGAATAATGTTAGTTTTCTCCATCCCTCTTGCCCTTCCTCTATGGGTCCATTTCCTGGTCATAGATGAAAGTGGAGGGACTTGACCAATTATGCGGTTCCATCTTTAACTCTATAATTCTACCATTCTAAGGTGAAAAAAGTCAGTACAGGGAAAGGAAATAAATGAAGTCAGTTTAAAAAACATTTTTAGAGTAATTCCACTTTGCATATAATCCAGCATCCATCATTAGATCGACTGATTTTTTTCCCTCAGTCTCATCTGTATGTTATAAAGCAACTAGTAAAAATATAATTATCCTACATAATGCATGCACCCACACTTGCGCTCTCTTGCACATGTGCACTCTTTTTCTCTCTCGTACGCAATCACATGTGGGCACACACACATTCCCTTGCATGGTTTTCAGCTCTTAAATAATAATTTCAATGGCTAACAAAGACTTCACTAAATAACAAGTGTTTTGGCCTGGTCGGGCAGGCAAAGGGTTACAATGCAAACAGTGGGAATCTTTCTGGAGTGGGTTGATAGCCCTCATATTACCCTCCTTTTCAGACCAAGATCAGTTGCTTGTCACTGCTCTCTCTTTTTATTTCTGTTTATTCCTCTTCCTCCTGAAGCACTAGAACTAAGGAGCTATAGGGATCACAATATCTCAAGATATGAAGACTCAACAAGATGACAAATGTGAAATTTATGTCCTTCATAAACTGTAGGTGCTTTAGAAATGCAGAGCAGATGCCAGAAAGGGCCTCTGTGTTGAAATTAGACCCATTTCTATTACTCAAGCCTACTACAAGGTCACATGAGGCCAAGAACGGGTACTGCAGGAACCCTAGTAATATTGATTATTGTAACAAGAGCTAGCATTTAGGCCAGGTGCAGTGGCTCATGCCTGCAATCCCAGCACTTTGGGAGGAAAAGGCAAGTGGACCACCTGGGGTCAGGAGTTCAAGACCAGCCTGGACAACACGGTGAAACCCTGTCTCTACTAAAAATACAAAAATTAGCCGGGTGTAGTGGCAGTCACCTGTAATCCCAGCTACTGAGGAGGCTGAGGGAGGAGAATCGCTTGAAACTGGAAGGCGGAAGTTGCAGTGAGCCGAGATGGTGCCACTGAACTCCAGCCTGGGCAACAAGAGCGAAACTCTGTCTCAAAAAAAAAAAAAAAAAAAAAAAAAGCGGGGGTGAGGGGGGCTAGCATTTACTGAGAGCTGTTAAGTAAACTCTGCTAAATGTTTGCCTAATTATATCATTTAATTCATACAATAACTCTAAGAAATAGGGTTCTACCATAACCTTTTTTTTTTTTTTTTTGAGACAGAGTCTCGTTCTGTTGCCCAGACTGGAGTGCAAAATAGAAAGTGGGGCAAAAACTGTTGGAATAAATATGATAGATGCTTATTAAATGAATGAAGCACTTTATATCTTTTTAATTTTCTAATTCCATCTTGAAGAACTGATGATGGGAAAAGTGCCTTGCACACTGAAATTACATACTTTTTAATAAGGAGACTGTCTTCTGAAAAAGCTCAAGGTGGTGGCAGTTAGCTCTAACAGTCCCTATGTTACAGTATTTAGAAGGAATCATCTAAAACATAAAATAATCCATCAACATAATAAAATGTAATTAACTTATTTTTAAAAATGGTGATCGAAGGATTAAAAGTATTCATCACACATCAAGGCAAGCAATATTCCAAAGATGTCTAAATATGAAAAAGCAACTAGCAATAAACAAAGATCGTATCCTACAGTTTCACTGCATGGCAAATTTATATGTTCCACCATACAGGACTGGGGAAATGGCGGCATATTTAGAGCACAGGGAAGGGGGCAACACAGAGAAAGTGTTGCCACAGGGAAACTGGCTTAGCTTTATGTTCCTCATTCTCTCATGCATTCAACAAACACCAGCTGAAACATCATGCTGGGCTCCGAAAACAAAGTCCACTGACATACAATGCAGACCAGACCCTCACCAAACTGTTCTGCTGAGGGTCTCACTGTACAATGTCACGAAAGCTTTAAGAAGGGGAAAGTCCAGTCTGTCAAGAGAGCCCAGAAGCAACTCAGGCTAAAGGGGGCTAGTGAAGGCCTCTTAGATACAAAAATGTACCCTTTCATCCTTTTTCTTACCCAAGAAAAAGATGCTTGTTGTATTTACCGACTATGACAATACACCAAAAGGTGACTAGGAGTTCCCTCTGAGACATGGGATTATCAGTGATTTTAATTTTCTGGTTTATAGTTTTCTGTATTTTCTATAATATACATGTATTACTTTTACAATTAGAAACAAAACTATAAATATTATAAACTAAAAAGGAGATACAAAGAATAAGAGTACCATTCAGGGCTTAAAAGTTTTAAGTGAAGGAAAGAGAGGATGGATTTTGAAAGTGTAGCCTATGTTAAGGCATCAGGTAAGCATCATTAAGAACATACTATGTGCTGTGACAGGCTGTTGGAAAAAGTAAGTTGAAATATAACTCAAAAAAAAAAAAAAAGAAAGAAAGAAAAGAAGGAAAATATAACTCAGGGCTGGGCATGGTGGCTCACGCCTACAATTCCAGCACTTTGGGAGGCCAAGGCGGGCAGACCACCCAAGGTCAGGAGTCCAGACCAGCCTGGCCAACATGGTAAAATACAAAAATACTAAATATATTAAAAATACAAAAATTAGCCAGGCTTGGTGGCATGTGCCTATAGTCCCAGCTACCCCAGAGGCTGAGACACGAGAATTGCCTGAACCCAGAAGGAAGACGTTGCAGTGAGCCGAGATCATGCCACTGCACTCCAACTTGGGTGACAGAGTGAGACTGTCTCAAAGGAAGAAAGAAAAAAAAAAAAAAGAAAATATAACTCAGATACCTTACTATGGCAGGTTAAATAATTTTTATCAAAGAAAAAGAAAAGGGCAAGGCGCAGTGGCTCAGGCCCGTAATCCTAGCACTTTGGGAGGCCGAGACAGATGGATTGCTTGAGCTCAGGAGTTTGAGACCAGCCTGGGCAACATGGTGAGACCCCGTCTCTATTAAAATACAAAAAATTAGCCGGGCATGGTGGCATGTGCCTGTAGTCCCAGCTACTCGAGAGGCTGAGGCAGGAGAATTGCTTGAACCCGGGAGGCAGAGGTTGCGGTGAGCCGAGATCATGCCACTGCACTCCAGCCTGGGATGGAGCGAGACTCTTGTCTCAAAAAAAAAAAAACAGAAAAAGAAACAGAAACAGAAAAAGAAAAGGGAAAAGAAAAAGAAAAAAATAGGTAATAAATTGACAATCAGCTGACAATTTGAAGTTGAACAACATTCTCCAAAGCAGCTCCTAAATGAGGAAATGCCCCCAAGGCAGGTTTGAGAACAAATAGAAAAGTACTTCCTATAGCAAAACTTTCTCAGCACAAATGCAACTCATGAGGACCAACCAGACTCAACTTCATATCCCACAGACTCTCCCTGACCTGATGGCTTTGCAAATGCAGTTAGAATCTGAAATTTAACATATCCAACACCGATTTCTTCTTCACTGGCATGTCTGTCATTCTATACTCTATCTCAACTAAGGCTTTCATCATCTACTCATCATGCAAGCTAGGAATCCTAATTCCTCTTTCTGTCTCACACTCTACCATCCAAATGCCTCTGAAATGTCTCCCAAATCTCTCTCATTCCCATGCTTATTGCCAATGCCCCAGTTCAGGCTTCATCAGCTTCATCATCCGTCAGTGAGACCACTGCAGCAATCTCCAACTATCTCTTTATTTTTAAAAATCCTTCTCTCTCCAAATCTTTCTTTCCTTATTGCCACCAATGTGATTTTTCTCAAATCACAGACCATGCCAGTCATGTAGAAACATATGATGGTCTAGTGCTAGCATTCCAACTCCTTAGATGGCATTTAATGCCCTTCACAATCTGGTCCCTCATATCATTGCTGATGTACACTGAACAGTAATTAAGAGCACAGACTCGGGGTCAGCCAGGTCCAGGTCGGAACCCTGGCTTTACCACTTCCTTAGCTGCTAGACCTTAGACTCTGGGCAAGTAACCTCACCTCTCAGAACTTCCATTTACCCACTTGGAAAGCAAATAAGATGTATCTAAAATGCCTGCCACACAGTCACTGATCAAGAAACATAGCTCTTCTTCTGTCCTTCAATTCAAATACCTCCTCTTCCAAGAAGGTAGAAGCCCAAATAAATTCCCTCTTCTCTCCTCCCCTAACAATTTGATTTGCACAGACTTACAGTTTCACTTTTTTCTGCAACTACCCTCATCACCTCCTTCCCCACACCCTCTCATTCAGCTATGAATTACATAAAGGGAAAAATAGCCTCATCCATTTTGTATCCTCCTAGGGCCTACAACACAGCAGGGGTTTCACGCTACCTGGCTAAATCAAAAGGACTCCGCAGACTCTCTTTCAGAACGGACTCACCAGACCTACCAATTCTCTATTCCGGGTAGAGTGGCTATACCTCTCCTACTTCCCAGCCCCTGTTCTTCAGGAACACTCTTTCCTCTCTGAAACATCCCCAGCACCTAACAAAGGGCCCGACATAGTTACTTACACATATTGATGGAATAAATGATTAATATTCTTTTAACACATGATTTAAACACTTGCATTATATGATAGCATATGGTGGTACCAACTATTCTTCAATTGTTAGAAATGGAGGCTGTTTACAATATTCCATTATTATAAATAATCTCATAAACATTTTCCTATACAAATGTGAACATATTTCTAGAAGAAGATTACTAGGTCAAAGAGTATGAATGTTTTGTAACTTGTGATATATACTGGAAAAGCTCAGTCTTTTAAAAAGTGTCTCTAGGCCAATTATGAAATATCAATACTATGAACCAAAGGTTATCCAATTAATAATTAGTTCATAAAATGCGAAAACTTAAAAATCTAAATTAACTTCTAATACACAGAATGTTAACAGATATAGAATTGAAATACATGTATTTGAACATGCTAATAAAACATTATCTAAAGCAGCTTTTTTTCTTAGCTGATCCTATTAATTAAAATAATATACATTAGCTGCTTATCATAAAATTAATTTCAAAATCATATACCTGATAGTTTCCAAAGTAGGGGAAGCAGAAAGAATACAGATGGGATTTAGTTCAAAATAATCTTGAATTAAGAAATACCATGCTATGTTTGTCAGCTTAGTCCTTTCTGTCTGTGGACACACCGAGGAAGCATCGTTAAAGTCTCTCTTTTCCCTGCCATCCTAAGTCAGTCTCCTAAAGAGCCCGAACAACTGAGGAAGCTCTTCATGGGAGGGTTGAGCTTTGAAACAACTGATGAGAGCATGAGGAGCCATGCCGAGCAATGGGGAACGCTCTCGGACTGTGTAGTAATGAGAGATTCCAACACCAAGCACTCCACGGGCTTGGGTTTGTCACATATGCCACTGTGGAGGAGGTGGACACAGCCATGAATGCAAGGCCACACAAGGTGGATGGAAGAGTTGTGGAACCAAAGAGAGCTGTCTCAAGAGAAGATTCTCAAAGACCAGGTGCCTACTTAACTGTGAAAAAGATATTTGTTGGTGGCATTAAAGTAGACACTGAAGAACATCACCTGCGAGATTATTTTGAACAGTAAGGAAAAACTGAAGTGATTGAAATCACAATTGACTAAGGCAGTGGCAAGAAAAGGGGCCTTGCCTTTGTAACCTCTGACGGCCATGACTCTGTGGATATTCAGAATATCATACTGTGAATGGCCACAATTGCGAAGTTAGGGAAGCCCTGTCAAAGCAAGAGATGGCTAGTATTTCATCCAGCCAGAGAGGTCGAAGTGGTTCTGGAAACTTTGGTGGTGGTTGTGCAGGTGATTTCGGTAGGAATGACAACTTTGGTCATGGAGAAAACTTCAGTGGTTGTGGTGGCTTTGGTGGCAACCATGGTGGTGGTGGATATGGTGGCAGTGGAGATGGCTATAATGGATTTGGTACTGATGGAAGCAATTTTGGAGGGTGGTGGAAGCTACAATGATTCCGGCAATTACAACAGTCTTCAAATTTTGGACCCATGAAGGGAGGAAACTTTGGAGGCAGAAGCTCTGGCGGCTATGGTGGTGGAGGACAGTACTTTCCCAAACCATGAAACCAATGTGGCTATGGTGGTTCCAGTAACAGCAGTAGCTACAGCAGTGGTAGAAGATTTTAATTACTTCCAGCAAACAAAGCTTAAAAGGAGAGGAGAGCCAGAGAAGTGACAGGGAAGCTACAGGTTACAACAGAATTGTGAACTCAGCAAAGCAGAGTGGTGGCAAGGCCCACCTGCTACAAAGAATACATATTTTAGACAAATACTCACGTGTATGGGCAAAAAACTCGAGGACTGTATTTGTGACTAATTGCATAACAGGTTATTTTAGTTTTTGTTCTGTGGAAAACATAAAGCATTCCAACAAAGGATTTTAATGTAGTTTTTTTTTGGTACTCATGCTGTTGATTGCTAAATGTAACAGTCTGATCATGACACTGAATAAATGTGTCTTAAAAAAAAAAAAAAGGGGGCCAGACGCGGTGGCTCACGCCTGTAATCCCAGCACTTTGGGAGGCCGAGGTGGGAGGATCACGAGATCAGGAGATCAAGACCATCCTGGCTAACACGGTGAAACCCTGTCTCTACTAAAAAAAATACAAAAAATTAGTCGGGCGTGGTGGCGGGCGCCTGTAGTCCCAGCTACTTGGGAGGCTGAGGCAGAAGAATGGTGTGAACCTGGGAGGTGGAGCTTGCAGTGAGCCGAGATCGCGCCACTGCATTCCAGCCTGGGCGACAGAGCGCGACTCTATCTCAAAAAAAAAGAAGAAGAAGAAGAAGAAGAAGAAATATCCAGGCTGGGTACAGTGTCTCATGTCTGTAATCCCAGCACTTTGGGAGGTCAAGGAGGGAGGATCACTTGAGGTCAGGAGTTTGAGACCAGACTCCATCTCCACTTTAAAAAAAAAAAAGAACTTGGCATGGTGGCACATGTCTGTAGTCCCAGCTACTCAGGGGGCTGAGGTGGGAGGTTCACTTGATCCTGGGATGTTGAGGCTGCAGTGAGCTATGATTGAGCCCCTGCCCTTTGGCCTGGGCAACAGAGCAAGACTCTGTCTCCAAAAGAAAAAAAAAAAGAAAAGAAAAAAAGAAATATCCGTATCAAGTGAGTTAGCTGAATTAAGCCTTATGGACTAAAGGCTTGGCTAGCATTGCTATTTAACATCAAGGTTTCCCAATAATAAATTGAATATCAGATCTAAACTGCTGCTAAGTGTTCAGTTTCTCTCCCAAAGAAAAGAAACAGAGAAAGGATAGACAGCTTAGCTTCTGCAATTAAAGAGACAAAAAGCAGGCAACATTATTCCATCAGTAACAACTGCACAAGCAGATCATTATGTGTAATTTTAATGCCGAAATAAATATATCAGTGTATCCAGACGATGTAATGATGCAAATTGATAAAAGAATTATTTGTAGCCTTCAAAAGGGTCATTCTCTGAGAAGAATGGCTACAGTTCTATTCCACCAGTACTTTTATCCCAACTTCCTCAGGAAAGACCAAAGGATGCTATATTCTACCAATGGTCTTGTCTTTAATAACATAGTAGGCAGACTTGGTACAGGAGTCTCAAATTATCACCACTCTAATGACAATTAATGGACTTCATTTGATCAGAAGCAATAATCTCAAACAAAATCTGGCCTAAATTGGTCTAATTCAGGTTTTACCAGCTATGGGAAATAAAGAGGGTCAACATGAGAAAAGAAAAAAAAAAAAAAAGAAAAAAACCCAAACACCAGAATTGTAACATTTTGATCTTAATAAAATGCTGGCTTTATGGACTCACAAAAAGAATTTTTTTTTTTTTGTTTTACATTCAAAATGGTAATATTGAATTTATAAATGGATTTTGTGTAAAATTCTATGACAAATCCGTTCAGAGATAGGGGCTTGGCTTTGTAGTGCTATCTTAACCTTCAATAAATCTGGAATGCTTAAAGGCTATTAAATTAACATTTCCCTGATCTGGCACTTGTAGTCAAGTTAATTTGTCAAAAACATTTCTACAGTTTGTCATTGGACACTGTATTTTCTGACAAGTTAAGCTTAAAATAAAATTGACAAAATCTCATTAATTTCCTCTGAATCACCAACCTTGGTTCCATTAAGCTTTTATTATTAAGAACGTCAACTGCCACTCTTTCTTTAACAAGGTCAAGTTCTGATCTGGGTACCTCCAGGATCCTTGCTATACTAATAGAAACTAGGGAGGCAGTGCAGTGTGATTAAGAGCACCAGTCGGGGCATCAGATAGATCTGAGTTCAATTATACGAAATGCCACTTAATAGGTGTGCTTGGACAATTTATTTAAGCTCTGTGAGTCACTATTTTCTCATCTACAAAATGTGGATAATAAAAGTACCTCCTCAAAGAATTGGTGAAACGATTCCATAAGACCACATGGGCCGGTGTGGTAACTCACACCTGTAATACCAGCATTTTGGGAGGCTGAGGCAGCTGAATTACCTGAGGTCAGGAGTTCGAGACCAGCCTGGCCAACATGGTGAAGCCCCGTCTCTATTAAAAATACAAAAAATAGCCAGGTGTGGTGGTGGGCACCTGTACTCCCAGCTACTCGAGAGGCTGAGGTAGGAGAATCATTTGAACCCAGGAGGTAGAGGTTGCAGTGAGCCGCCACTGCACTCCAGCCTGGGTGACAACAGTGAAACTCTCTCTCAAAAAAAAAAAAAAAAAAAGACTTCATGTAAAGCACTTATTACTGGGCCTTGTCCCATAGTAAATGCTCAAGAAATATTGGTTATTATGGTGTTTTTTCCTACTTTTTATCTACTTTTATATGGATAGACTTTTTTTAAAAAATTGCCATTCACAGACTTTTGAAACTACAAGGAATCTGAAGGGTCATCCCCTTTGAAGTATCTTCAACAAATGATTGTCTTACAACCTCTCCTGAACACCTTCACTGATGATGTCCCTGCCACTAGGTGAAGCAGCCCCTTTTCTTCAGCCTTTGGCAAACAGTTTTGCCAGCTAAAATGTGTTTATTTCCACTGAAGTGCAATCTCTCTGCAAGTTTTACTCATTGGTCTTAGTGCTAACCCTCATGAAATTTGAACAAATCTACCTCTACCTCCATAGACACCCTTTTATATACCTAGGATCTCAAACAAAAAACTCGGTTACTAAACACCATAGAATAAGCCAGGCTATAATCCTTTCAAGAGTACAACACAGCACAGAAAATAGCATTTTGTAACTTCTCCTTCTATAACATCTATGATAAATGTAAATCCTTATTTTTTTGAGATGGAGTCTTGCTCTATCACCCAGGCTGGAGTGCAATGGTGCGATGTCAGCTCACTGCAACCTCTGCTGCCCGGGTTCAAGCGATTCTCCTGCCTCAGCCTCCCCAGTAGCTGGAATTACAGGCACTTGCCACCACACTCGGTTATTTTTTGTATTTTTAGTAGAGACGGGGGTTTGCCATGTTGGACAGGCTGATCTTGAACTCCTGACCTCAGGTGATCCAGCTGCCTCGGCCTCCCAAAACGCTGGGATTATAGGCGTGAGCCACCACGCCTGTCTGCAAATGTAAATCTTTAGTCCTAGACTCAAAACAAGGAAGGAGGTTTTACTCTCAGAAATTATTTTGCTCAATTAAAACAAACCCTCTATATTTTGATGCTCTGACATTTTTGAGACAGAAATAAAATGCCTAGCAACTATTGGTTTAAACAATCTGTTATCAAATGAAGTTTGATGAATAGCTTCAAATAATTCTTTTGTTTCAAGGTATCAACTGAAAAACTAGCAATCATTCATATTCAAATATAGGTAAGACATTGCATAAAACATGGGGGGAAGTATGAAGGAAAAAAAAAAAAAAAAAGGCCAGTCCATTCCGTATCAGAAACAATCATTTTCTCAAAGACCTAAATCCAGAAAGCAATTCCTGATACTGGCAATTCCTGATGTCGGCGGTTTTCATCAACCTAAGTTACATTTGCTAGACTCCTCTTTGCTGAGTCAACTGAACTGATCTGGACTCTGGCCCTGCCAGCCTTGAGCTGTGCAGCCTTGGGTAAACCCATAATCTCTCTGAAAGTCAATTTCCTCTCCCATAAAATAGAGATGAAACCATCTACTTCAAATGAATATCAGGAAGTATAAAGTGAAAACAAAGCATGTTAAAATCCTCTGTGAACTGCAAACTATCATAGAAATGTCAATTATTCCTTATTATTGTAATTTAAGCTGTTACTCAGACCAGGCAGATTTTTGGACAAAATGCCCCTTCAAGCAAACATGAAATTGAGAAGTAGGGGCAACAAGGAAAGGTCTCTATCTTAATTATTTTGAGAGAAGAACCACATTCTCTTCTCAACCAGCCTTGGGGCAGTTACAGCATGTATCAGAATGTGCTCTCATACAGTTACAATCTAGCCATCTTAAAGCATGTAAAATGTCCACTTCAAATTTTCAAAGCCATGATGGGATTCTGTATATCATTAATGTTACACAGTGCTTTGCATTTAATTATACAAACAATAGCTTCCATAATGATGGTATTATCAGGGAATGGTAATTTGCATGAACCAAGCCCCATCACCGAGCATAAGTTTAGGGACCTCTTCATTATTAAATCATTTATATAATAAAATCAATATGCTTTAAAAGTAAAAATAGGTTTTTTTTAAAACCATAAAGAAGAGTTACATGTTTTAAACTCTATCAATTATCATAATATAATGAGTCTTGAAGATTTAATATCAACTTTTAAAATTAAAACTCAATGGAGAATGTATATTTGACTCCATTACTAGATGATGTATCTCTAAAAAAGGTTATAGTACAGCCATTATCACCTTCCTAAATTATATGGAAATTTTGGTATAACCCTCCAACTACCCCGAGGACAATTTAATTTCAAAGATAGCAAAGTATTTTGAGAATGTAAAATTGCATAAATATTGAAGGAAATAATCCAGGCACATATGTCATATTCATTTCTTGCAGGGTTTCAGTCGATTAAACATTACAGAAATTTTAAACATCCCTATTCACATTAAAATTGTTTCCTTATTTTTAAATAGTGTAAAAAATTCGCAAATTTCTATACAGTGGTAGGTTCATAACCATTTTATCACTTTAAGATTCAATGTTCCTTAATGATATAACTCAAAAATTTCACTGTATCATTATTTAGTAAGTCATAAAAACCTCTTAAAATTAATCTTTCACGCACATCCAGCTTATCCAAAGTTAGAATTTAATTACATGGTCTTGGCATAAATGGGCTTACTACTTTATTTGCTCAATCAGTGTACGTCTCTTCAGTAATTATAATTAATTCAAGTCCCTGACGCACCTCCTAGCAAACAATGTAAAAACATCAGACAAAATGGAAATAAATAGGTTCACATTTCTTCAATTACAACATTCACTTTCATCCTCAAAACGCACATGTGAAATAACTGGGATAGGTGTTACTCTATGTAACACATAAAGGCCAACACCAGGAACCTACACCTCTGGTGACAGAGAGGGATGCTCCTCCTCAGCAGAAAATATATTATGGTTGGTTACATTGTGATACAACTGCAAAGAGCCAGTTGAGGAAGTCTGCTTTTAACACAGTTTGCAAATGCATGTTGAAATATAAATAGCAGCCCACGCCTATAATCCCAGCACTCGGGGAAGCTGGGGTGGGAGGATCACTTGGGCCCAGGAATCGAGACCAGCCAAGGCAATATAAAGAGACCCTATTACTACAACAAATTTAAAAATTAGACAGGTGTGATGGTGTGAGCCTGTGATCTCAGCTATTCAGGAGGCTGAGGTGGGAGGATCATTTGAATCTGGGAAGTTGAGGCTGCAATCAGCCATGATTGCACCACTGAGCTCCAGCCTGGGCAGCAGAGGGAGACCTTGTCTCAAAAAGAAAAGAAAGAAATAGAAACATCAGCAAATGAAAGAAGAGATAAATTACTAATTATCTAGAACAGTGCTTCCTGTTGGAAAGAATCACTTGTAACTACCTACAAAATTTACAATTGAGAAGCAGCCCAAAAAGTCTGATTATCGGGCTTTCATCCAGTATCTTCCAGATAGCATCACAAAGAAAGCAGTAAGTGGCAGAAAACTTTTATTTCTAAAACTGAGGGGACAGCAAGATCCACAGGATAATACAAACTGTCAGACACATTACTCAATTAGGTAGTCAGCATAGCAACACAAAGTAAAAGTAGCCAGCTACGAAGCTGACAGTCTTGATGGGAGATGGGGCCAGGCACAGAAAAGCGCATTCCTCTGTACACAGCCTTTGCACTCTCCACCACAACTCTCTCTGCAACTGGCAGGTCACTGCTGCTGACTATCACTTATTGGGCACCTATAGTCCAAGCAATTTTCATACATTATCTCATTTAATATGCCCAACAGTCCTGTGAGGATCGCTCATTTCCTCTTAGAGCTGTTCATTACGTAGGCTGTTTCAAAACCCTCAGCTAGTGCAGCCTGGGCAACAGAGCAAGACCCTGTCTCAAGCAAAACAAAACAAAACCAGGTAGAACCTTCTGATTCCGTTTTCTCTCCTTTTTATAAGAGATGGGGTCTCACTCCTTTGTCCAGGCTGGAGTACAGAGGTGTAAACATGGCTCACTGCATACTTGACCTCCTAAGCTCAGGCAATCCTCACACCTCAACCTCCCAAGAAGGTGGGACTACAGCAACACTACCACACTTGCTTTTTTTTTTTTTTTTTTTTGGTAGAGACAGAGTCTCAATTATGTTGTCCAGGCTAGTCTCAAACTCCTGAGCTCAAGCGATCCTCCTACCTTGGCACTCCAACATGTTGGGATTATAGGTGTGAACCACTGCACCCAGCTTCTGTCTGATTCAGTTGTCAAGAAGCAGTGGTCAAGCACCAACTTCTAGGTCACAGACAATCTGTACTTGGATTATGAGGCTCATCAGTAATTGTGAGGTGTATCTGTTACTAAATCTGGCTACCCAGGTGGCAGTACCCAATTGTGCTCTGATAATGACAAAAGAGGAAAATAACAACATGGTCCTTTGAGAGATGGGCAAGCAGTATATGACATCAACATGGCATCAAGCTCCAATACAAGCAAAGGGTCTGAGGAGACAAAGGTCCATCTCAGGTTGCGATTCTCTGCAGAAATGGGCAGCACAAGACCTGCTCACTTGCAGAAACTGACAAGTCACTCAGGTACCAAGGTCTCCGGGGTTTCTCCTCAGCCCCCTGTAAGTATTTTCCCTGTGTTCGTCCTGAGTCTTAGTCAGTCCAATCTTCTCTGAGGTCCTAACTAAACCAGACACAGAGAGAGTCGGGATTTTATCTTATTAAAATAGATATGGCTAATTTGTCTTTTCAAATTCATTTTAAATTAAATTGGATTTCCTCGGAAGGCTGCTAGGTCAGTTCCCCTGCTGCGAACACAGGACAAAGGTTAATTGCAAGCCCTTCACCAGCTCTTCTGCTCTCTTGGGCAGACTCTGATAACCTGCCCCGAGAGGTGGGCAAGGCTTTGGTTTATTGGGCAATAATGTTGCCATTAGAGCCATTTACCATTATGCCAAGAAACATTTTATTTTTTTAAACTAAATAACAAGGTATGATTCCAACAACAAGAAAGAAATGTAATGATGTTACCAACTGATAGTTAATTCTAAAACGCAACACTCAAAGAATAAGACCTAACCTATTTGCTTCCCTAAAAGGCTCCGATAGATGCAAAAGTACACACTCTCCTAGAGCAACCAATGTAAAATTCCATTAACATTTTCACTTAATTTATCTCATTTAGACTGTCTACATTCATGAAAATTTAACCCAGTAATTCCCTGTTATACAAAGCATAACAAAGTATGAATATTTAAATACAATGTAAATAAAACACTTTATCAATTACATTTTTGTATTCTAAATTAGTGACTTCACTTAGCATGTCTGCCTTGCACAGCACCACACTATTTTTCAATTAAAGGTCCAGATGTTTCAAAGGCTCCAGTAGGCAACGGCAGTTATGAGAAATGCTTTATCTGCATTGTAATCATCACCACCACATCAGCTCCAGGCTGCATTAACATACTCATGTTTTATTCCAGCTCCCCTTCTAACAGAGCAGGTAATTAAACAACACAGCAGAGAAACACAATCCTAAGAGCTGCACAATTTCCTTACAAGCATTCACCTGAGCAACACATTTTCATACATGATTTTAAATTCTTCTAGAAAACATTTCATTACATAGTTAAACCTGCTTTAGCAGGAACACTGATAATTTCAATAGTATGTTGTTAATAAAGAATGTGTAACAGCACATATGTACCAAATTTATCTCCAAATGGTACTGAAAGTGCAAGAGGGACTGTACGTACTTGTGCTTGTGTGTACTAATAATCAACAAGAAGTCTGCGTGTGTAAAAAAAACACTACCAGTTGTTACAATCGAAGCCATCTCTTCTCAATTTTAATGCCAATGTCATCTCTTGAACAAGTCAATTAGACATTTATTCTTACTATACAGAAAGAACAACTCACCTGAGCTGAGGCTGAGCAAGTATACCAATTATCCCCGTTCCTATTCGATAGTAAAATACCACCAGAGCAAAACAAAACGCAATGCTGACAGCGGCAACAAAAATACTATTGCATTTATTATTTAGTTAATTAAATGATTCCCTTATTTACAAACGGAAAATAACCTATGGTATAAAAGATACTGCTGTGCATAGTAAACATAGTATAATTTAATGAGAAAATATAGTTCCTCATCATTAAAAGAAACTAGCAAAATTCACTTTAATTATAACTTTTTATTATTCTACAAACATTTTTTATTTTGAAATATTCCAAGAGGAGATGTCCTAAAAAAGATGCTATTCAAAAGATAAATGCCTTTACAAATATTAAAACCTCAGACAGGTCAAATCCTGGCAGGTTACACTTCAGTATCTGAAAGCAGACAGCTTCCATTCCTTCCTGAAGGAACCTTAGGTGGAACATTTTTAATACATCACTGTGTCACTTTTTAATGTGCCCCAATCTATTAACCACATGGCAAACTAACAGGGATTTTTAAAATATGGGTTTTATGGCTTTGTGCTGGTGATTAATTAAATAAATAGCCACCATTTCACAAATCATCCCTCTAATTAGTCTAAAACAGACACTTTGCATTCACTGGTATTATTGCCATGTGAAGCTCACAGAAGGGCACGAGTGGTACCGCACGGCCGCATCTCTGCACTTTGGAACCCATTGTCGCGGGCTCCACGGCTGGCATCCCACCCTGCCATCCAGAGGCAGAGGTGTCAACTTTGCAGGTGCTGTAGTCAGCTGGAATTTGGCTCCAGCTGCTCAGAAAAGATGTTCTCCTTAATTATTCTCCCTCACCCTAAAGGAAACAATGGAACAACAAAGGAATAAAGTGCAATCTCCAGCTGCAAAAAGAGGTTTCACCAACACAGTTCATGGAGTGAATAAGAAAGTTGGTTGATTTAGGAATAAGTAGGGAGCTACGTTAAACAGGTTTTCCTAAGAAATCAAAACATGTTATGTCATCTTGAATTCAGGTATTAAGCAATTACTTCCAAATCCTATCATTTAAAAGACTCCATTCAAAGACTGAGGAGATCATTCTCTTTGAAACTGATAGGAATTCAACCTAACTTGTTTTAGTAGCATATTTTATAAGATAATTCCTCTGAAAGCAAATTAAACTTAGAAATAATTTTTAGTACCAGAAAAAAAAATCAAATGGGAATATTTCAAGAACCCAATTTCCTTCAGGAAATACATTAAGTGGTTTCCTAATCTTTTAAACTTCATTATGTTTAGAGGAAGGCAGGGAGGGAAGAAGGGTATAGGGAGGCGGTGGGAAGAAAGAAGCAAAAGAAAAGGGGTGAAGGGAAAAGAAAACGAAAAGAGGATATGGGAAAAATTCAGTAGGGATAACACACCAAAATATGCTCTAAATTATTCTGCAGAAAGGGCTGTCCTAATATCCCTTCTTTAAGGTTTCTAGGAATGGGAAGAAGAAATGGGGTATAGTAGAAAAGACCTAGAACCTTAAGCAAGATAGACTCTGACAGGTCTTGTGTCTTTCTCTAAGTCATGTGATCCCATTTACCCTCAGTTTCCTCCCTTATAAAGGATTTTAGCCCCTATCTTCAATATTATAGGGAAACTGAGATACTGTCCTAGCACATTCCCTGCATAGAGCAAATGCTCAAAAATTATGGCCATGAGAAACTGCACCAGACAATGAAATGGGTTGAAGGGAGAGTCTAGGTTCTTTGTTTTAATTCTCTACATGCCTTTCTGAAAGAGCCAAGATGATTGTAGCCAACACTGCAGATGCTGTGTTCTTGATATGAAAAGGAGAGACAAAAGCACAAAAGATTCATCAACACAGGACAGTCACATTATGTTCACCCTACTGAAGAAAACCTGAACCTTCTACAATTGAGAAGAAACAGTGTAGTTTCTCTGACTGTCACCTTTACTGGGCATGGAGCTAGGCAAGGGTATGTCTGAGATGGCTCATGGGTAGAAAGTGGAAAGCGAATAAATGGGCTTTGGATTCAAGAGACCTAGGTCTGAATTCCAGCTTCACTACTTACTAGTTGTGTAACCTCAGGCAAGTCTTTTCATGTTTCCAAGCCTCAGTTTCCCCATGCCAAAACTGGAATAATAATACATACTTTACAGGGAAGCTCAAAAGAATGAATGAAATGGCATAGTAGATACTCTGGCATACAGCAAACACTCCAGTAGTTTCTATTACATTAAACTGAATCATATGAAACTGCTGATAATCACTTATGACTTACAAAAATTGCAATTTCATAGGGTTTCAACAAATATTATAGTGACTGAAACAATAAATACCATGGGCTGGAGAAATCACGGAAAATTCTCCAAAATAAAATGAACTACATTCCTAGCAAGGAAGACAACCAAGACATAAAGGGTGTTTTTCAAAGACTGGCTCTTCGTTCCAACACTACAGCAGTTAATATTTACGAAACACTATAGGTCAGATATCACCTCATATATCTGACATCCATATTAGCTTACATAATCGCAAACAACTCTGAGTTAGATTCAACAATTTTTTCTATTTTAGAGTTGAAATGGAAGCTTGTAGAAATGCAGTAACTTGCCCAAAGTTACACAGCTAGTGAAGCGAGGATGCTAACTGGGGCTGTCTAACTCCAGAGTCTGAGTTCTTACTCATCACTTAAAATTGCCTTCCCACACTGCAAAGTTGCTTACTTTGCTTTTATTTATTTATTTTATATATATATATTTTTTGAGACAGAGTCTTGTTCTGTCACCAGGCTGGAGTGCAGTGGCGCGATCTCGGCTCACTGCAACCTCTGCCTCCTGGGTTCAAGCGATTTTCCTGTCTCAGCTTCCCAAGTAGATGGGACTACAGGCATGTGCCATCACGCCCAGCTAATTTTTGTATTTTTAGTAGAGATGGGGTTTCATTTCACCATGTTGGCCAGGATGGTCTTGATCTCTTGACCTCGTGATCCACCTGCCTTGGCCTCCCAAAGTGACTTTGCTTTTAATAAGACTGTATGGGGACAAAGAGCAAACAAGTTACAACAACTTGTGGGCTTCCGAAGGGAGGCCATGTCAATGGGCAGACAGGCACCGGCAGGGAGGGTAAGTCAAGCCAGCGCCTGTAGTGACTGGGAGGATGATGCATGCATCCAACAGTCCCACTGCAACCATAGCATTCTGGGGTTCTACTTACCCCATGTCACAGCATTATTAGAAAAAGAACAGCAGCAGACATGCTTCGCAGTTTCCAGAAAAGTCCTGAAGTTTTAATCAAATAGCTGCTGTGTTCCCATTATGTTACAGTCAAGCCTTTTCACTATGTGACAAAGGAAGCAAAGCTTTTTATTTATTTGTTAGTCTGATCATTTATTTATTTATGTTCACATCTCTTGCTTCCTGAATCCTTTGATGTAAACAGTGAACAAGCCATCTCAGCAAGGGAAATGGCACTGAGAGTGGATGCTCTGAATCCACTCCCTTTAAAAAGAGAATTCAAGTAAAGAAAACCCCCCAAATGCCAGGCTTTCAAAGTCAAAATTCTAAAAGCAATCATATTTGCATTTAAGGCTTCTTGGGGCTGCCACTGTGGCACCAAAATCCACCAAAGATAAGGAAGATATTTGTGCTAAGTTGGGAAAGTGGAGACATCAGCATTTCCGCCTTCAGACCATTATTCCTGCTCTCCAGACAGCACCTGATAAAGCATCTGGAGTGTTTTGTCTTCTGCACAGCCAACTGCTTTTCCGACGCCTGTGCTCAGGGGTTTCCCTGGGGTTTCCTTTCCAACAATTGCGCAGAGACTCTGAGAGGAGCCCAAACGAGCTGCCTTAACCTTCCCGTAAACTGCTATTTCCATAGAGGATTAAAACAAACGTTTCAAATAAGCCAATTTCCTTTACTAAAAAACCAAAATGACAATAGTAGTACCAAGAGAAATATACAAAGACGATGAATAAGATATACTTCTCCTGTCTTCGGGCATGCAAAAAAATAGAGAGCAAAAGGTTACATGGAGGTGGGCTACACAATTCCCTCTTATTTCCAATACTGCCCTACAGTGGAGCCTAACTAAGAAGTTATACAAGAAATAGACTGAGTCATACCAAGAGGGAGAGAAAAAAACCTAAATGCTTATACTACCTGATATATGCTGATGTTGCGTGTTATACATTTTTAAATTCCTGTTAATTGTAAATTTGTCCATTAAAAATGCAACTGTGTCATTTTTTAATTAGGTACTTCCAGAATTCTGGGGATGCAAAATGGTTACTTGTTGAACTGATGGGAATGAAAATTCCTATCTCTGAGGTCTCTGTAGAAGGGAACAAGTTTCCTTCCCCTAAAGTACCCAAAGCAGCTCCCTTGAACCACAGCAAGTGGGAAATTCCTTTGACTCAAAGGGGTAGGGATGTATATGCTCAACTAAATGAACAGGACATACACAAAAAACAGCTGGAACAGAAAAAATCCTTCAGAAATCCCACTCTTGGAATGCTAAGGGAAGCAGACAGCCTCTGGCTTTCTTCGTTTCACCTGCCAAACTTCTTTCCTTTCTTCTTCATTCCCTCCCTTCCTTCCCTCCCTCCCTCCCTCCCTCCTTTCTTTCTTCCTTTCCTACCTTTCCTTCCTTTCTCTCTTTCTCTCCTCCTCTCTTTCTCTCTCTCTCTCTCTTTTTAAGAGAGTCTCACTATGTTGCTCAGGTTGGTCTTGAATTCCTGACCTCAAGTGATCCTCTTGCCTCCACCTCCTGAATAGCTAACTCAGGCACTTGTCACGGTACCCAGCCTGCCAAGTTTCATACTGTTTTCCTCCTCATTTTCTGACCCTGAGTGTCTTTCTCGTTTTTCTCTTTTTGGTAGTTTTGGTAGTTTCTCCCAAACCCACATTCAATTTTACACTACTACATGTACAATGTGAGATGTTTCACATTTAACACTCTATTAACAGTATCTTGAACATTTCTGGAAACAGAGTAACTAAAATTAAAAACAGCTACCATTTACTCTGTGCCAGGCACTGGGCTGAGTGTGCCACATAAATTCTCTCTTTTGATCTGCAAAATAGCCCTCACTTACCCTATTTTACAGATAAACTGCTAAGAAGTTAAAAAAAAATTGTTAAAGATCACACAGCCAGTGAGATAACTCAGATGGAAACCCACCTCTGACTGACTCAGAAGACCACAATCTTAACTTGACAACAATTCTTACCAAAACCAATATATTTGAAAAGCTTTTCTGGAGGGAAAGTTCTTATTTCAAAAAACATCTTCTTACATTTTGAATCAACATTTGCATGAAATAAAGAGCCATGATATATGTAAACACAAACTCTCTTCATTCGGTAATATATATTCCTCTCCCACAGCATTTAATATAACACACTAAAAACTATTCTACTATAGGACTTGTATTTCAACCACATGGCAAAATACATATCCTGACCAACTCTCAAACAGAAAACAGCTAAACATTTTTATGAAATATAAAAACAGCTATTTTATCTGACTCAATACACTGGTTGGCAAGTTTTTAAGGAAATCACAAAAGCACAAAGATTAAGTAAAAAGAGAACCTAGAATGAAAAACAGAACACAATTTTGCCTTAATGCTGGTACTTGACAAATGAGGCGACATGAAGTGTCAGTTTTCTTGGTCAGTGGGCTATAGGGAACAGTCTATCTATAATCTATAAAAAGACCGTGATACCCTCCTCACAACCCACCACCACCCACCAAAGACCTACATGTGAGAGTAAATTAGAATTAAGGCTTTCCAGCTGACCTCCAGCAAAGTAAAACTGCCTGTCTTCCCCCAAAATTATTTTCTTCCTCAGACTTTAAAAACATAAACCAACCTTCATATGAAATTTCTATCCCAAATTCATATCATTTGATGGACCAGAAAGATTTTAAGCCAAGAATTTAAAGTGGTCCTGAGATGGTAGTGCCCCCAAGTACTAGGTAGAAGTGAACACAGATCCTATTGGGAGAAACCTAAATGACTCAAATAATTCCAACAGAAAAAGTTGCAAGAAATAATCTGTTCTATCTCCAAATCACAAAACATAGAAGGCATCATGAAATAGGTCCAGAAAGACTGGAGTTAACAGAATGATCAGGAGTAGAATATAAAATAAATGTGTAAGCAAAAATGTGGGGTAAGTACAAGAGACTATAAAAGATTATCCAAGGTGTGATATGATATTATGGTTGAGTAGGAGAATGTTGCTAGGAGTGAATGTCAACTTTTAAAGATTAAATAAAGCAAATACGGCAAAATGTTAACAATTACTGAATATAGGTGCTACACATAAGGGTGTTCACTGAACTTTTACTAATAAAATTACTACGCTTTTCATAACAGTTTTTTTAAATTGCCAAGCAGATTTTTAGAAGATCAAAATCAGACTTCTAGACATTAAAAATACAACAACTAAAATTGGAAATACAACATATGGGTTCCACAGCTGAGGAGAGAATCTGTTAGGAAGACAAGAGTTGAAGAAATTACCTAGAATGCAACCCAAAGAGACACGGAGATAGGAAATAAGAAAGAGACGTTAAGAGATGAGAAGGATAAAATAACACATTCTAACAGGTGTAGCTAGAGTTTCAGAAGAAGAGAAAAGAATAACTGGTTCAGACACAATGTCTGAAAAGCCAGTGGCTGAGGATTTTCCAGAATGATGAAAGACACTAATACGCAGATTCAGAAAGCCCAGTGAATGCAAAAGAAGAAAAACAGAGAAGATGATCTGTATCTTAAAACATCAAAATGAAACTGCATCTATACCAGGCAAATACCAACCAAATGGAGTAGGTGTAACTATATGAAAGGGAGGAAACCTTCACTAGAGATAATCACAAATGACAAATGGTTCGATTCACCAGGAAAAAAAATAGCAATTCTGAAATTGTGTGAACATAAAAGCATAACGTCACAATATATAAAGAAAAACAGTCACAATTAACAAGAAAAAATGGACAATCTATCAACAGCAAGAAATTCAAGCATATTTTTGTCTAATTGATGGCTCAGACAAAAATATCTGTAAAGAAAATTTTAACAAAATTACAGGTTGAGCATCCCCTATTCAAAATTCTTGGGACCAGGAGTGTTTCAGATTTAAGATTCTGAAATATGTGCACTACACTTATTGGTTGAGTACCCCAATCCAAAAATTCAAAATGTAAAATGCTCCAATGAGCATTTCCTTTGAGCATGCTCCAAAGGAAACGCTTGCTTCTAAATATTTTCTGATTTCTGTTATTTTTTGATACATGAGTTACTTATAAGCGCTCAAAAAGTTTTAGATTTTGGAGCATTTTAAATTTCAGATTTTCAGAGTAAGAATGTTCAACCTGTAACAGTCTTGACCTAATGACAATATTTAGAATATTGCAACCAACAGCAGCTAAAATCACATTCTTTCCAGGTTCACATATAATATTTATAAAAGGTGACCTACATCAATGGGCATACAGCCACGCTCAACGAATTTCAAATAACTGGTAACATCACAGCTTCTGTACAAATTCTTTTAGTATTTTTTTAAATTAAAAATTTTTATGTCAGCTCTTTAATGGGGAGGGGCATGTGGAGTAAGATTGGAAATTAAACTTATCTACTAACAATCAGTTGCTGTAGAACCATGATAAACTGAGTTCCTAAACACATTGTCTATTTCCTGATTCCCTATTCTTTCTGAAGCCATCTGTCCTGCAGTGTTTTTGAACAGGCCAGCATTCACGTACAAATCTTTATGTGAATGAACCTATGTTTTTAATTCTGTTGGGTAAATAGAGGCTCTATCAATGAAGAGATCCTGATTCCCAAAGGGAGAACACTTCCACTGGGAGACACAGCAGACGTACCACTAAACATTAAAACTATGGCTGCAGCCCAGGTTCCTCATGCCAAGAGACATCAGGCAAGAAGGAAACTCACCAACCTCACAGGAGTGACTGACTCTCATCACAGCATATGAGGCTGTTACACAATGGAGCAGGACGAAACACATCTAGCCAGTGGGTATCTTATTACTTTTACCCAATTTTGGTTGTCAATGGACAAATGAAGCAGTTACATCCTGAGAAAGGTAAACAGAGGCTTTGGCCCTCAGAGATAAGGGTCTGGGTCATCATACCATTTAAGACCTAGACCAGTCGAGATGCTAACTAACCAAGGTTGAAGGGACTAGAATAAATACTTGAAGAGACAGATGAGTGTTAGTCATGACCTCAAGACCAGTGGCAGAAACGGGACTGTAGATCATTATACTAACCCTCTTTGTATAAATTTCCCCAAAGAAAAGAAGTCCAACGCAGACCTGAAGGTGTGCTCCCAGAACTTAACACGAAGCTAGTAAACCCAAGCAGCACCAAGGGTGGACTGACATGGTCACTTCCCGTACCAGCCAGATCCCCTCTTTTCAGGAATAAAGGGAATATTTCCCAACTGCTGGAAGGAATGCTGGCTGATGGCTATCAGCTGCTAGTCCTTTCCTGCAACTGTGTTGGCTGACAGAGTCACCTCGCCAAGGCTGCACCTCCTTCTCACGACGCCCAGAATCCCATGATAGGTCAGATGCAAAAATGTAAGAGGCCTGACCCCTTTACCCCAACTTGGGTCCATCCAGCTGCAGAGTACTCCGTAGTGTCAGGTGAGGCCTTGTTATGACTGCATCATAGTCCAACTCCTCCCTCTACTCAATTCTGTTTTCCTCCCTTTTCCGCACAGATGCTAATCCAGAAAACACTCCCTAATACACTTCCTGCATGTTAATCTCCATTTCAGAGTCTGCTTCCCAGGAGAACCCAACCTGTGACAACAATAGTTTACTTTTATTATTATTTAGTTTTACCAAACATTAAAAGAACAGATAATGCTAGAATTACCCATACTATTTAACCGTACTGAAAAAGAGCAATTTCTAAATCACTTTATAAAGCTAGCAAAAATTCCATATCCAAACCTGAGAGTGTAAGAGAGGAATATTACAGGCCAGGTCTTCTTGTGAACAAAGATCCTAAAGAAAATATTAGCAAACCAACCCAGCAAGATATAAAAACTAGAATATTTGATGACCAAAGTTATCAAATTCTAGGTTGATTTAACATAAGAAGATAAATCAATATAATAACCATATTAAAGCTGGGCATGGTGGCTCATGCTTGTAATCCCAGCACTTTGGGAGGCCGAGATGGGCAGATCACCTGAGGTCAGGAGTTTGAGACCAGCCTGGCCAACATGGTGAAACCCTGTCTCTACTAAAAATACAAAACTTAGCCGGCTGTGGTGGCAGGTGCCTGTAATCCCAGCTACTTGCGAGGCCAGGGAAAAAGAAAAGGAGGTTGAAGGAGCATGATTTATCAAGATATCAGATATTAACGCAGGAAAAACCAAATAAACAACTGAAACAGAAAAGTCCAGGAAGAGCAGCACAAATATAAGGAAATTTGATATATGACCAAGCAAGCATGACAAACCAATGGGGAAAGGTGGGACTCAATAAATAATGCCACGAAAACCGATTAACCATACAGAGAAAAACAGAAATCAGACCTCTACCTCTCTACCACACATGCAAAAAATCAGTTCGAGATGGATTGATTATTTAACTATAAAAACTTTAAATACAATTTGGGAAAATAACTTTATAATCCTGAGGGTAAAGATTTCTTAGAACACAAAAAGCATAATGAAGCAAAAGACTGATAATTCAATACGTTAAAAACAAGAATTTCTGTTCATTAACAAGCACCAAAAAGAGAATGAAGACAAGCCACAAACCAGGAGAATCTACAACAGTTGCTACCCAATACATAAAAATGGTTAGTATCCAACATGCATTCAAATTTTTTCCTCAAATCAGGAAGAATATGATTAAAACAGAAAAAAGATTAGAACAAGTACTTCACACAGAAGAACCAATAAACACACAAAAAGATGTTCAATTTCAATTATATTCTGAGAAATGCAAATTAAAATCATAATGAGATACAACTTAACACCCATAAGACTAGAAAAAACTAAGTCTGATGGGGGAGCACGACACTGACGCACTGCTGGAGGGGCACACATGGGAATGAGCACTTTGGAAGGCAGTTTGGCATTATCCACTAAGCTGAAGCTGCACACAGATGCCCATGACCCTGTAAGTCTATCTGCATGGATTCCCTAACAAAGTTTTCAACCCATGGTCCTGAGGGCTAGGAAATCAATTTAGCCAATTTCAACCAATCTTTTCTTCTAAAATTAAATAAAATAGAATTGATTAGAATAAAAAATAGCACGCATTTGTACTTAGTAAAGGTTAAGTATTTTTCTATGAAAATAGTTTCCATATATCATTTATCTATATGTGCACTTAATATCCATGTACTGGTTCAGCATGTAAAATGTGTTTCTATTTGTGTGTGTGCAAAGTGACGGATATTTGAATTAAATTGATGTAATCATTCCACAATATATGCATAGATCAAAACTTTCATGTTATACCCCAAACATGTGTTTCTTTTTATATATGATTCATGGCCAAAATGTGTGTAGGCCGGGCACAATGGCTCATGCCTGTAATCTCAGCACTTGAGAGGATGAGACAGAGGGATCACTTAAGCCCTGGAATCTGAGACCAGCGTAGGCAACAAAGGGATATCCTGTCAGTACAAAAATTTTTTAAAAATTAGCCAGGCATGATGGCAGGCACCTATCGTCCTAGCTACTCCTGAGACTGAGGTGGGAAGACTGCTTGAGCCTGGGAGACCTAAGCCACAGTGAGCCATAATCATGCCACAGCACTCCAGCCTGGGCAACAGAGACCCTATCTCAAAATAAAATAAATCTTTTTAAAAGTCTGTAAGTCTGCCATGGGGTAATTCTTACACATTTAAAATACTTACAAACAGCATTATTTGTAATAGCAATAACTGGAAGCAACTGAAATGTCCATCAACAGTGGAATGGCTAAACTGCAGAGTACCCATACAATGAAAATGAATCAACTACAGCTACAGACTATCAATATGGGAGAATCTCTGGAATAAAATGTCAAGAGGGAAAAGTTACAGAAGAACACTTAAAGTACAATTTTATTTACATAAAGTTAAAAAAATATTGTTCAGATATACAAATATATAGGAGAAAGCTATAAGGAAAAGCAAGGGAATTAAAGACATGTCTGTAAGTGGTCAGGGAGCAAGGAAGACACAGAGGGGACTTCAAAAGTAAAGGTAACATTCTTCCTCCCAAAATGGGTGATAGGTACATGAGTGACTCTTGTACAACTCTTTATACCTTGGAGATACTTTAAAAATCTTCTATGTCTACTCAGTATTTAATTTTTTCTAATTTAAAACAAAAATATTTATAAGTGAACCCATTTCTCTAATTTACTGGTGAGAAGCCTTATAACCTTTCCAGCATATGTGGAGAGGAAAAGCACCCAATTACTCCCAAGCAACCAACAACTTCCTTTAAGAACTTAGGGAGGAACACCTGAGGTCAGGAGTTCGAGACCAGCATGGCCAAAATAGTGAAACCCCATCTCTAATAAAAACACAAAAATTAGCTGGGCATGGTGGTACGCACCTGTAGTCCCAGCTACTAGAGAGGCTGAGGCAGGACAATGGCTTGAACCTGGAAGGGGGGAGGGTTGCAGTGAGCTGAGACTGTGCCACTGCACTCCAGCCTGGGTGACAGAGTGAGACTCTGTCTCAAAAAAAAAGGTGATAGGCTGAATGTTAGAGACAACCCATTACCCAATATGACACTACAATGAATCAAGGAAACGGAAAGCAGGAAAGTAAAATCTCGAACTCCTACTAAGCTTAATTCAAGTTCTAATTTCAGTTGCTAATTCAAATGTTGGTCTATATTTAGTAAAATGCAAGATTATTATTAAAACACAAATATATAATCTGACTGTGTATTGTCAAGCATTAATTATTTTTCAGAATGAAACAAAAAAGAATACCAAGTGATTTCAAAGACAGAAAAGACCCATGGTCACTCAAATTTGTTTGATGTGTGCAGTGGCGCATATACACCTCAAATATGTTTTTCAACGATGATAAAACAACAAACAAACAACTACTTAATATAGATTCTCATAAGCAATGCAGTAAAGGGTCACTTAGAAGTATTGAAAGACATTTTCATCCACCTCCCCCCCACCTTACTTTTACTCATGAAAATTTGTCTTAGGCTGGGCATGGTGGCTCACGCCTGGAATATCAGCACTTCAGCAGGCCAAGGCAAGAGAATCCCCTGCGCCCAGAAGTTTGAGATCAGCCTGGACAACACGGTAAAAAGCTATATCTACAAAAATTTTTAAAAATTAGCTGGATGTGGTGGTGCATGCCTACTGTCCAGGTACTCAGGAGGCTGAGGTAGGAAGAATGTTTGAGCACAGGAGGTCACGGCTATAGTGAGCCATGATCATGCCACTGCACCTGATCCTGGGCAACAGAGTAAGACCCTATCTCAAAAACACAAAAACAAAAAAATTGTCTGAATATCTTCTGCTTAGTATAAACATGGGCTAGTCACATATTAGAGATATTTACGTCTTGCAACTTAAAGAGGGAGTTAACATTCCCCTAATGCCAACTTTTAGCTTAATGACAAGTACTACAGTGGTGGCAGCGATAACATAAACAACAGCAACAACACCGGACAAGAAAAAGTCACAGGTATAAAAATGGAAATCAAAGAGGTTTACAAAAATCTGCATTTTGGGGAATCGCTTAAACCCAGGAGGTGGAGGTTACAGTGAGCCAAGATCGTGCCACTTCACTCCAGCCTAGGAGAAAGAGCGAGACTCCATTAAAAAAAAAAAAAAAAAAAAAAAAAAAAAGCTGCATTTTATTCTGTGTACTATTGCAAATTAACAATATTCTTATATGTGTGAAAATCCTAACAGAACAAATGAAAAACTGCTACAGAGAATTTGGTAATATAAAGGAATACAAAATTAACAGAGAGAAATCAGGAACCTTCATATATACAAACATAGCAGAAAATAAGACCCTATTTACAATTGCAACTACAAATACCTAGGAACAAAATTTAAAACTATGCAAGACATTTGAAAAAAAAATTTCTCCACATTGCTTAATTCAAAATCCAGAAGCTATAAAAGAAAAAATGTATATTTTGCTACAATAAAAAATTAGTGCACAGTTAAACAAAAAAACTCCATGAACAAAGTCAAGATACGTAATAAACTAGGCTAATTTTCCCTAATATATATATATATATATATATATTTTTTTTTTTTTTTTTTTGAGACGGAGTCTCGCTCTGTCGCCCAGGCTGGAGTGCTGTGGCGCAATCTCGGCTCACTGCAAGCTCCGCCTCCCGGGTTCACGCCATTCTCCTGCCTCAGCCTCCCGAGTAGCTGGGACTACAGGCGCCCGCCACTGCGCCCGGCTAATTTTTTCTATTTTTAGTAGAGACGGGGTTTCACCATGGTCTCGATCTCCTGACCTTGTGATCCGCCCGCCTCGGCCTCCCAAAGTGCTGGGATTACAGGCGTGAGCCACCACGCCCGGCCTTTCCCTAATATATTTTTTAAAAACTCTTAGAAAATAAGAAAAAGTTCAAGAATCCAACACATCTGAGCAGTTAACAGTAACCGTCAAGATTCTTTAAAAGAAACCCAATCGGTGCCTGAAAGTGAGGGGGAAAATGGAACCAAGTTGGAAAACACTCTTCAGGATATCATCCAGGAGAACTTCCCCAACCTAGTAGGGCAGGCCAACATTCAAATCCAGGAAATACAGAGAACGCCACAAAGATACTCCTCGAGAAGAGCAACTCCAAGACACATAATTGCCAGATTCACCAAAGTTGAAATGAAGGAAAAAATCTTAAGGGCAGCCAGAGAGAAAGGTCGGGTTACCCACAAAGGGAAGCCCATCAGACTAACAGCAGATCTCTCGGCAGAAACTCTTCAAGCCAGAAGAGAGTGGGGGCCAATATTCAACATTCTTAAAGAAAAGAATTTTAAACCCAGAATTTTATATCCAGCCAAACTAAGTTTCATAAGTGAAGGAGAAATAAAATCCTTTACAGATAAGCAAATGCTTAGAGATTTTGTCACCACTAGGCCTCCCTTACAAGAGACCCTGAAGGAAGCACTAAACATGGAAAGGAACAACCGGTACCAGCCATTGCAAAAACATGCCAAAATGTAAAGACCATCAAGGCTAGGAAGAAACTGCATCAACTAACGAGCAAAATAACCAGTTAATATCATAATGGCAGGATCAAGTTCACACATAACAATCTTAACCTTAAATGTAAATGGACTAAATGCTCCAATTAAAAGACACAGACTGGCAAACTGGATAAAGAGTCAAGATCCATCAGTCTGTTGTATTCAGGAGACCCATCTCACACGCAGAGACATACATAGGCTCAAAATAAAGGGATGGAGGAAGATTTACCAAGCAAATGGAGAACACAAAAAAGCGGGGGTTGCAATACTAGTCTCTGATAAAACAGACTTTAAACCATCAAAGATCAAAAGAGACAAAGAAGGCCATTACATAATGGTAAAGGGATCAATTCAACAGGAAGAGCTAACTATCCTAAATATATATGCACCCAATACAGGAGCACCCAGATTCATAAAGCAAGTCCTTAGAGACTTACAAAGAGACTTAGACTCCCATACAATAATAATGGGAGACTTCAACACTCCACTGTCAACATTAGACAGATCAACAAGACAGAAAGTTAACAAGGATATCCAGGAATTGAACTCATCTCTGCAGCAAGCAGACCTAATAGACATCTATAGAACTCTCCACCCCAAATCAACAGAATATACATTCTTCTCAGCACCACATCGTACTTACTCCAAAATTGACCACGTAATTGGAAGTAAAGCACTCCTCAGCAAATGTACAAGAACAGAAATTATAACAAACTGTCTCTCAGACCACAGTGCAATCAAATTAGAACTCAGGACTAAGAAACTCAATCAAAACCGCTCAACTACATGGAAACTGAACAACCTGCTCCTGAATGACTACTGGGTACATAACGAAATGAAGGCAGAAATAAAGATGTTCTTTGAAACCAATGAGAACAAAGATACAACATACCAGAATCTCTGGGACACATTTAAAGCAGTGTGTAGAGGGAAATTTATAGCACTAAATGCCCACAAGAGAAAGCAGGAAAGATCTAAAATTGACACTCTAACATCGCAATTAAAAGAACTAGAGAAGCAAGAGCAAACACATTCGAAAGCTAGCAGAAGGCAAGAAATAACTAAGATCAGAGCAGAACTGAAGGAGATAGAGACACAAAAAACCCTCCAAAAAATCCATGAATCCAGGAGTTGGTTTTTTGAAAAGATCAACAAAATTGACAGACCACTAGCAAGACTAATAAAGAAGAAAAGAGAGAAGAATCAAATCGACGCAATTAAAAATGATAAAGGGGATATCACCACCGACCCCACAGAAATACAAACTACCATCAGAGAATACTATAAACACCTCTACGCAAATAAACTGGAAAATCTAGAAGAAATGGATAATTTCCTGGACACTTACACTCTTCCAAGACTAAACCAGGAAGAAGTTGAATCCCTGAATAGACCAATAGTAGGCTCTGAAATTGAGGCAATAATTAATAGCCTACCAACCAAAAAAAGTCCAGGACCAGATGGATTCACAGCTGAATTCTACCAGAGGTACAAGGAGGAGCTGGTACCATTCCTTCTGAAACTATTCCAATCAATAGAAAAAGAGGGAATCCTCCCTAACTCATTTTATGAGGCCAACATCATCCTGATACCAAAGCCTGGCAGAGACACAACAAAAAAAGAGAATTTTAGACCAATATCCCTGATGAACATCGATGCAAAAATCCTCAATAAAATACTGGCAAACCGGATTCAGCAGCACATCAAAAAGCTTATCCACCATGATCAAGTGGGCTTCATCCCTGGGATGCAAGGCTGGTTCAACATTCGCAAATCAATAAACATAATCCAGCATATAAACAGAACCAAAGACAAGAACCACATCATTATCTCAATAGATGCAGAAAAGGCTTTTGACAAAATTCAACAGCCCTTCATGCTAAAAACGCTCAATAAATTCGGTATTGATGGAACGTACCTCAAAATAATAAGAGCTATTTATGACAAACCCACAGCCAATATCATACTGAATGGGCAAAAACTGGAAAAATTCCCTTTGAAAACTGGCACAAGACAGGGATGCCCTCTCTCACCACTCCTATTCAACATAGTGTTGGAAGTTCTGGCTAGGGCAATCAGGCAAGAGAAAGAAATCAAGGGGATTCAGTTAGGAAAAGAAGAAGTCAAATTGTCCCTGTTTGCAGACGACATGATTGTATATTTAGAAAACCCCATTGTCTCAGCCCAAAATCTCCTTAAGCTGATCAGCAACTTCAGCAAAGTCTCAGGATACAAAATTAATGTGCAAAAATCACAAGCATTCTTATACACCAGTGACAGTCAAACAGAGAGCCAAATCAGGAATGAACTTCCATTCACAATTGCTTCAAAGAGAATAAAATACCTAGGAATCCAACTTACAAGGGATGTAAAGGACCTCTTCAAGGAGAACTACAAACCACTGCTCAGTGAAATCAAAGAGGACACAAACAAATGGAAGAACATACCATGCTCATGGATAGGAAGAATCAATATCGTGAAAATGGCCATACTGCCCAAGGTAATTTATAGATTCAATGCCATCCCCATCAAGCTACCAATGAGCTTCTTCACAGAATTGGAAAAAACTGCTTTAAAGTTCATATGGAACCAAAAAAGAGCCCGCATCTCCAAGACAATCCTAAGTCAAAAGAACAAAGCTGGAGGCATCACGCTACCTGACTTCAAACTATACTACAAGGCTACAGTAACCAAAACAGCATGGTACTGGTACCAAAACAGAGATATAGACCAATGGAACAGAACAGAGTCCTCAGAAATAATACCACACATCTACAGCCATCTGATCTTTGACAAACCTGAGAGAAACAAGAAATGGGGAAAGGATTCCCTATTTAATAAATGGTGCTGGGAAAACTGGCTAGCCATAAGTAGAAAGCTGAAACTGGATCCTTTCCTTACTCCTTATACGAAAATTAATTCAAGATGGATTAGAGACTTAAATGTTAGACCTAATACCATAAAAATCCTAGAGGAAAACCTAGGTAGTACCATTCAGGACATAGGCATGGGCAAAGACTTCATGTCTAAAACACCAAAAGCAACGGCAACAAAAGCCAAAATTGACAAATGGGATCTCATCAAACTAAAGAGCTTCTGCACAGCAAAAGAAACTACCATCAGAGTGAGCAGGCAACCTACAGAATGGGAGAAAATTTTTGCAATCTACTCATCTGACAAAGGGCTAATATCCAGAACCTACAAAGAACTCAAACAAATTTACAAGAAAAAAACAAACAACCCCATCAAAAAGTGGGCAAAGGATATGAACAGACATTTCTCAAAAGAAGACATTCATACAGCCAACAGACACATGAAAAAATGCTCATCATCACTGGCCATCAGAGAAATGCAAATCAAAACCACAATGAGATACCATCTCACACCAGTTAGAATGGCGATCATTCAAAAGTCAGGAAACAACAGGTGCTGGAGAGGATGTGGAGAAATAGGAACACTTTTACACTGTTGGTGGGATTGTAAACTAGTTCAACCATTATGGAAAACAGTATGGCGATTCCTCAAGGATCTAGAACTAGATGTACCATATGACCCAGCCATCCCATTACTGGGTATATACCCAAAGGATTATAAATTATGCTGCTATAAGGACACATGCACACGTATGTTTATTGCAGCACTATTCACAATAGCAAAGACTTGGAACCAACCCAAATGTCCATCAGTGACAGATTGGATTAAGAAAATGTGGCACATATACACCATGGAATACTATGCAGCCATAAAAAAGGATGAGTTTGTGTCCTTTGTAGGGACATGGATGCAGCTGGAAACCATCATTCTTAGCAAACTATCACAAGAACAGAAAACCAAACACCGCATGTTCTCACTCGTAGGTGGGAACTGAACAATGAGATCACTTGGACTCGGGAAGGGGAACATCACACACCGGGGCCTATCATGGGGAGGGGGGAGGGGGGAGGGATTGCATTGGGAGTTATACCTGATGTAAATGACGAGTTGATGGGTGCAGCACACCAACATGGCACAAGTATACATATGTAGCAAACCTGCACGTTGTGCACATGTACCCTACAACTTGAAGTTTAATAATAATAAATAAATTAAAAAAAAAAAAAAAAAAAAAAGAAACCCAATCTTACTAATAAGAGAAACGTAATTTAAAATTATACAGATTTGGGCCAGGTGTGGCGGCTCATGCCTGTAATCCCAACACTTTGGGAGGCCAAGGTGGGCAGACCACCTGAGGTCAGGAGTTGGAGACCAGCCTGGCCAACATGGTGAAACCTCGCCTCTACTAAAAATGCAAAAATTAGCTGGGTGTGGTGGGGCACACCTGTAATCCTAGCTACTCTGGAGGCTGAGGCAGGAGAATCACTTGAACCTAGGAGGTGGAGGTTAAAGTGAGGCGAGATCGAGCCACTGGGTGACAGAAAGAAAACAAAAAAATTATACAGATTCATTTTTTATTGATTAGACTGGCAAAAATCCAAACATCTGACAACTTCTGTGGCAAGGCTATGGAGAAACAGGTGATGTTTTACACTGCTGGTAGGAGTGTAATTGGAACAATCCCGAAGGAGACAATTTGGCAATACTTAAAAAAATTACAAATGCATATTCCCTTTGACCCAGCAATTCTGCTTGGAATTTATCCTACACATACAACTGCACGCGTACAAAATGCCATATGTACAAGATTATTCACTACAGTATTGTTGGTAATAGTAAAAGATTAGAAACAACTCAAGTCTTCACCAACAGAGAATTAGTTACATAAATTACAGTATTTCCAAACAATGGAATACTATGCAGCTATATGAAGGGATGAGAAATCCTCTGGCACTAACAAAGACAGATTTCCAATCACAATGTTACGTGAAAAAAGCAAGCTCGAGAAAAATGTTAATAATATGCTACATGTTGTGTCAAAGGGGAGAAAAACAAGTATATTTTCATATGGACACTAGAAGATATACAACCAGTAAAGTGGGTATGGGTAGGGACGACATGAATGGGGGATAGGAGGGAGTGAGACATGTTTCACTGTATAATGCCCTTTTACATTTTTGAACCATACAAACGTATCACCTATTTAAAACACGAAATTAAACAATAAGATAATAACAACAGTGCTATCAGGCCAGGTGTGGTGGCTGATGCCTTTAATCCCAGTACTTTGGGAAGCTGAGGTGGGCAGATTGGTTGAGCTTAGGAGTTTGGGACCAGCCTGGGCAATAAGGTAAGGCCCCGTCTCTACCAAAAATGCAAAAATTAGCCAGATGTGGTGGCATGTGCCTGTAGTCCCAGCTACAGCTACTCCAGAGACTAGGGCAGGAGGATCACTTGAGCCTGGGAGGTTGAGGCTGCAGTGAGCCGTGATCATGCCACTGCACTCCAGCCTGGGAGCCAAAGCAAGACGCTCTCTCAAAACAAAAAACAAAAACAAAAATCACAATAGTGCTATCATTTACTGAGTGCTTATTTCATGGTGGACATGTATTATCTCATTTAATTCTCACCAACACAATGAAGTCAGTAATATTATTAACCCTAGTCTAAAAGTGAGAAAACAGGTGCAGAGAATTTTCCACATCTGTAAACCAGCAATACTACCTATCTCAGAAGTTCATATGAGGATTAAATGAGAAAATGTGTATAAAATACTCAGCACAATGCCAAACATACAGTAAATGCTTAATGCTTTACTATTCCAAAGCAATAGCGCTCTTCAAGGATGTTTCAATCAACTGAACCAAATAACAATAAAGTCAGATAAGAAGTTAGCAAAGGTGCTTTAATTGAAATGTGTATGTTTAGATTAACAGCCTCTATCTAACTGAAGGCTGCTTCAGATATGCAATATCCTCACTATACAAATTCCATGGTCATTAAAACACTTCTCATACCCCATAAGTATACATGGGTTATTAAGGCTACTATTTAACAATTTGAACATATTTGATGCAAAAAGGCATCAACTGAAAAGTTTAGAAGTGCAACCATTGTTTATTTTTAAAAGAAGGAGAGTAAGAAGTGTAAACAGCAGATGAACAGATAAGGAAAATGTGGTATACGTACATGATGGAATATTATTGTCATACAAAAGAATGGAATCCTGTCATCATCACTGGCAACATGGATAAGTCTGGAGGACATTATGTTAAGAGAAAGAAGGCAGGCACAGAAAGATAAATACCACATGTTCTCACTCATATGTGGGAGCTAAAAAAAATGTGGGCTCATGGAAGTGGAGAGTAGAATTGCGGGTATTGGAGGCTGGGAGATATATGGGGAAGGGAAGATGGGGAAAGGCTGCTTCCTGAGTACAAAATTATAGCTAGATAGGAGGAATGAGCTCTGGTGTTCTGCAGCACTGTAGGGTAAGCGGTTAATTATAATTTGTTGCATATTTTCAAAAAGATAAAAGAAAGCATTTTGAATGTTCACACCACAGAAATGATGTTTGTGATATGTGAATTTCTGATTTGATCATTACGTATTGCATACATGTACCAAAATATCACTGTGTACCCCCATAAATATGTACAATTATTATTATTATTTTTTTTTTTTTTTTTTTTTTTTTTTTTTTTTTGAGACGGAGTCTCGCTCTGTCGCCCAGGCTGGAGTGCAGTGGCGCGATCTCGGCTCACTGCAAGCTCCGCCTCCCGGGTTCACGCCATTCTCCTGCCTCAGCCTCCCGAGTAGCTGGGACTACAGGCGCGGTGGCTCACGCCTGTAATCCCAGCACTTTGGGAGGCCGAGGCGGGCGGATCACAAGGTCAGGAGATCGAGACCATGGTGAAACCCCGTCTCTACTAAAAAATTATTATTATTTTTTATTTTATTTTATTTTTTCCTGAGACAGAGTCTCACTCTGTCGCCCAGGCTGGAGTGCAACGGCGCAATCTCGGCTCACTGCAACCTCTGCCTCCTGGATTCAAGCAATTCTCCTGCCTCAGCCTCCTGAGTAGCTAGGATTACAGGCATACACCACCATGCCTGGCTAATTTTTGTATTTTTAGTAGAGAAAGGGTTTCAGCATGTTGGCCAGGCTGGTCTCAATCTCCTAACCTCATGATCTGCCCCCCTCGACCTCTCAAAGTGCTGGGATCACAGGTGTGAGCCACTGCACCTGGCCCAATATGTACAATTATTACATGTCAACTAAAATTTTAAAAAGCAAGGGAGAGAATTTACATTCCAAAATGTAAAATTCTGATTCCAAAATACTGTCATTTCTAATTCGCTCAGTTACTGGTGGACAACAGGACATTCCACGCCATGAAACTATACAATTATTAAGGGGGGAAAAAACACTAAAAAACCAAACCAAAACCAAAACAAAACAAAACAAAACAAAAAAACCTGCAGAGCAGCAGCTGGCTTTTTATAAGCTTAACAAAAGCCATGTTCAATAAAACTGAGGTAGGACTGCCAGGTGTTGCGGCTCATGCCTGTAATCCCAGCATTTTGGGAGGACAAGGCAGGCCGATCACTTGAGGTCAGGAGTTCGAGACCAGCCTGACCAACGTAGTGAAACTCCATCTCTACTAAAAATACAAAAATTAGTCTGGCGTGGTGGTGTGCACCTGTAATCCCAGTTACTTGAGAGACTAAGCCACAAGAATCACTTGAACCTGGGAAGCAGAGGTTGCAGTGAGCTGAGATCAGGCCACTGTATTCCAGCCTGGGTGACAGAGTGAGACTCCGTCTCAAAAACAAACAAACAACAGAAAACCAAACAACTGAGGTCGGACTGAATTCACAGCAAAGGCTTACAAAACATTTTATTGTTAGTTTCAAGTTTTTGTCCTTGTTCTGTCTGAAAAATAGGCTACATTTGGATTGTCCAATTATACGGTAAGAAAGTACATAAGAAAAAACTACTGAAGTCATACTTAAAGTGCAGTATGAAGCAAAATATAAGAAGTCCGTATCATTAAGGACTGAACGTCTACATTTTATTTTTAAGAAAATGCTTCGTACAACCTTTAGTCACTGTAAGTGTAAGAGGAACTATTCTATCTATTCTATAGAATTGTAAGGGAACTAGGTAAGGGAAACTGCTCTGCCAGGTTTCCTAGCTTTAGTCATAAAATAGGTCTTTCTATACTTTTAGAAATACTGGGAAGAACACTTCTCTTTTTACCTGGCATGACCTCACCTGTTCCAGGCTCTCTCAAAAGTGCCCATTCAGCAACTGCTTCTGTGTGTTTAGCATGTTGGGGTCAGGGCCCTGGCTAGCCTTCTGGAAACAGGTCTAGGGGTCTAGCTCCCTCTGACCCCATTACTGGCACAGAAAGGGTATGAGACAGCAATTCTAGTAAGCTTGTCTCCTATGCAGATCCAATCTCTTGCTGGGTGAGTCATGTCAATGTTTAGACCTACACTATCCAACAGCCACTAGCCACATTTGGCTATTTAAATTTAAATTAAATAAGATTAAAAACACAATTCCATCACCACACTGGCCACATTTCAAGTACTCAACAGCCATATGTGGTCAGTAACTACCACACTGAACAGCACAGACATAGAACATTTCCATCATCATAGAAAGTTCTACTGGAGAGTGCTGGTACAGACTCAGTGGAGAAGGAATTAAGGAAGCCTGATTAGGGCTGCAGATCCTAACCAGATTTACCAATAATAAAGTAGATACATTTAATTCCATTTTTCTGATTTCTCCATCTAGCTCTCAAGGTTCCAAAGTCAGATCAGAGAGGTGTGACTAATATTTATGTCCAAAATCCCTAACAATAATTACTAACACATATAGAAGATTTATGATGTGTCAGCCACTGTGCAAGAGGCTTATTTATCTAATTTAATTATCAGTGCAATCTTAAAAAAGAAGATACTATCATCATATCCCTTTCACAGATGAGAAAACTAAGGCTTAGAGAAAACTGATTTTCTTATCACTTATTTTTTTCACCACACAGCTAGTAAGTGGTGGAATCAGGATTCAATTTAAAAAAATCAAACAAGCCAACAAAACTGTAGGTGCAATTCATATGTAACAATGAGTAGGGCTCATCCCACTGAAGCCTTCTGTGAAACTGTCATCAATATAAAATCACAGAAAATTAGAACAGAAACTAATGCAATGTTTCATGACCATCTTTAATCCATGACCCCTTCTGATAACTTTAAAAAGTTCACACTAAGGCCGGGCGCAGTGGTCACGCCTGTAATCCCAGCACTTTGGGAGGCCGAGACGGGTGGATCACGAGGTCAGGAGATCAAGACCATCCTGGCTAACACGGTGAAACCCCATCTCTACTAAAACTACAAAAAATTAGCCAGGTGTGGTGGCGGGCGCCTGTAGTCCCAGCTACTCGGGAGGCTGAGGCAGGAGAATGGCGTGAACCCGGGAGGTGGAGCTTGCAGTGAGCCGAGACCACGCCACTGCACTCCAGCCTGGGCGACAAAGCGAGACTCTGTCTCAAAAAAAAAAAAAAAAAAAAAGTTCACACTACCCCAAAGATGATACACACCCTACCCACTGACATTAAAATACCTTCTGTCTTGGGCACATTTCCAATAGCCAGTTTTTTAAGGCTTCAAAGTTTTTATGTAAAAATTAATTTTTCATTTCCCAATGTTAAAATATTTTTTTCAAAATACATTCATTCCCCCCTTAAACACACATATAGTGAACCATACAAAGTGAAGACCCTCTCTAATCTTTCCAGTTTTAGAGATGGGAATAGTGCAGGCAGAGAGAGTGGGATGGGAACACCTGGCCTGCACTGAGAGAGGGAACCACTGGAACCAGAACACATTAGGAAGGCCCTGCCAGCACACTTAACTTAACTTTTTTTTTTTTTTCCTTAAAGAGACAGTGTCTCACTATGTTGCCCAGGCTGGGCCACATATGTTGCCTCAACCTCTCGAGTAGCTGGGACTACAGGTGTGTGCCCAGCTTTTCATCTGACTCTTGAATGGCATAATTCCTTACACCCCACCCCATCTCACCCTCCAAAAACTTAAGATTTTATCCTACTTTATGGTAGATCTTGTCGGATATATGGGAACGAAACTCTGAAAGCATTCGGATAAGAATTTCCACTGTTTTCATAGGCTGTTGGAGCCAGAAGAGACCTCAGAGAACTAACTCACTTCCTAATTTTAGAACTGAGGAGACAGAAGCTTGGTTAGTTACATACAAACTGAGGCATCCTGCCTTGTACCATTTTATAGTTCTCTATGACAAAGGTGGCCTCTTCATTTACATGTACAAAGTGACTACTCAATGTCAAGATCTGCGGGAGTTGCTGGTGTTAGAAAGATAAACTGGACATTGCCCTGGCCACACACAGCTTACATTCTATGAGAGCAAAGGACATATAAATATGTAACTACAATGAAGTGTCATAAGTACCGCTTGTGGTAGGGAACTTGTAGGAGGCAGAGGAGGCCATGTATGAGCTGAATCTTAAAGGATAAACAGCAATTCACCATAGAGGAAGACATTCCAGGCAAAAGAACACCACACACAACCCACATGATATGACAGAAAATGGAATGGGCAAGAAGACAGGGCAGGTGATGAGGTGGGAAAAGGGGCACTTTAAAGAAAATGCTTCACTATGCAGATCATCAAGAGCCATATAAAGGATACACTCTAAATGTCATTTTCACACCTGTGAAAAGTGTTCTCATTATAAGTCACTTAAGACAAGAAAATATCTCTTCAACAAATGGCACTGGGAAAATGAATTGTATGGATTCTTTTGTATGGATATCCACATACAAAAGAATGAAGTTGGACTCTTAAACTATATATAAAAATTAACTCAAAATGGATTAAAGGCTTAATGTAAGACCTGAAGCTGTAAAACCTCTAGAAGAAATCAAGGGAGAAAGCTTCATGACATTGGATGTAACAATGATTTCTTGGACTATGACACCAAAAGCACGGGTAATCAAAGCAAAAACAGACAAATGGGACTATATCAAACTCAAAAACTTTTGTACAGCAAAGAAAACAATCAATAGAGTAAAAACACAATGTATGCAACAGGACGAAATATTTGCAAACCATACATCTAATCAGGGGTTACATATCTAGCCAGAATATATAATGAACTCTACAACTCAACAAGAACAACAACAACAAAAACAACAACAAAAATTAAAATGGGCAAAGGACTTGAATAGACATTTCTCCAAAGAAGATGTAAAAATGGACAACAAGCATATAAGATGCTCAACATCACTAATATTAGAGAAACACAAATTGAAACCACAATGAAGTATCATACTTACACCTGTTAGGATGGTCACTGTCAACACACACACACACACACACACACACACACCAGAAAATAAAAAGTGTTGAAAAGGATGTGGAAAAAGTGGAAGCCTGTGCACTGTTGGTAGGAATGTAAAATAATGCAACCACAATGGAAAGCAATGTGAGGTTCCTCAAAAAATTACAAATTGGATATAATTTCAGTAATCTCACTTCTGGGTATACATGCAAAAGAACTGAAAACAACATCTCAAAGAGATATTTGTACATCCATGTTCAGCACACCATTATTCACAATAGGCAAGAAGTGAAAACCTAAATGTCCATAAAAAGATGAGTGGATAAAGAGAACGTGGTGTGTATATACAATGGAACACTATTCAGCTTTTAGAAAGAAGGAAATCCTGTCCTATGCTACAACATGGATAAACCTTGAGGACATTATGCTAAGTGGAATAACCCAGTCAGAAAAAGACAAATACTGCATGATTCCAGTATTACTACTACATATCTTATGAGGGATCTAAAGCATTCAAACTTTTGGAAACAAAGTAGAAAAGTAGTTGCCAGGGCTGGGGGCAAGAGGAAAAGGGAAGTTGTTCAATGGATATAAAGTTTCAGTTTTGCAAGACTGGAAAGTTTGAGAGGTCTGTTGACAGCAATGTACATATAGTTACTACTATATTGAACACTTAACACTGGTTAAGATGGTAAATTTTATGTGTTTTTTGACAATTTTAACTGAAAAACAAAAAAGAAGACATGGAAATGCAGGCACGGTTCACTCCCAAACACCTATACTAGTCAAAGCAGACAAGGCCATGTATAACACAAAAAGTCACTTTTAGACGTCCTTGGAGTACAATAAGTGTGGCTTTTGTAAACACACAATTTATCAACATATTCAAATGACATTAATATCAAAATTAGGCTGTATGCTTGAGCTCACAAACTATGAGGGGAAGTAGGATGGAAGTGCACTGAGAGGCAGGGGACACTGAGCTTGGGGTCAACTAAGGCCTTAGAACCCCTACAAAGCAGAAACATAACAGTCATGGCCAGGAATCAGCGACACCTAACTCTAGTAACCTCTGAGACAGTCAAGGGTCCAGGAACTCTCGCTCTGGCACTCAGGCTGGAGTGGCGTGGCATAATCACAGCTCACTGCAGCCTCAACTTCCCTGGCTCAAGCGATCCTCCTGCCTCAGCCTCCCAAGTAGCTGAGACAACAGGCGCATGCCACTATACCTGGCTAATTTCTTTTTTTCTTTTCTTTTATCTTTTTCTTTTCTTTTATTCATTTTTCTTTCTTTTCTTTTCTTTTCTTTTTTTTTTGCAGACACAGGGCCTCCCTATGTTGCTCAGGCTGGTCTTGAAATCCTGGGCTCAAATGATTCCCCAATCTCAGCCGCCAAACTTCTGGGATTACAGGCATCGGTCACCATGCCCACCCTCCAAGAACTCAATTCTACAATAACTGGCTAGATTCCTACTCAGCACAAGTCCATACCAGGTGCTTTGTAAAACACTATCTCTGGCCTTCAAATATTGTATGGTTTATTATTTTACAGATGAGGAAATCTTTGGCCCAAAGCAATGCAGCAGCCCTGATACGTCAATGCAAGTCTGGGGAGTTAGGACACAAACAGCCAACACGGAACCCTTAATCATGGAAAGATGATGAACACCTCTGATATGGTTTGCATATTTGTCCTCTTCAAATCTTATGTTGAAATCTGATCCCAAATGTTGGAAATGGGGCCTAATGAAAGGTGTTTGGATCATGAAGGCAGACCCCTCATGAATAAATTAATACCTTCCCTGAAAAGTGAGTGAGTTCTTACTCTATTAGTTCCAGAGACAGCTGGTTGTTAAAAAGAGCTTGGGTTGATCACTTGAGACCAGCCTGGGCAACAAAGGGAGACCCCACATCTACAAAAAATAATTTAAAAAAATTATCTGGGCATGGTGGCATGTACCTGTGGTCCCAGCTACTCGAGAGGCTGAGGCAGAAGGACTGCTTGAGCCCAAGAGTCTGAGGCTGCAGCGAGCTGTCATCGCACCGCTGCACTCCAGCCTGGCTGATTCAGCAAGATCCTGTCGCAAAAAAAAAAAAAAACCAGGTCTGACACCCCCCCCTCCGCCGCCGTGTCCTTCTTCCTCTCTTGCCATGTGATCTCTGCATTCCCCAGCTCCTCATCTGCCTTCCTTAATGAGTAAAAGCAGCCTGAGGCCCTCACCAGGTACAGATGCCCAATCTTGAACTTTCCAGCCATCAGAATCATGAACCATAAAAACCTTTTTGCTTTATAAACTACTCAGTCTCCAGCATTCTGTTGTAGCAACATAAAATGAAGACAACTGCCTTTGCTCTGTCCAGCCTGGCAGAGCCACGCAGAGCCTCTTCTACCCAAGAACCCTTCTACTCTTTTCAGGCAATGTTCAGATCTTCTCTGGATAGACTGTGTAAACCCCAACTCATATGCCCCACCCAGTTCCCAGTCTCTACCACCTCCTTGTGGCACATGTCTGAACAGACACTTATAGCTGTAAATGTCTGTTGTACAGGAACTCACTATACCTCACCACACTAAATTCCCTACTTTTGCTAACCACAGCCATGGTGATTTATTCAGATCTAAGATGTCAGTTTCCTGCTCCAAATACAACTAGCAGGAGCAAATCAAGACTCTTCTTGATCAAGTCTCGTCTCTCACCTCCTCCGCCCTCATCCTCCACGTTCCAGTCACACCCTATTGTTTTCATTCCCCAGAATTTACCAGCATCTCTTACCTCAGATGTTTACATCAGCACTTTACCTACCTAGAAATCTCCTGCCTGACTAACTTCCTTCCATCCTTCAAGGCTTGGCTTAGGGGTCATCTAAGGAGTTTTCCCTGATATTCTCCCATGCAAAGCCCAGGCCAGGTGTCCCTCCTCTAAGAAACTCACCATACTAGGCCAGGCATGGTGGCTCACATCTGTAATCCCAGCACTTTGCAAGGCCGAGGCAGGCAGATCACTTGAGGTCACGAGTTCAAGACCAGCCGGGCCAACATGGTGAAACCTCATCTCTACTAAAAATACAAAAAAATTAGCCGGGCGTGGTGGCACATGCCTGTAATCCCAGCTACCTGGGAGGCTGAGGCAGGAGAATCACTTGAACCCAGGAGGAAGAGGTTGCAGTGAGCCAAGATCACGCCACTGTACTCCAGCCGGGGTGACAGAGCAAGTCTCAGTCTCAAAGAAAAAAAAAAAGAAACTCAGCATACTAAACTTTTCCTCTCATAGCATTTATTATGCTATATTATAATTATCTGACTTCCCTACAAGATTACACATACCATTAAATTAGGGACTATCTCACTCCCTATTGTATGCACTAGCCAAGTCCCTGGCACATACAGGCACTCAAGAAATATTTGAAAAATAAATGAATGAGTTTTCCTTCCAACTACCTTGCTCTGCTGAATCATACTGAGGTTACAATCAACCATGACCCTAAACCTTTTCTTTTATGTGCTACTTGGTTAAACCTCATCTTCCTCTTCCCTTTTTCCACTGCCACCCCCATACACAAATGACTGTGTCTTATGACCTAAGTGCAAGTATCATTTTGGTGTGTCAAGACCACTTCAGGCCCTGACTTTGTCACTGCACATGCCTGCTATTCTTCCCAGCTTTCTGCCTTCCACAAGTGTCATCAGTCTATCATCAATGTTCTCATTCAGGTCCATGACAGCAACGAACACACAAGAGACCTACAGCTTGCCACAAAAGATAGCTCTCCAGTTTGACATAAATCCATTAATCACCACTCTGTGCCTAGTCTCTCGGCCAGGTGCAAAGTCCACCTGACCACAATGTGACTGGCTAATATCTCCAGCTTGCATGCAAGAATACTGTGCAAAAATAGATGCTTTACTGAAATTCAGAACAAAGAATTTTAACCACAGTCCTCTATCTAGCTAACAACCCTATCCAAGAAAGAAATGGGCTTTTTCTGCCCTGCTTGGTTCTGAGGAAACCCATGGTGGCTCCTAGTGATCACTACTTCCCTTTTCTGAATTTACAAGCCCTTTAGCTCTGCTAAGTGAGCCATTGTAAATGCAAGACCACTCAATCCCAAAGCTGAAAAGAGAAGTCTATGAAGTGTGAGTTGCTGAAGGGGACTACATGAAAGAAGAGAGATTTCAGGAAGATTTCAATGCACAGCCACAACATAGCTTGGGAGAGGACACAGGCAGAGTAGCCAAACCTAAGTGTGAGTAACAGGGACAGCAAGGCTGATTGTGGATAACAAAGACAGCAAGCCAGAGAACCTGGCCCAGGTATCACCTGGGACAAACAGGGACTAATAAAAAGCAAGTTCTTCCTGCTGGGCTGCCTCCCTGAGCCAAAAGGTCAACCACAGCTGGGCTTCTGCCTGAATTCTCATTTTAAATATAATAGAACACATACTAGATTAAGCTGAGACAGAAAGTAATCCTCATATAAAAGACAGCTGTCAGAATGGCCAATCTAGTTTCTCCTAAGCACTTTCTGATGACGAATCCACCACCAGGATTATGTGTAATGGGCAATTTTGATGCAACGTACTATTTTGCAACATTGTCCCATTTCTCTTTCAGAAAAATGCAGAGGTAATTACGTACTCATAGTCAGTGTAGCAAATCAGTTAAATTAAACCTGTATTTCATCTAACTCATATAGAATATGAATAACATAACTAACTTTTCTAATTTCATACTCTAGTACTCCCAAGTAAATAAATGGGGAAGAAAAGTAAAGTTCCCCCCTACAAATACAATCTGTCACTTCCTAGGATGTGCACTTTTCAGCTCATGCATCCTAAATGCATGTGGAGATATTATATGCACTTTCTATTTAGCAATTTAATTATATCTTTGCATTCAAAGAGTGGCAATGGTTTGCAGTAATAATCAGGTGAAAGCATTCTGACATTAATATGCTGGAATCCGATGTGTTAATTTGATGCAACTTTGCCTTGACAATATGTGATTAATTTGTTCTCAGGCTAGCCTTGCTCCCAGCTCTGACAGTTTAAAATGCTGGGTTTCTTTATCCATATCGCTATTTGACACGCCTTAGCCCACTGCTTTGCTAAGACCACTGTTAATTTGTAATGAACTTGCTTTTCAGGGGGGGTTCCTTCATTTTTAATTCTGTCAGTGTCACCTCCTTGAGGAAAATTACAAGTTTCCGTAGGTGTGATTACTGCCAAGTGCTGCTGATAAGAGGTTTGAGAAAACAGGGCTTTATAAAGAAGTCTGTATTTAATCTGCTGAAACAGATTTATTGCCTCCAGACAGATAAATATAATACAAAGTTCTCCTATTTAAAAGTCATTCCTAAGTTCTCCCTTACCACAACCTCCTCCTAAACAAAAACACAGTTGCATTTCTAGGACTCAATAATGAGTCACTCAGGGAAAAGAGGTGAACGTGTAATAAATTTAGCAATAACAGCAATTCTTGTCATCAAATTAGACTTGTGGGGGAGTCTTATAAAACATATGAATACATTTTTCACAAGGTTTGGGGGAGGAAAAAATCCCACTGAAACAATTATAGTTTCACTTCCCTTCTAACTAGCAAAAATTTTACACAGCTTAACGAACCCATTTTCTTTGGGCAAACTGAGTACTGGTGAAGTTAGGTGCGGGTTAAATTTCTCCTTGGAATATGATCCTGACAATGTTTGATAAAGGGTTACAGCGGAGATGGAAAGTCAAAGTCTCAAAACATAATGCTTCATGTAACAATTCAGTAGAATAACAGTAGGCAGCCTTTAAACTACTTTCACGAGCATCTTCTATTTAACCTTCAAAGTAACTGCATCAAGTAGGTGAAACTTTCCCCATTTTTTTCAGGTGAAGACTCTCAAAGAGTTCATCTGAAGGCATGACAGCAAGGACAGAACAGAAGCTGGGACAGGAATCCACATCTTTTGATGGCTAGTCCTCTGCTTTTCTCCATCTCAATCTACTGGAAGGAAATGTCATCTCCTCTCCAGTTAGTCAACAAATAGAGCTAACCAGTCTCTTGGGCACTAATCTTTACTCTCTTTCCACTTATTCGATGGCACACCATTCTCCAGCAATTTCAGCTTTCCTACTGTGAAGCCTACTGTTCCCGTAAGGCCAGGTAGTCGTCAAGTCCTGCTAAGCCTACCCTCTGATTTACCAGATGCTCTTAAATGTCTATTTACACCAACAGTCGGAACTTAGAACAGACCCATTCACCTCAAACATCATTTGTGGCACAAGCCCCTTTTCAGAAGATTAGAAACATTTCCCAATACTACAAATTAAATTAAAGCTCCTAGATATGAACTACCAGTGAGTTCTCTCCGTTTCCCAAACCATCTTTTTCTTTCTTAGCTCCCGCGCTGCTGCTCAATTAAAAAGTCAAGAAAAATGCCTTCCACCCTATGTTCAGGCTGATCTGGCACCTTCGCCAACAGATCACTGCTCTACTATTTGCTAAAACGCGCCCTACCTTTGCCTTTGCCACAAGACCGTTCATGAAGCAGCCCTGTCTGAGAAAGAGACTTGTGAACTGAAATATCTGCCCAAAGGAATGTAATCTAAACCCTATTTGCATTCTACACAAACAAGAAAAACTCAACACAAAAGCAGGTAAAAAAGCAGAATGCAAAACTACACCTACACTATAAATCATGCTAACTGATGTAGATGATTTTGCATCTATGGCTCGAAGAGAGATGCAATCGTGAAATTCTGATTTTTAAGTTAAGTCTTTAATACAGCATTTTCTTAATGCTTCTTTATTGTGGTTTGTATACCTACTAGTCTACAAGTTACTTCAAAGCAGGCATAGCAGTTTATTCGTGTCTGTATCCATGGGACCCGGAAAGTAGGGGTTTGATAAGTTTTCACTAAATTAAACTAAATAGAAATTGTTAACAGGCATGGCTGTATCTACTCACATATGGCTCAACTAGAGCAGCTCAGCTCAACCTGGGACATGTATGAACTCCTGGTATCAGCTGCGGCTGGTGTAATGGGAACAGCTGCTGCTTTGAAGTGCCCTCCCCTAAAGGACACACGGCTCCAGGGCAGAGACCACATTCCCTATTCCCAAGTCTTCCTCTACCACTGATTTGTGTCAGAGTGAACCCTGGGGAACTGCTGCTAAAAAACAGAAAAAAGGAGGCTGGTTCTAAGATGAGCACAACTGTGGACCAAGCCAAAGGCAGAAAACACCTAATAGCAGGTGTCATGCCTAGAACAGATGAAAGTTATCCTGAAAGGGACATGTTAATATACAGAAGAGAAAAAAATAAAACTGAAAGCAAAAAATGAAACCAAACACTTTAAAAACACTAGGAAGCACTGGTTTGAAAATACATAGGAAAAAAAGTTAATGCATATATATCAAGATACAATAAAGACAAATTAAATAGATAATTCAAAATTCCCCCATACTTAACAACTCTGTAACTGTAGCATTTGCCAGGTAACTGCATATTCTCTAAAATGTGAACTGGGAAAGTCAATCTAATAGTGTCAGAACGATCAACATTCTTGAGGAGAAAATTCTAAACCAAATAATGAACACAGGGAAGGTGTATCCAGTGTATCTACTACCAGACCATTCATAACTAAAAACACATGAATTAACTGAAAAAATGAATCAACAAACATGTCTTGGTCATCTGTTATGTGCCGACGACTATAGCAGCATTTGCTCACATATGATCCGTCAGGTGATTTGCACCACTCCTACCATCAAGGCTGGAGGGAGAGGACAATGGGTCCAAGAGAAGCTAACTTACTTCTTACTCATGGTCACACAGAGAATAGCTAGGACTCAACCCTGTCTTACCCTAATCCACCACACTCACACCTTAGCCCAAAAATTTCATGTCTAGCTAAGAAGACATACATACATGCACAAGATCTGATTAGAAATGTCACAAGTCAATATCTAATTAAGTATATTGTAAATTGGCCAGGTTTGGTGGCTCACACTGTAATCTCAGCATTTTGGGAGGCCAAGGTAGGTGGATCACTTGAGGCCAGAAATTTGAGACCAGCCTGGCCAACATGGTGAAACCCCATCTCTACTGAAAATACAAAAGTTAGCCGGATGTGGTGGTGCATACCTGTAATCCCAGCTACTTGGGAGGCTGAGGCAAGAGAATCACTTGAACCCAGGAGGCCGAGGATGCAGTGAGCTGAGATCACACCACTGCACTCCAGCCTGAGCGACAGAGCGACTCTGTTTCAAAAAAAATAAAAATAAAAATAAAAATAAATGTATAATGTAAATGATGCACAAGTGCAGATGGAATGAGCAGATAAAAGGTGGTTCAAGTATTAAAGTGCTGAAGAGAATGGGTTTTGCCCTGTTATCTACAGAAAATGAGGAAATGGGTCAGATGTATGAAAAAATCAGAAATCACTTGTGGTCACAGAAATGTCAGATAACAAGCAAGGTGAGGCCATGCTGGAACTCAGGATAACAGAAGATCTGGAATCAGACTGACCCAGATTTAAGTACTGTGTAAACTTGCTTAATGGTTTGCTTTTATTCATTCATTCCACAAATTATTATTTTGCACCTACATGCCAGTTTCTCTGTGGGGTTTTCTCCTCTCTGTTTCTTAGTTTCCTCAACTAGAAAACAAGAATAAAAAAATCTCTGGCCTATTACAAGGCTTAAATAAGAAATGATGTATTAAAGTAGCATACCCACAACAGGAAGGTGGGTAGGTAATGGGTACTTATTTTTTGTTCTGAGACGGAATCTCGCTCTGTTTCCCGGGCTGCAGTGCAGTGGCACAGTCTCAGTTCACTGCAGCCTACGCCTCCCAAGTTCAAACAATTCTCCTGCCTCAGCCTTCCAAGTAGCTGGGATTACAGGCATGCACCACCATGCCTGGCTAATTTTTGTTTTTGGTAGAGACGGGTTTTCACCATGTTGGCCGGGATGGTCTCGATCTGACCTCAGGTGATCCACCAGTCTTGGACTCCCGAAGTGCTGGGATTATAGGTCTGAGTCCCCACGCCCAGCTGGTAATGGGTACTTAATGGTTGAACTGAACTCAACAATAAGAATTAAAATTGGAAAGTGTCTGAGGGAAAGGGCTCTGACTGGCAGGTGGAGGGGTTTAGTTTTGCTACCTCGGAAGGGCAGTGGGAGTATTTAATCTGACCACCAATGAACAGAACAAACCAAAAGAGAGGGGACATGAAGCAGAGAGACCAGCCTGGAAGGTGCCCCTGTAACCTAAATGGGCTGTGATTTGATCCTGAAAGAAGAGTGAAACTGGTGAATCTCAGAAGTGTCAAATCTGACAGACACTGAGAAGGAGTCACTGGCTGACCTTAGGGACACACTGTGGGGAAAGAGTAGTGAAATGGAAGAAAAGTACTCCAGTCAATCCTGGCTTAAGTCTCACTTTGGAAACAATCCTTCTTTGAAAATAATCCCCTGGATATTACTGATTTCACAGAAAGACCCTTCGTTTTGCACACAAAATACGCTGTAATATTTTTCCGCTTTTTCTACAAGCAACATCCTTTCTCCCAGCCAAGTCTAAACCCTATTCTGTACAAATTACCACGATCTGCCCAAGATTAAACTGCAATTTGCTTACTCTCACTCATGTCCCTCAATCATTCAGGCCTGAGGAAACAGAGCCTGCACCCTTTAAGACTGCAGCACATAAAGCATTGTGTCATCAGGAGAAGAGTGCACTCTGTCCCTAAGCACATCATTGTCTCTCAAATGGCTACAGCTACAAATATCCCACTTGCAAAAAGATTTTATGAAAACCTCAGGGCAAAAGGAATGATCACCTTTGTGGCCAACCCCTTTGGGAAAACATGGAGCCACTTAAAAATGTGGCTGAGAATTAACTTCACAATAACAAGTGGAAGACCTTTGGGAGCCCTTCACAAATAGAGATTAAGAACTCTATCTGAACACTTTGGGAGGCTGAGGCGAGCGGATCACCTGAGGCCAGGAGTTCGAGACCAGCCTGGCCAACATGGTAAAATCTCATCTCAACCAAAACTACAAAAAAATTCACAGGGCGTGGTGGTGCATGCCTATAGTCCCAGCTACTGGGGAGCCGGAGGTAGGAGAATTGCTTGAACCCGGGAAGCAGAGGCTGCAGTGAGCCTAGAATGTACCACTGCACTCCAGCCTGGGCAACACAGAGAGATTCCATCTCAAAAAACAAAACAAAACAAAACAAACAAACAAAACCACTATCTGGAGCTGTGCCTAGGTTGAAATGCAGACTCCCCACTTCTTAGCTGTATGACCTGAGGCAAGTTATTTAACCTCCCCATACCTCAGTCTCCTTTACCTCTCACTGGGGGGTTATTATCATCTCTCCTCACAAGGCTGTTTTGAGAATTAATCAATGCATGCAGAGCACTCAGAATTGTGCCTGGCACACAGTAAATTCTCAATATATGTTTGTTGTCATTATTATATTTGTTATCATTAAAATTGTTTAAATTCTCCCTCCCTCCCATCTAATACTTACTGAACACTATGCTGGGCACTATGTACACAGGGAAGTGGGGGAGAGAGGCATAGAAAGAGACAAATTTGTATTCTAAAGAGACGATAATTGTGGAAGTACAGAGGAGGAGGCCACTCTCAGATGAGGCAAGGAAATGTTATAGAAGAGGTGACATCTGAGTTGGCTCTTGAAGAGGACACCTAGAAATTTTCCAGGAGAAAGAAGTTTACATGGCAGCAGAAACAGCAGCTGACTTCTAATACAAAAGACTTGAATCAGAATTTCTGAGTTTCTAGGAAGGACAGACAGCTGCATGGAAGGTTATGATGAGGCAGTGAGAGGCTTACTTCCCCTTCTGGGGATATATACTTGAATACAGACAGGCGCATGGGGGCAGAATCCTCAAGGCAGGCACTGAAAAACTCAATCAAAGATTCCAGCCAGGTTCTCCTCACCCTTCAAAGCTGGACATAGTACTCGCTAACTTCTCCTACTAAGATCTCAATCTAGGCATGACTCCTTTGTACTTCTAAATCACCTTGTCCTTGGATCATCACGTTCTGTTTATCTCAGACTCTGAACTGGCTCCTTGAGGGACAGGGATTACCTTTGCATCAGTGAACCCCTGAGACCACTTACTCTGCCAGGAGCAAGACAAACATTGAATAAGTGTTTGACAAATGAAAACTCTACCTTGCCTACAGTATTCCCATAAAGCAAACCTAAACACTTAAGTCTCCAAATATTCCTAAATGTCTCATATTGACTGTAATATTATGTAACTCTAATGATGGATATACTTCATCCATTCTCACTCTTTTCACTGACTAGTTAATTCAGCCTCAGAAAGGTATGATGATGCAGTCAAAGCCACTTACAAAGCGAGTGACATGGTAAGTAATAGAACCCTAGTCTCTTGAGTTGAGTACTCTTCTAGAACCAAGCTGGAAAAAGCTTAGGCTATTATTTTCTTATGTAATATGTTGGGAAATCTAGAGACTCTAATATCCTACTAACATACACAGTATTTGACAAGCAAATAAAATATGTGTGGAAATATTTCTTTTAATACATGTGGTTCTTCTGAAATAGTACGAACTCCAAAAATAGAAGCTGGATTCAAAGCTGGCCCTACCATATAGCAAGGTGTGATCTTAGGCAAGTTGCTTAATCTCTATCAGACCCAGTATCTCAACACAGAAATAATAATCCACACATCATATTTCTGTGTAGATTAGATGCTGTGTAGATTAGATGCATGCTGCCTGGCTCATAGCAAGCACTTGGTGAACAGTAAACACTATTATTATCTTCATCTGTTAATCCTGAGGACAGAGTTCTCATTTCCCCTCCTTCCCTCAGCACCTATACTCTACACATAGTAGCCATTCAAAATTTTCTGAATCTATGATTAATAAAAATATCAAACAGGTAGTCAATGGCTTTTCTTAATCGAGAAAAGATAATTACTATGATAGTTTAAGATGTCAAGTGTGAGTACTGTATGGCTTTTACATTTTTTTTCAGCACTCACAGATTCTGACAGATGTCTGGTTTTTAATAATGACATTTCATTGTTTTAAAAAGCAGAATCAACTCTATCTAAAAACAGACCATCAGTTTTTCTCTAAACAGAACTGGGTGAGTTTCTTATAACTTCCCACATGAACATCTTCTGTTTCATTATTATTGTGACAATTAAAGGAGCAATACATTCATTTTAGGGGGAAAAAACTTACTGGAACAAAAATTGCTAAATATGCAGGTGCAGCAGCTCACACCTGTAATCCCAGTCCTTTGGGAGGCCGCAGCGGGAGGTTCACTTGAGGCCAGGAGTTCAAGACCAGCCTAGGCAAACTAGTGAGGCTCTTGTCTCTATAAAAATAAATAGGCCAGGAGTGCTGGCTCATACCTGTAATCTCAACACTTTGGGAGACTGAGGCAGGCAGCTCACTTGAGGTCAGGAGTTCAAGACCAGCCTGGCCAACACGGTGAAACCCAATCTCCACTAAAATTATAAAAATTAGCCAGGCACGGTGGCATGTGCCTGTAAGCCAAGCTACTCGGGAGGCTGAGACAAGAGAATCACTTGAACCCGGGAGGCAGAGGTTGTAGTTGGCCAAGATGGTGCCACTGCACTCCAGCCTGGGCGACAGAGCTAGACTCTGTCTCAAATTAATTAATTTTAAAAATTGGGCAGGTGTGGTGGCATAGACCTATGGTCCAAGCTATTTGGGAGGCTGAGGTCAGAGAATCACTTGAGCCCAGGAAGTCAAGACTGTAGTAAGCCAAGATCACACCCCTGCACTCCGGCCTGGGCAACAGAGTAAGACGGTCTCAAGGAAAAAAAAAAAAAAAAAAAAAAGAGAAGGAAGAAAAAGAAAAAAAAAATTAAATTGCTAACTAAAGTCAGAAGTAATCTTTTTATATTTTGTGCACATCCTTTCATACATTTTTCTATGTGAATATAATCGCTTTCAAACAGGAATAATATAGGGTGGACACAGGAGAAGAAAAATTCCAGGCAACAGTTTCACATGACTAAAGGCTATGGGCTGATAAGACCCTGAAAAACAGGGTATGGACAAAGCTGGCTAAGACCAACTGGACCCAACATGGTGCTGGATTTGACCTAGGTTTCAACTAGGACCTCATTATATGCTCACTAACATACTAAATCACACACCCACCAGCACCAGGGCAGTTCTGAGAACACCC